>NW_016810602.1:2640421-2648901 GCF_001698545.2 Rhinopithecus bieti | reverse complement strand
AAAAAAAAAAAAAAAAAAAAAAAAAGTCATGTGTTGGCCGGACACAGTGGCTCACACCTGTAATCCCAGCACTTTGGGAGGCCCAGGCAGGCAGATCACTCGGGGTCAGGAGGTCAAGACCAACCTGGCCAACATGGGGAAACCCCGTCTCTACTAAAAATACAAAAATTAGCCAGGCATGGTAACGTGTGCCTGTAATCCCAGCTACTGGGATGCTGAGGCAGGAGAATCACTTGGACCCAGGAGGCGGTGGTTGCAGTGAGCCGAGATCATGCCACTGCACTCCGGCCTGGCTCCTTCTCAAAAAAAAAAAAAAAAAAAAGTCACATGCTGTCTAAAGAGAACTTTTGGTTATTATATTGGAAAGTAAAGAAGCAGTCTTCATGGGCAAGCCTTCCAAGTGTACCTCTGAATGAAAGCCTGTACTCCTGGACTAGGTGTAGATAAAAAGGGATGACACTTACTTCTTAAACCCTATCTTTGAATGGCATTGTTCTCTAACTTTCTCTCTCTAGATTTGTCCTCTGCTGAGGATTAAGAAAAGGAAAACAATGACACATCACAGAGTCATTTAAAATTGTAATCATTCTTCACTGCAGTGACTCAATCCATGAACACAAATAATGCTACTGAACAGCTACTGTAAAAACAAAACAAACAACAAAAAAGCCACAGTCAAGTCAAGAAGTATTTTTCCACTTGATCTTTGGGAAACTTTCCCAAACAAATGAGTTTCTCCTTTATAATTACTGCAGGAGAAGGTAGATCAGATTTGGTTTCTAGGCCACAACCAATAGACTATTTGTTCAGGTTTCTTTTATCTCCTAAAAACCTACATTCTTTGTATGGAACTGGAACCCTCCCTTTTGAAAGAAGTTGAGCTCTGCTAGGCTGTCTAATTACATGAAAGTTGACACTTCTGCTCCAAGCATGGGGCTTTTAGTGGCCTTGAATCATTGTGATGATAATGGAGGAAGAAGTAGAAATAGCAACACGTTAATAACAACAACAAAAAACTTCTTTGAAACTTTTTTTTTTCTTTTGCTGCTTGCAGCTTTTTAGATCAGGACTGCAACGCAGATACAATTAAATCCTAAAGGTACTTTAGAAGCAGGGGGTGTTGTAATGTCTTTTCTAGATAATGGTGTGACACTATGAAGAGATACCAAGTTTAATTCTTACAAATTAGAAAGCATCATCTGACTAAACTGAGTATCTCTCGGGCTTAATCAGCTTGTATCACTAGTGGGGTTTTGTCATGCAAACTGCTCTCCTTTAAATCAAAAGGATGTGCTGGAAGGCTGCTTTCACTTCTTAGAGTTAAACTTTTCCCCAGTCTTGTGAGTATTGCAACTCTCTTAATGTTTTTAGGAGCTTCAAAGCATCCTTAAGAAAGGGAAGCTAACTTTTGAGAATATTATGGAAAAACTGCGAATCAAGTATTCTGAAATGTACACCATAGTCCCTGCAGAGATTGAATCCCAGGTGGAAGAATGCAGAAAAGCTTTAGAAGACATAGATGAGAAGGTAATAATAATGTCTATACTACTGTTATTATTTATGGAGCTGAATGTCTATCAAAAGGAAAATACCATTTAATGTCAAATTCCATTTGCTGGGATTTCAGCTACGACTGCTTTTAAGAGTTAAGTGACCATTTTGTCTAATATTGAATGCTAAGATAAAGATGCTCTAAATATGTGACATAAGATAACAGAATTAGATAATTTATGTTTATTTAATTGTTGAAATGCTTCTTCTTCTCTTGTATTTTATAATACAGTTATATATCTTTTACTGGTTTTGTTTGCTTTTGTACAACCACTGTACAACCACTTGAACATTTTGGACATTAATACTTTGCTTTAAAACACATTCTTTGAAACATTTTGACATTACAGCTGAGGGCAATAAGAATACAAATTTCACAACTCACTAGGAATAGCACTTAGTATGTAGTGTCTGTCTAATGATGATGTTAACAGAATTCTCATGAAAAGTACCTGAGTGAATCTTTATACCTGAAAGTCCAGATTTGAAGAAAAGGTGGAAAATATTTTATAATACTAGAAACATAGGCGCTTAGTAAGATATTTTGATTAGATTGTAAAAAGACAGCCCATATCAAACAGAAGAAAATTCTGTTTGGTCTGGTATCCACAGAAGTTTCACGGAGTCTGCCGCTCTGTACCCAGGCTGGAGTGCTGGTGGCGGATCTCAGCCTCACTGCAAGCTCCGCCTCCCCGGGGTTCACGCCATTCTCCCTGTCTCAAGCCTCCGGGTAGCTGGGACTACAGGCGCCGCGGCACGCGGTCCGCCTGGTACGCTTTCTCGTCGTCTTTTTAGTAGCAGACCGGCCGGGTTTCCCCGTCTGCCCAGGATGGTCCCTCGACTCTCCTGACCTCGTGATCCGCCGTCTCGGCTCCCAAAGTGCCTGGGATTCCAGGCTTGAGCACCCGCCGCCCGGCCTTTTATTTATTTATTTAATTTACTTTTTTCTGCCTAGAATACTTACAACTGATAAATAAAATAGATTCTTAGATCAACACAAAAATTCCAGATTCATACTTAGTTGCTAGATATGTCAATTAATTCTATGACAGATTTCTCAAGGAAAATCTCACAATTAAAAAACATGTAAAGCTCTTAATGTATATTTATAACAAATCTTTTTTATTTACACACAAGAAAACCTATTTTGTACTTTCTCAAGGATCTTGTACTATTGATTTTATTTTAGGAAAATACTAAATGTTTTGGGAGAAACTAAATGTTATTCTTATGAATACTTATGAAAATCTGTAGCAGAGTAAATTAATAATCAAAATCCGTCATTCAGATTCAAGGTAGAAGATTTCCGCTATGACCCTGTATATTTGTCACAAATAGCAACTAATTTTTATTATGTGATGTGGCTAAGGAAATTCAAGGATCCCAGGACAGATGCAGTAACATTGTGTGTAATTCAAATGGCTATGTTCATTTCCTAAATCATGATCTGTCCTAATGTATCTAAATGGTATACATTTCTGCCAGGAGAATAAGTGTACAAAATATCAGAAAACTTTGTCTTGTGGTAATTTGTGACACAGCCAGCCATAAAAAACTAACATGGAATTTTTTTTCGAATAATATTGACTGCAGTATGGTCTGGGGAATAAAGACAGGATATAAAAGTATCAACAGCCTGATACTGTGAATAGAGCCTGGGACTCAATCTCAGGACTTGGGGGTTTCTTGGGACAAGTTCAGCTACTTCCTTGACATATGACTGCAGCAAATCATTTAGTCTGTGTGCCAGTTTCTGCACCTGTATACTATCTGCATAGGATGCTTTTAGTCTCAGTGGTTACACAGATACAATGTTTTTTTTTTTTTTAATTTATAAAACAAAGGATTATACAAAAGCATAAAGTATTACTTGGTTATTTAGTAGCTGCTTGGAGAAAGCCTTATCAAATAGCAAAACGAGAACACACACCAGTCAGGTATTTGGAAAGTGATATATTCAACATTCATTTATTATCTTTCCTAGCTCAAGGGTTTTTTTTGGTTTGTTTCTTTTAAGAGAATCGTTTAGATAAAAAAAAATTACACTGTTCAGTAGCTAAGTTTCTGATGGCTGGGAAAACATCTACAAATGGTTATACAGAGAATAATTAAGCTCTGTGCATCCTCAAGAAATAGCTACTTTTAGAAGGTTGTTTCACTCAAATGAGTACTATGATTGGAATTATATTTTTTTAAAAAGTCAGCTTGAGAGTAAGTTTGGTTTTATTGAAAACAGATCTATGCAGAGGATTTTCTCATAAAATGGAAAGTTCATATAAAATTGTTTATCCCCAGGAATTCTTTTATATCATTTGATCCATATGGAGATGTTTCATACAATCCACTCAGTAGTTTTGCCCAACACAGCATATATCTGTAATACATGTTAGATTACATTAAACTAATTTTTATTTTATTTCAGATGAGATTTAAAAGGTCAAGTAAACACACCTGCCATTTATTAGTCTTCCTATCCACCTTCTCATTAATGCATTTTCAGAATTTCTTCCTCCAGCCCTTAAAAGATTTTTACAAGTTGAAACAGAGTGACTACCACTTTTGTTGTTCGAACCTATGAATAGAGTGCAGACAACCTCTCTAAGCCAAATGCATCTTTCTGTCTTTCACAGATTAGCAATGAAATCTTAAAAAGCTCACCGTCGTATGCAATGAGGAGAAAAATAGAAGAAATTAACAATGGGCTTCATAATGTTGAAAAGATGTTGCAGCAGAAAAGCAAAAATATTGAGAAAGCACAAGAAATTCAAAAGGTAAAATCCTCCTTTAACTCCCTTCAGCATTTGGTATTTCTGACCAACTCCTGCCCTGTTCATCAGTTATCACAAGGTGAGTTCTTTGAATTAATCTGAAGCACAGAAACCATAAACCAAATCCGCAGAGGCATCACCTAGAGAGGCTTGATAGGGAAAAGTTGCATTTAAAAATTATTCTGTTGGCCAGGTGTGGTGGTCCACACCTGTAATCCCAGCACTTTGGGAGGCCAAGGTGGGATGATCACTTGAGCCTAGGAGTTTGAGACCAGCCTGGCCAACATGGCAAAACCCCATCTCTACTAAAAATACAAAAATTAGCTGGGCGTGGTGTCACAAGACTGCAATTCTAGCTACTCGGGAGGCTGAGGCGTGAAAATCCCTTGAACCCAGGAGACGGAGGTTGCAGTGAGCCGAGATCACGTCACTGCACTCCAGTGTGGGTGACAGAGTGAGACTCTCTCAAAAAAAAAATTCTGTTTTTCCATGGTGGGCATATCCCCAAACTTCTGAGAGCCTGTAATTTTCACAAGTAAAGGAAAGTAAGGATCTTATCTTGGGGATACTGATATTAAAAATCATTCAATAGAATATGAAAAATATTAAAGCTCTTTTTTAGACTGCCAAGGTTAAATAAAATAAAATTCCAAATGTATTTCCCTTGTAAAATGTCTTATAAAATAAAATCTTAGGTAAAACTGTACATAAACACTATTCTACTTCTTAATTTGCAAGCAAACTATAGTGTAGGGAAAGGATTCTTGTTTTAATCTATATCTTAAGGAAATATTTTAATAATTTGTGGCTTTTAAAATAGGTCAGAATATGGCTCACTATTGGACAAATCTTAAGCAGAGGAACCTAATTTAACAAGTTAGATACAGACCTCAAGATAGGGAAAAAAATGTTCTTAAGCAAACATTAAGAATTGAATATTTTAGCTTTGAAATTTTCCTCTGCCCAGTGAAGTTCAGATTTGAATCCAACCTATTGGTTTCTTGAGTCAAAAGCAGTTGCTCCTAATACATGTTTCTAGAGCTCTCTGCCTCTGCATTCATCCCAAGTTGGCAGATAGTTTTCTTTTTTTAAATTTTTGAGATAGGGTCTCATCCTGTCACCCAAGCTGGAGAGCAGTGGTGTGATCAAAACTCACTTCAGCCTTGACCTCCCTGGCTCAATCAATCCTCCCACCTCAGTCTCCCAAGTAGCTGAGACTGCAGGTGTTCACCACCACACCTGGCTAATTTTTCGTGTTTTTTGTAGAGATAGGGCCTCCCTGTGTTGTCCAGGCTGGTCTCGAACTCCTGGGCTCAAGCAGTCCACACACCTTGGCCTCCAAAATTGCGTGAGCCACTGCACCCAGCCCAGATATTTTTCTTTGTTTTATTTTTTCACTTAACATTATTTTCTAGATTGAGTGTGTGTGTGCGTGCGTGCGTGCACACGTGTGTATGCACTGGTGTAAATAGGTTCAAGTATTTCCCCAAGCCGTTTTTAAACAGAATGTTTTGCTCGTCACTCTTGAGAGACGAGGGCTATATTGACCTTGTTTGTGTCAGTCATCTCTAGAAATGTCCAGGTCTTTCTGTCCCCTACAGCTAATTTGTAGTGAAATGAATACTGTTACAGTTGGGAGAGCTCAGGAAAAGTGTTTTTCAGTTTAGATCACAAATTGCTGGATATAAATTAATAGCTATTCTTGTGATGTTGTTTCTGTGGTGTTTTAGTAGTATTTATAAATGTAAATACTGTGTGAAAACCAGGCATAGCCTCCATAAACTATGACCTCTTCATTCAAGTTGACTTACAATTTCCTTCTCCAGAAAATGTGGGATGAGTTAGATCTATGGCATTCCAAACTAAATGAGCTGGATTCTGAAGTTCAGGACATCGTTGAACAGGACCCAGCACAGGCTCAAGAATGGATGGATAACTTGATGATTCCTTTCCAGCAGTATCAGCAAGTATCACAGAGAGCAGAGTCTAGAACCTCACAGTTGAATAAGGTATGGCTGTGACTCATAATAGCTTCATATCATGTGGTGGTATTGAGATGGTGTTAAAGCAAAACAGTATATTCAGAAACAGCCAGTTTCTCTTGAATTATCAGTTTTGGACTTGAAGCTGGGGCCATGGTAGGCTCACGTGGGCACTGAGGAGACAGATTTCAATGCTAGTGCAGGCAGAAAGTCTGATTGGGCAGATAGAACCAAGAATCCAAAAGCTGACCACAGCAAGAGCCAGGCAAATTGTTGGGAAGTCCAGGCTCCCCAACAGGTGGATAAAGACCAGTAATGGGAATTTAGGACAGGTGATCTCAGGAGCCTAGTGAGGGAGACAACAGTGAGAAAGACTGTCATTCAGGTACAGGATACCTTCTCTATCCTCCTTCCAAACAGGAGCTGTGGTTGGCTGAGTTGTGTCTGTGATTTAACAAGAGTGAGGCAGCATCCTAGTCTCAGAAGAACTGTAGGGGAAGGTCTTGAACAGGAGGACAAAGTACAGCCCAGTTTTTAAAATGAAGCCTAAAATGGGAACCAGAATAGTTGAAAGGCTAACCCAGAACTTTGCTGAGGCCCATGATGTTGGAGTAGAACTGCTTAAATCCTTTTCACCTATGGTCAGAGTTAATCTTAAAAGTCAGAAGTATCATAACCTAGAGCAGGTGAACAAGTGGCCCCAGCCATGGGGAGCAGACATCTGCAAGGCCTGACACACCCCTGACTAACAGCAACTGACTCTTCATCGAGGAGTCATTCGGCTCCAGTAAAAGGCATGTGACTAAGTCTGGTCCTGCATCTCTTTCTCAGGCCACAGTTAAGATGGAGGAATATAATGACCTTCTGAAGAGCACTGAGGCTTGGATAGAAAATACCAGTCATTTGCTGGCCAATCCTGCTGACTATGACTCTTCGAGGACACTGAGTCACCATGCTAGCACTCTGCAGGTAAGTGTTCTTCCAGGTTTTCTGCCGCTCATAGCATCTACATAAGGATTCATGGCTTACCTGATCGTCCTGGTGCTTTTTTCCTCCTTTCCTGAAATACAGTCTTACCACTAACCATGTCAGGGGCAGAAGGAAGCTTGAGAGAGTGGCAAGCGCTAGACACAGATTTTGGAGAGCAGGATTCAGCTCTTACTGTCCTGATAACTACTTTATGACTTTTTGGATAATTTCGTATAACTTCTGTGGACCTCAGTTTCTCCCCATGAAATAAGAATGTGCACAGGATAGTGCTAATGGTTTTGGTTGTTAGAATTCTAAGATGCCCCCCAATATTCCCATCCTCTGGTGTATATGACCTGAAAGAATAATGGAAAGAATAATACTTGAATGTGGGCAGGAATATGAATATGATGGGAAAGTCACTTCATTGACTAGGTTACGTTATATGACTAAGGTAATGGGGTAGTCACTCCCATAAATACTTGATTAACGTGATTATAAGACTCTCTAATATGGGATTTTTGGATTTGGAATGCTCCACCGGTAAGTATAATACTTATATTCCAAAATTTGAAGAAGTCCAAAATCCGAAACGCTTCTGGTCTCAAGCATTTCAGATAAGGGTTACTCAGCCGGTAGCAGAGTGTAGTGAGATTCTCCTTGAGAAAGTGGCTATATTGTCAGAGGGCCATGGAGCTAGGGCCCAAAGGCTCTTTCTAGAAGCTGAGAGTCAGTGAGAGCCAGCTAGGAAACAGGGAGCCCAGTCCTACAGCTGAATTTTGCCAACAACCTGAATGATCTTGAAAGAGAACCCCGAGCTTCAGATGGCACCGGACTGCATCCTTGTGGCTCCCCATACAGAGGACTCACCTCAGCTATACCTGGACTCCTTACCCCTGAACACTACAAGATAACTTTATATAGGCCGGGCGCGGTGGCTCAAGCCTGTAATCCCAGCACTTTGGGAGGCTGAGACGGGCGGATCACGAGGTCAGGAGATCGAGACCCTCCTGGCTAACACGGTGAAACCCCGTCTCTACTAAAAAATACAAAAAACTAGCCGGGCGAGGTGGCGGGCGCCTGTAGCCCCAGCTACTCGGGAGGCTGAGGCAGGAGAATGGCTTAAACCCGGGAGGCGGAGCTTGCAGTGAGCTGAGATCCGGCCACTGCACTCCAGCCTGGGTGACAGAGCGAGACTCCATCTCAAAAA
>NW_016810602.1:2583580-2638660 GCF_001698545.2 Rhinopithecus bieti | reverse complement strand
CCAGCTACTCAGGAGGCTGAGGCAGGAGAACGGTGTAAACCTGGGAGTCGGAGCTTGCAGTGAGCTGAGATCCGGCCACTGCACTCCAGCCTGGGTGACAAAGCAAGACTCCGTCTCAAAAAGAAAAAAAAAAATCAACTTTATTGAGGTATAATTTATGTACAGTAAAAATATTAATACACCTATTTTAAGTATGCAGTTCGGTGAGTTTTGATAAAAGTGCAGTTGTATAACCACCACCGCCATCAATATAAGGAACATCTCCATCTCCCAAGACGTTTCCTCGTGCCTCTTTGCAGTCAGTTCCTTTTCACCCATCTTCAACCCTAGGTAACCACTCATAGTTTCTTATTACTATAGTTTTGCCTTTTCTAGAATATCATACAGAGGGAATCAAACAGTGTGTAGTCTTTGGTGTCTCACTTGTTTCAATTCACGTAATGCTTTTGAGATTCATCCAGGTTGTTACACTTAATGCATAGTTAATTCTTTGATTGCCAAGTAGTGTTCCAGTTTTGGAAATAAATTTGGAAATAAGTAGTTTGTTTATCTACCAGTTAATAGATATTTGGGTTGTTTCCAGTTTTGAGCTATGTATTCGCTATTGTTGTCTAACAAATTACTCCAAAAGTTAGCAGCTTGAAACCGCAAACTTTTATTATCACAGTTTCTGTTGGTCAGGAGTCCACCGGCATGGCTTAGCTAAGTATCTCTGGCTCAGGTTCTCTCATGAGAATGCAGTCAAGGTGTTGGCAAAGGCTGCAGACTCATCTGAAGGCTCAATTTGCATGAGGGAGGAGGTGGGATCCGCTTCCAAACTCATTCCCATGGCTGTTGACAGGCCTCAGAAGATCTGCTTCTACTCACAGACACGTGGGCTCCTCCAGGAGTCTGCCTCACACCGTGGCAGCTGGCTTCCCTCAGCATAAACAATCTCCAGGAGAGTGAGAGAGAGCTCTCAAGACAGAAGCCACCTTTTTTTTTTTTTTAATTTTAGAGACAGGGTCTTGCTCTGTCACCCAGACTGGAGTGCAGTGGCACAATGTCAGCTCACTGCAACCTCCATCTTCTGAGTTCAAATGTTCCTCCCACCTTAGCCTCCCAGGTGGCTGGGACTGCAGGCACACACAACCATGCCCGGCTAATTTTTAAATTTTTGTAGATAAGGTCTCACTTTGTTGTCCAGGCTGGGCCACAGTCTTTGTAATCTAACCTTGGAAGTGACATCTCATCACTTCTGCCACATTTTATTAGAATTAAATTAGTAAGTCTGGCCTGCATTCAAGGAAGCTGATATAAGGGTATGAATACCAGGAGGTAGGGGTCATTCAGGGCTACCTTAGAGGCTGCTACCATAGGCTATTATGAGCAAAACTGCTGTGAACATTTATATATAAATCTTTGTGTAGACAAATGTTTTCATTTTATTTCAAAGAATAAATACCTAAAAGTAGGATCTCTGACTTTTACGACGTGTTTAAATAAATAATAAACTGAGAAATTGTTTTCCAAAATGGCTATATCATTTTTCATTCCCACCAGCAACATGAGTTCTAATTGCTTCATATTTTCAACAGTACTTAATATTGTCTGCCTTTTAAATTTTAGCCATTTTAGTGACTTGCAGTGGTAATTCATTGTGGTTTAAATGGCATTTCTCTAATGACTAATAATTTTGAGCATTTATATATGTCTTTATTGGTCATTTGTACAGTTCCTTTGTGAAGTATCTGTTCAATTTTTTTTTTTTTTTTTTTTTGCCCATTAAAAAAATTGTATTGTCTGTCTTCTTGTTGAGTTGTAAGTTTTTTGTAAAATATTCTGTAAACCATTCTTTTGACATATATGTCATTTACAAATATTTTCTTCCAGTCTGTGGCTTGTCTTTTCATTCTTTTAACACTGTCTTTCAAAGAGCAAATGTTATTAATTTGATGAGGTCCAATGTATCAATATTTTCTTTTGTGGATTATTCTCTTGTGCTACATTCTAAGAAATCCTTACCTAACCCAGGGTTGCAAAGATATCCTCCTGTGTTTTCTTCCAGTAACTTGATAGTTTTAACTCTTACTGTTAGGTCTATGATTCATTTCATGTTTATTGTTGCATAAGGTGTGATTGAAGGATCAAAGTTCTTTTTTTCCATGGGGATATCCAATTGTTTCTGCATCATTTATTGATAAGAATCACCATTAAATTACTTTGGCACTTTATTAGAAATCAATTGACCTTACACACGTGCGTCTATTTCTGGGCACTCCCTTCTGTTCAACTGATTTGTATGTCTATACTTTTCACCAATATGACAGTCTTCATTACTATAGCTTTACAGTAAGCCTTGAAATCAGGTAGCATCAATTCTACAACTTTGTCCTTTTTCAGATTTGTTTTGGCTAAATCAAGGCCTTTGTATTTCCGTATAAATCTTAGAATACACTTGTTAATTTCTAAATAAAGGTCTGTGGGAATTTTGAGTGGGATTGCATTAAATTTATAGATCAATTTGGAAGATAATTAACATCTCAACCATAGTAACTATTCAATCCAGGAATATGATATCTCTTTATCTCTTTTGGGGTTTAATTTCTCTCAACAATGTTTTGTAATTTTCAGTATGCAGGTCTTTTTTTTTTTTATTTAGGGTTTTTTTTTTTTTTTTTTTTTTTTTTTTTTTTTTTTTGAGATGGTGTCTCTCTCTGTCGCCCAGCCTGGAGTGCAGTGGTGCGATAATGGCTCACTGCAACCTCCGCCTCCTGGGTTCAAGTGATTCTCCTGCCTCAGCCTCCTGAGTAGCTAGGATTACAGGCTCCCACCACCACACCTGGCTAATTTTGTATTTTAGTAGAGACAGGGTTTCGCCATGTTGGCCAGGCTGGTCTCGAATTCCTGAACTCAGGTGATCCACCCATCTCGGCCTCCCAAAGTGTTGGGATTACAGGCGTGAGCCACCACACCTGGCCCAGTATACATTTCTTGCATGTATATTGTTAAATTTATTCCTAAGTATTTTATTATTTTTGATGCTGTTGTCAATGATAATTGGTAAAAAAACAAAAAAAACATTGGTTTTAAGTTTTGTTTTCCTAAACGTTTTCTCCTATAAGGATTTTGAATAAGATTAATATAAAATTCTGAATAACCCACTTAGTTTTAGTGACTTATGACTAAAATTCTGGTTGCATAAGTGAATGTTCTTTCTCCTGTCAGTTATTTTTTGTGGCATTACCTGAAGAGTACATTATCAAGCTGAATATTTTCATTAGGTGGCTGAGCTATTTTGATGTCTTAACTTTGAAAGTTATTATATGTATGAAAGGGCTTATCATGTATAATAAAAGACACTTCTCTCACTCCTATTATTAAAGGATTCCAAAGGTTTTAGAAGTGGACAAAGACCAAATATGTATGTTTCTTATTATATTACAGTATACAGGTAGATACTCTGAAGTCTTTCACTGTCATTGACAATAGAGGGTGTTGTGTTTTCATTATTGAACTAGAAATGAGTAGGAGTTTAAAATGTTGAGACAACTGTCAATTTTCTCTGGTTTAAATTTTAATCAACTTATATCAGGATCTTGATGCCTCTCTCTCTTTTTCCCATTCTATGTTTATCTAGATGGCTTTGGAAGATTCAGAACAGAAGCACAGTCTTTTACATTCAATCTTTATGGATCTAGAAGACCTGTCAATAATTTTTGAAACAGATGAATTAACACAATCCGTACAGGAGTTAAGTAATCAAGTAACAGCATTACAACAAAAAATAATGGAAAGCCTTCCACAGATTCAGCGAATGGCTGATGTAAGTTTGCACCATAAAGATGTGATTTCTTTTTTTTTTTTTGAGACGGAGTCTCGCTCTGTCACCCAGGCTGGAGTGCAGTGGCCGGATCTCAGCTCACTGCAAGCTCCGCCTCCCGGATTTACGCCATTCTCCTGCCTCAGCCTCCCGAGTAGCTGGGACTACAGGCGCCCACCACCTCGCCCGGCTAGTTTTTGTATTTTTTAGTAGAGACGGGGTTTCACCATGTTAGCCAGGATAGTCTCGATCTCCTGACCTCGTGATCCGCCCGTCTCGGCCTCCCAAAGTGCTGGGATTACAGGCTTGAGCCACCGCGCCCGGCCAAGATGTGATTTCTTATTCTTTATTTATATTTCATTCAGGATTAAATTAGAGGCTGCACAATGGTGGCTCACGCCTATAATCCCAGCACTTTGGGAGGCCAAGGCGGGTGGATCACTTGAGGTCAGGAGTTCAAGACGAGCCTGGCCAACATAGTGAAATCCCATCTCTACTAAAAATACACAAATTAGCTGGGCATTGTGGTGCACACCTGTAATCCCGGCTACTTGGAAGGCTGAGGCAGGAGAATAGCTTGAACCTGAGAGGCAGAGGTTACAGTGAGCCAAGATTGCGCCACTGCACTCCAGGCTGGGTGACAGAACAGGACTCTGTCAAATAAATAAGTAAGAGTTATACTACTAACCAAGCACTATACAACTAATCAATGTGAAGACACATTGATCTGGTAAAATGTCATGTGTGTTCTCATTTGGGAATTACATTTTACTTTACTTTGCAACCTGTAGTGTAACGTGTAACTATAACAAAAAGTATCTCCCCATTTGCAATCCAGAAGTGGTCTGTTTTAAAGAGTAAAGAATCCTGATAAAATAAGCTCAGTGTTTTCTCTTTGTCAAAGAGAAATACTACTGATTTTTAAGTGCTGGATAGGAAAGAGGGAATTAAAAGAGATAGTTCTGGCTGGGTGCGGTGCCCGGCACGGTGGCTAATGCCTGTAATCCCAGCACTTAGGGAGGCAGAGGCGGGAGGATAGCGTGAGCACAAGAGTTTGAGACCTGCCTGGGCACTATGGTAAGACCCCATTCTCTACAAAAAGGAATTAAAAACAAGTGTAAAACAGGTAGTCCCAAGTCTTTATTTACCAATAGCAAATATTTATCGAGGGGTTGTTATTTGCCAGCCTCTGGATTTTTATTTTTGTTTGAAACATCTGAAGCATTTATTTAAAGAGAGAGTCACATAGTAGAGGCAATTACAGTTCTTCATTATTTACCTTTGTTAGTTACATTCCCTAGGCCACACTCATGTATCTTCAGGGAATAATAACTGTTAAAGTAATTATTTTTGGTTACTGAAGCTCATTTCAAAATTTTTAAATGCTTCTATAATTTTTGATGAAAATTACCCTAAAATACATTGTGTAATTCTATTACCTTCTTAAATAGTAGGTACACAGAATAATGTCCATGTAATTTAACTTTTCCTCATAATTTGGAGATATCAGTATAAACAGCTATTGTACATACTGCTTCATTTTCTTATGAAGTTTTGTTGGTCCCTGGCCAGGCGCGATGGCTCACGCCTGTAATCCCAGCACTTTGGCAGGCCGAGGTGGGCAGATCACCTGAGGTCAGGAGTTCGAGACCTGCCTGGCCAACATGGCGAAACCCCGTCACTACTTAAAGTACAAAATTAAGCCGGGTGCAGTGGCTCACGCCTGTAATCGCAGCACTTTGGGAGACCGAGGAGGGCAGATCACGAGGTCAGGAGATCGAGACCATCCTAGCTAACACGGTGAAGTCCCGTCTCTACTAAAAATACAAAAAATTAACTGAGCGTGGTGGCGGGCGCCTGTAGTCCCAGCTACTCCGGAGACTGAGTCAAGAGGATGGTGTCAACCCGGGAGGCAGAGCTTGCAGTGAGCTGAGATTGTGCCACTGCACTCCAGCCTGGGTGACAGAGTGAGACTCCGTCTCAAAAAATAAACAAACAAAAAAACAAAATTAGCCGGGTGTGGTGGCAGGCGCCTGTAATCCCAGCTACTCGGAGGCTGAGACAGGAGAATAACTTGAACTCAGGAGGTGGAGGTTGCAGAGTGCCGAGATCGTGCCCTTGCGCCCTAGCCTGGGCAAAAGGAGCAAAACTCCCTCTCAAAAATAAAATAAGATAAAATAGGATATTTGTTGGTTCCTATATTGAATAGCTCCAGACTGCTATAATTTGATACCCTGTCTTTTTTTTATGTCATTTTTAAATCTCCTTCATTATTAACCATTCCTTATTGGCACAGTAGATCTGCCTTAGGCTCTCTTATGGTTGTGTGGACTTCAGTGTGTAGGTTTTGCAGCATACTTTACTTATTTTTGCAGCATTTCACTTGAAGATTCTTGGCCAGGTTCTGGATGTTGATACTGATGAGAGAATAACCACTGGACAAATGATCCATTGTTTAAATTAATCTGAGTAGGTTATAAAATAACTCAGTGACACTCCACTTGGCAACAGTTTATTAAGGGGTTAGTGAAAAAGTCCTCACCCTTTTCTAGCTCCTGTGTGTTCGTTTTCCAAGGGTGACTTTATCATTTTACTTAAGGTGGTGGGAGTTTTTAGAATGTCACACCTACCTGTTTTCAAGTCTTTAAATATATTCCAAAGATAAATCTGAAGAGTTAAAAAAAAGTTGATTTCAGTGTGTATGACCTTTGATCTCATAGTATGAGTAATTTAAAATTGGCCATATGGTGAGCTTTAGTCCAGAAGATATATAAGCAATGCTTTGTATTGCGGTGTGCTATTAATAGATTAACATTTATATTGGAAGTGGTGAACACTGGCCGGGCGCGGTGCTCACATCTGTAATCCCAGCACTTTGGGAGGCTGAGGCAGGTGGATCACCTGCGGTCGGGAGTTGGAGACCAGCCTGGCCAACATGGTGAAACCCCGTCTCTACTAAAAATATAAAAATTAACTGGGCATGGTGGCACGTGCCTGTAACCCGTAGCTATTCAGGAGGCTGAGGCAGGAGAATGGCTTGAACCTGGGAGGCGGAGGTTGCAGTGAGCAGAGATCGCGACATTGCACTCCAGCCTGGGTGACAAGAGTGAAACTCTGTCTCAGAAAAAAAGAAAAAAGAAAAAAAGGAAAGAAAATGGTGAATATTATTTATCTATAGTGTGTGGTTAGTTTTTAAGAGGTATAGATGGCAGACATTATTTGGCTAAATAAGAGAATAGAATTAATGCCAATAAACTGTGTTTTATAGATGATTAATATACAATATATATTGCATCAGTGTGTTCTTCTGAAATTCTAGGATGTGGTTGCTATTGAATCTGAAGTAAAATCAATGGAAAAAAAGGTTTCAAAATCAAAACTATCCTATTATCAAAAGAAATATTTGATTTTCACCTGAAGAACATCTTAAACATGGGGAGGTAAGCATAGATTATTATTTAAAGTATTTTCTTGTGATACTTATTATGTCTTTTTCAAAATAGAATATAATGTGATTTAAAAAAGCATTTAGTCTTACCAGAGTAATAGCAAAATAAGGTTGGGAAATTGATGGGAATAACTATAACTGTATATTTAAATCATAGTTGTAGTACCACCTATGTAAAGATAATTTTCCTACAGGTTATTTTTTCATTTAAATCAAACTCAAGGGCTTGAGCACCTAATTCAGGCTGAACTGGGTTCCAGCCCCAGCTAGACTGCTCACTGCATGACTTTGAGTAATTAATGGTTTTTGGATTGTCTTTCATATCTGTGCACTGGTACTGAGGTGATTACATTGGCCAATTGTAATGTAAATAGAGCCCCTGACAGAGGAGCTGGGACATGACTAAACAGCAGGCAAATGTTGATCCCCTGCTCAGCCTAGTCATTGAGAGCATGTGGTTGAGGACCAGGGAGGCCTGGATTCTGTTCCCAGCTCTGCCTCTTAACACACTAAGCTTACCTGGATCTTCTAACTTCTGTGAACCCAATTTCCTCACCTGTGAATTGGAGGTTAGGATACTTACCTCTCGAAGGATTGTAAGGATTAAATGAAATGATATTATATGAAATATAACTTAGTACAGTGAGTAATCTCTTCTAATATATTGGTTACATAAATCCAGATTTCTATGGATCAGAAGTTATTAAAGCAAAATATAATTATACTCCTGGGACTCATGCAGGACAGTTCTGTTCAAGTCAATAAGCATTTTTGAGGGCCTACTATGCGGGAAGCCCTGTGGTAGGTGTAGTTGCTACAAAAGTGAGAGGCAGTACCTGCCCTTACATTGCTCACTGCCTAGTGACAATATACACAGCAGAACGCCAGTTCTACACAGAAAGTGGAGGGAGAAAAGGAAGAAAAAGTTGTCCAAATGCATAATTGAGTATTGGTAGGTTACTCTTGAGCTAGTTATTCTTTCCTGAGACTGTCAACTCCCGGATCACAAGTGATATAATAGTTCTTTTCAATCTGAGCTAAGAAATAGTTTTAAAATGGGAACTATAAAACTATACCATATTTTAATTGTGAATAATTAAATTTAACAGTGACCATTGTCTTTTCATTTCTGTAACATGCTCCTCTTATGTAATTAAGGTCATACTTGAAAATATACGTCCCATGAAGAAAACCATCGCTGAGATAGTGTCTTACCAAGTGGAACTGAGGTTGCCGCAGACAGGAATGAAACCTCTCCCTGTGTTTCAGCGGACAAATCAGCTTTTACAAGATATAAAACTATTGGAAAATGTGACTCAAGAACAAAATGAGTTATTAAAGGTAAGCAGTTTCTGATGACAGCCAACTTACTGGATGAGAATGTTCACCAAAAGCTGGTTTGGTTTTCACTTCTAATTGAAATTCATTATTATCCTATTATTATAGGAGGTGGCATTTAATATAAAAGCATATCTTCATGCTCAAATGGAGCTAAGGTTATTTTTCTCACTTCTTAGCCTTGTTCTGGTTGAAGATATTAAAACATAGTTATGGTCTATTTAATTTCATTCCACAGTTGTTAAAGACCTACAAGGGCAAAATTCTGTGGGAAGAGAGTCAAACTTGAACAAGGCATTTGCAGCCCCTGAGGCCAACAGATCTGTAAAGTAGTCATCACCATAGTAATCTCTTTATTCATCTCAGTCACTCTCCTATTGACTTTCTCGTTACCAAGCATGTGATGTAGGCAGAGTAGGTACTTTATCATCTTTCTTTTTACAGATAAGGAAATCGGCGTCAGGGCTAAGTGACCTGCTGAAAGACCACAGAGTTC
Organism: Rhinopithecus bieti; assembly: GCF_001698545.2. NCBI lineage: Eukaryota > Metazoa > Chordata > Mammalia > Primates > Cercopithecidae > Rhinopithecus > Rhinopithecus bieti. The sequence goes on along the minus strand of NW_016810602.1, from coordinate 2,629,576 downwards.
ACTTGTGTAGAGGTTAATGTATGTACACATGGAGCAATAATTTGAGTTTCTAAACTCCTGGTGTCATTTCTGCATATTGAGGGCTGATATTTTTCATCTTCTTCCCAGAGGGGTTTTGTATTGTGGTGGTAGTGGTTGGGTTTTGTTAAATCACTAGTCTCCATCAGGAATCATCATTAGTTAGGAATAATCTTTAGTTTGTATTCCTAGATCAAGGAATTCCCACAAGAAGAGAAAGTTATAGAAAGTCTGCACTGACTTCCAACCCTCTCCATCGACCTCCTGCATGTTGCCTTTCCTGATTAGATGGGTCACTGTAGGGGTTATTTTTCATTTTTCGTGACGGCCTTCTGGTTATAAGAAGAAAAATGACTGTGTTTTAATCCCTGTTAAATTTCATGTACATTTTGGTGGCCACTCTGTTCTCCTAAGGTTTGAGGAGACTGTACTCTCTGGTTTGAGTCTTAACTCAGTTTCTCTGGTCTGGCTACTGGTCAATGATGTCATTCTATAACACCCACAGAGAGAAAGAAGCTCTAGCACTCAATGTACTATCTTGTAATAATATAAAGAGAAGAAAAAAATATATAATTTGATCTATTATTTTCATCCTTTTGTGCTTTATTGGTCTCCTGGTCAGAAGAAGAAAGCCACAGTCCTAACTATGCTTTCAAGTGGCTTCTTCACAGATGAAAGGGGTGAAATAGAAGAGGAAGTTCTATTTTGTGCCAAGTTAGGTATCAAACTGGGCTGCTCAAATTTTCCATCTCATTGTGCTGGTGGCAATCAGATGTCCCCTCAGATATTTCAAAGCTAAGGAAGACAGTGGTGATGACAATCATTAGAATATGGTACATTTCCTTTGATTTCTACTTTAGATGTTGTAAGTGCCCTCGTTGTAGAAAATAAGACAAATTACTTTTGTGGGGAGTAACAGGATGTAGTTCATTATTGAGGGCTGGGGAGCAGATGTGCACAGTGAACATAGTTATTCATTTCCAGCCTACAGCTAAAATTATGGTTAAATATTAAAGAAAATACAAGGAAGAATTCCGTGTTGGCTAGAAACTTTGTAGTTTTAAAAGGCATTTTGCTTCACTATGTAGCATACCAAAGAAGTATCTAGTTTTTCTTTTGAAGTCTGTTTCTTTGTTTTTCATCATATTTAATCATACTATTTAGTCCCCAGGTAGGTCAGAGCTTTGCTGCTCCCCTAACACTAGATGCCAGGTATTGTTCTGGTTAGTTTTGCCTTATTCTGCAAATTCAGAATGTTCTTGAACCCTCAGCCTCTTACTCATAAAATACACATCACTGATCCCAAGGGGTACCAGGTGAAGATGAGTCTGGACCGGGAAAACCCATCATCACTGACATCACATGCTCTGTTCTGTCTGAATCAGTTATGTCACCTTTCTATGCGGAAAGCCTGCCCCCCCCCCCCCATGGAATATGTATTAAAATGGTGTATGTGACTTGTCAGTAAGTTCTCAAAAGTTAGCAACTTTATGTTAACATGCCATAAAATGCTTTCCAGAATAAACCCACTGGACTGGAAATACTTAAGAGCAAAGGTGTGTCCAGTGAGACTTGTACTTTAAGCACTGCCCAAGGTGCTCTGGCATCTAGTAGAGCAAGAAGATCAGGTGTCAGCTTTGCAAACATTCTTCTCTCTGTTTAGGCTACCACGTCCTATTGAAATCTCAATGGGTGCATATTTGCCGTGAGTGATTAAAACTTCTGTGGAGCTAAACAATGAAAATAGTCCATTAATCTGCTTAGATTATGACAAATATTCTTTTTTGTGGGGGTTATTTTATAGGTAGTCATAAAACAGACCAATGAATGTGATGAAGAAATAGAAAATTTGAAACAGATCTTAAATAATTATTCAGCTCAGTTCTCCCTTGAACATATGTCACCAGACCAAGCTGCCAAGCTGCCACAACTACAGGTATGTTTCTTTCATTCATAAAGGTATGTTTCATTTGTCCATCTGTCCATTTATTTAATACTTACTAAGGCTTTGGTGTCTAGTTGCCTTTCTAGTGGTACAGTGTAAGTTCCTATTTCTCTGTAACAATTGAAGGTATTTCTGTGTGTGTTTACTTTCCATCCCTATTTCATAAAATAGATGATTATGTAATTATCATTACTAAAAAGTGATAAAATTTTAGCCCCTGATGTTTAATCAAGAGAAGCCTTATCCGTTTGTAGCCTGGGCAGCCCTAACCCCAAAAACTGAGCCAGGGCTGCCACATCTCCTTCTTTATTGGAGGGCTTTTTAAGTGCCCTTGGCATCAGCTTGATGCGTTTTGATCTGAATTTGCTCTAGTACCAAAGAACCTGATATAATACAGGATATTTGGACAACCTGACTTTCTGGGATAGAGTCAGGCAGTGTGGGCAGGCTGGCCTTCAGCAGTGAAGACCCTGAATACTATAGTAATAAAGAATTCCATATTCTAAGCAGTATTGCCATACTAACATATTACCATATGTCAGAATTAACAGTGTCATGTGGATTCAGTTACAATGGTTTGCATGATAACCTTTTGCTAGGTTTTTTCAGTCTTTGTTTTTGAAGTAACATTTCCATAAACAACAACAACAACAAAAAACCTGATTGTATGGTAGGAGTAATAGAGCGCTGCTTTTTTTCTTGCCATCAAATTGATGCAGACAAGCAATTAATATGGTACTCAAAGGAAGATAACACTACTTGCCAGCTGTGAGACCTGGGGCAAGTGATTTGACATCTACAGTGAAGTACAGGAGAGTACAAGATGACACAGCTGTTAAATGGTGGATCAATAATTCCCAATCAGTAATAAAGACTCAATATTGTAAAAATATTAGACTTCCCCTATGCTAAAAAATCAGGGACCCCAAAGAGCTTTTGTTTATATGAATTATATCCATTGATAACGAAATTAAAACTCACAAATGTAAAAACATTCATTTAGTTTTTAAGCAACAATAATAAACCCACTGTATTTTAATAGGAATAACTATTTTTATTATTCTTATTTTTTTTTTAGAGATGAGGTCTCACTGTGTTACCCAGGCTGGAGCAGAAATAACATTTTTTTAAGTAGTTATATTTTCTAAAACAAATAGTAATGAGAAGAGTGACATTGTTTTATGTATCTGTAATCTCTTTAATATCTGGTTTAATATTAGGTGAGTGCAAAAGTAATTCCAGTTTTCTCATTGAAAGTATGACAAAAACCATTATTACTTTGGCACCCACCTAATAGACAGATTCTTATGTTTCTGCATTTGATCTGTTGAGGCATGTAGTTTTGTTTTAAGTATGCGAAGACAATACAACCTCTCAAAGACATGCACTTGGAAGATGGAGGGATATTTTAATAGTCCTTTTGAATAATTGTGGACATTTTTCTTTGAAACTATACAAAAACCCAACAAGTGCAAATTACATATTATTTGTAAAATGGAATCCGAACCCATGTCAATGAACTTTATATGTTCTTACATTAAAATTTACTGGTTTACTTTGTACTTCGAATGGATCTTCTAACATTGCATGATTTTATAACATCACGTTCAATCACTTGGAGAATCCTGATTGAGTTATGCGGATCTTCTAAATGTTGACACATTTCAAGAGTCAATATTTCTTTGAATCGTACTTGTTAAATTAACACCTATCTCTTCAGAAAAAAATCTTTTAGTATTTAAGGAAAGCAATACAGTTTATCAGCTGGCTTTTTTTTTTCAAGTAAAATAGTGTTCTGTGAATAAAAGGATAGTTCAGCTTACAACTCAAACAGTAGCATAAGTGCTTTTTCTCAACCATTGGCCCTTTGTATGCAGCGGAAGTGCCATATGCATACTTTCTGTTTTTTCACAAAGAATAGTGAAAATATATACTGCTGTGGTTTGAATGTTTTTGTCCTCCCAAAAAATGTTGCCCCCCCCCCAACATTTTTATTCATGTTGAAACTTGATCACCAACACAGCAGTATCGGGAGGTGTGGCCTTTGGGAGGTGATTGAGTCATGAGGGCTCCTCCCTCATGAATGGGATTAGGTGCCCTCTGAAAAGGGCTTGAGGGAGGGAATTCACCCATTTTTGCCCTTCTGCTTTGTGCCATGTGAGAACATGACAAGCCTCCCTTCAGGAAGATGTAGTGTTCAATGCACCATCTTGGAAACAGAGAACAGCCCTCACCCGACACCAAACCCCCCAGTACTTTGATCCTGGACTTCCCAGTCTCCAGAACTGTGAGAAATAAATTTCTGTTCTTTATAAATTACCCAGTCACAGATATTCTGTTATGGCAGCACAAATAAACTAAGACACATATTTTTATCAAGGACATTCTTAAGGAAAATGGAAATTTTTTTACTATAAATACATCAAAGTGAAGAACCCAGTAACAACTAATATATTTGGCGTACGTGCCTTGATTCATATAAGGTGCCAGTAGTTTTACCCACCATTGCTTTTATGCCATCAGTGCAAATGTCAGCACAGTATAAAAGGCAAATAGCATTTTAGTGTAATGAAAATGATCTGGACCTTATGGACTGTGGCCAGGGGTCTGCAGATGCTGCTTTGAGAGCAGCTGCTCCATGTAGGACTGTGCCTCTACTCTGTTTCTGTTACTCTAGTGGCTACAGTATCGCTCTTGTCGGGAGGCAGTGTACTTCTAAAGTTTAGTGTTTATTGAAAATGGAACACAAAATACAGCCAACTCAGATTTAAGTCAAACAACTGTTATTTCCCAAATCAATCACAGAAATTTTGACTTCAGACACAATAGGGGTATTGGCATAGGAATGTGTGCAGTAGAGCCAGGAGAAAGCCCAGGCCTATGCTCTGCTGCATGCTAGCTGCAGCTTTGGACAAATCACCTTCTTTCTTTGGCCTTTAGAACTCTATCTTGCAGGTGGAGACAGATTACGTTTCTCTGTTCTGTAAGAAAATTAATGCTTCTGTGACTATCTGTAGAATGGTGGGTGGATGAACCAACAGCAAGAAAGGAAGAAAGAAGGAGGAAAGAATAGGGGTTTGAGGAATATATTAGGAACAAATTTCAAACACAAGAAGGTTTTCTAAAAAGGAGCAGGCTGCTTCTGATGCAGCACTCACTTCAGGATCTCAGGCAAGTTGAATGACATCTCTCAGAGGTGCTAGAGAGGAGGATGTTAGTGTATTTGTCACCTGCTATTTCTTCCAAATCTAACAATCTATAATCCTATAATCATCTCAGACAGACACTGGGCATCTGCATGTCTGCCATGTATAAGAAATTTTATTTGCACATGTCAGTAATACAAATGTTAAAAGTAACATTATGAAGGTTGGGATCATCTGTCCATCATTCCCATAATAAGTTATACTACATGGTACCCTTATTTGTTTATTCTTATTTAGTAGGAAGATTTTACTGTAGAAAAAGTAAATGATTGCGCAGAATAGACTGTGCTTTAAAAAAAAATGAATTTAGTAATACCAAAGAAGTCTTCAGAGATGATGATAAAAGAATGAGATTTCTATCTTCATTTTCTCTCAGTGGTTCCCAAATGTTAGTCTGCTTAAGAATTTCCTGGAGAGACATGAGACATGTCTCCTGGGGACATGCATTTTTAATATGCTTTGGGACACAATGGGAAGTATGCATAAGGCACTTGTGTGGTGTTGGTTAGTGTGCAGACTCCTGGGCCCTCTCCTGTGGATCCTGGTTCTCTCAGTCCTGTAGCTAGCCACTGGAGCAGTAGCTCCCAACCCTGGCCACACACCATAGTCATCTGTGGAGCATGTTACAAGTTTCCACGCTTTGGCTTAACCCCCAGGGATTCTGATTCACAAGGTCTCTGGTAAGGCTGAGGCATCCTATAGCTTGTAAACCCTACACAGGACCTTTGGAAATGCAGCCAGGATGGAAAGGAGCTATACTGTACCAGAGACTAGCTTCTGGCTTTGTAAACCAAACAGCAGAGAAAAATCTTCAGCCCTTGTACCAAAGGAAGCAGGCTGTTCTGGGCCCGCAGAGGCCTCAGACTTCTCAAACCTATGCAAACACTCTTTCTACACAGGGAGAAATCGAAGATATGGAAAAACAGATTCTGAGTTTGAACCAAAAAAAAGAAGACCTGTTGGTGGACCTGAAGGCCACCGTACTAAACCTTCACCAGCATTTGAAGCAAGAACAAGAAGAAGTAGAAAGAGATAGGCTGCCAGCTGTAGCATCAGAGGAGGGTGGAGTGGCGGAGAGGGATGCTTCTGAGCGGAAGGTGAGTATGACTTTAGGTTAATGCCGGCCCCACACTCCACAAGAGCATTAATGGATAGTGTTTTCCACCTGAACGACCTGTGGCATCTATATCTATGGCTTGTAGTAAAGGAATTTTTAAAAGTGGAAATACTCAACCTGAAGTTGTTTACTAGTGAATATAAATCCTCAGGGTGTGCCTGTTCTGGACTCCACTCAGAATTCTTAACACCTGAATTACTTTAGGACACGCTTATAAAATTTCACAGGTAGATCGATCTAGCCTCACTTTGAAGTATCTTCATACAGAAAGTCAGCCCTTTACAGACTTAAGAAGGGCCCAGTGCCTAAGTCTTCTCTGCATTCACATCAATGAATCACATTCTTTAATTGTTTGATGAGGGGCCACAGGGGGCCATGAAAATGTCAAGACCTAAGGTTTGACTGACTTGGGATATCTGGCTGGAGGAGCTGAATGGAGCAGGAGACAGAGCCTCCTTGTAGGAGTGGGCATCTTCAATATAGTGAATAAAAAATTAGCTACATAAAAATGCAGCCAGACAGGGATCTTGGTGATGTTGACTGGCAAGCAGACTGCAGGTATTCTTGTGCTGTGCCTTTCAGTTGAACAGAAGAGGCTCCATGTCTTACCTGGCAGCAGTCGAGGAAGAGGTGGAAGAAAGTTCCGTGAAGAGCGAAGTAAGGGAAATGATTTTCTTGTTAAAGTTTGTTAGAGCCAGGCCTCTAAAAGAAGTCAATGAAAAGATCTTAAAGTGAATGGAAACATAAGAATTTTTAAAATTAATGTTGATATTTTAAAAGTATGATTGAAGTAGTTCTCTTATGTTATTAATGTTTAAGTGTATGGAAACCTACTTCACCATGTAAGAGTGAGATGAATGTAATTCAGGCACTCTCGTTGGCATACGGGAGAAGGTGAAGAAGTTCTCTGTAGTATCCTGATTTCTGAGGACTTTCTCTGATGTTTTGAGAGCATGCTGTTTGTTTGGCACTCCTGGTCTCATTTTTAGAACTGTATTTTTCCACATTTCAATTACTCTTTTGGTCTAAAACAGTGTTTCCAATGACACAGAGAGTTGTGTTAGCAACTCATACTAAGAATTTGTACTACTTAATTGTAACTGGTTGAATGAGACATTTTCAGTTGTCTTTTCTGACATCAGTTTCCATTTCATACTTGAAAAAATAAGTTGCAATGGGTGTTATGACAAAAGGAAGAAAATTGAAGCAACTTACAGTTTTTGTGACTCGCACGTAACCACCAGACACTTTTTGGGCTCATTTTATAGATGGTTAAGTAGCTCCACTGTCACACAAAACAGACCTCTTATCCTAGAGTGTGTCGCTAGGACATGGTGGAACTGTGACAAGGAAGAGTTAAACTTTACTGTGCTCTGTGACCATCAGACAACTTATACCCCTTCATGGCAGAGAATAATGGAGGGACCAGGGACCAGAAAGAGTGACTTCAGTACGATGTTAATTTGAAACGTGTATTTGCTTCTGAGCTTTTGTTTATAGTGTTGTCTTTGACAGCAACAAAAAAGCACATGTTCATCAAGCTGTGATTAAAAAAAAATTGACAGGTAAAAATTGTATACATTCAAAAAAATTTGCTGGGTGTGGTGGCATGCGCCTACAGTCCCCCCTACTCGGGAGGCTGAGGCAGGAGAATCACTTGAACCCAGGAGGCAGAGGTTGCAGTGAGCCAAGATGATGCCATTGCACTCCAGCCTGGGTGACAAGAGCAAACTCAGTCTGAAAAAAAATTATAATATATTTATGATATGTATGATGTTTTGATACAGTATATGTATATATGCATTGTGGAATGGCTAAATTGAGCTAATTAACATACACATTACCTCACATACCATTTTTTTTGATAATGAGAACACTTAAAATCTACACTCTCCGTGATTTTCAAACATATATTAACTATAATCACCATGATATACAAAAGATCCCTTGAACTTATTCCTCCTGTGCCCTTTTTTTAAATGCTCGTTGACAAACATTTTTGTAATCCCTGGTCGCTGGTAACCATTGTTTTATTCTCTGCTTCTATGAGTTTTTTGTTTTTTTTTTTACATTCCACATAGAAGGGAGATGATGTGGTATGTGTTCTTCTGTGCCTGGATTATTTCATTTAACAGAAGATCCTCTAAATTTACCCATGTTGTTGCAAATGACAGAACTTCCTTATTTTTTAAGGCCAAATAGTATTTCACTATGTATATATAACCACATTTTCTTTATCCTTTCTTTTGTTGGTTGACACTTAGGTTAATTCTGTATCTTGGTTGTTGTGAACAGTGCTGCATTGAACATGGGAGTGCAGACATCTCTTTGACATACTGAGTTTTTTCCTTTGGATATATACTCAGTAGTGGGATTGCTGGTTCTATTTTTAATTTTTTGAGGAACCTCGATACTGTACCAATTTACATTCCCACCAACAGTATTCAGGGGTTCTATTTTCTCCACATCCTCATGACCACTTGTTATTTTTTTATCTTTTTGATATAAGCCATTCTAACAGGTGTAAAGTAGTATCTCACTGTGGTTTTAATTTGCATTTCCCTGGTGTTTAGTGATGTTGAACTTTTTTTCTTATACCCATGAGGCTGTAATTTTAAAGATAGCATTTTAATTTTTCTAACTGTTATGTATTTTTAAATATTTATTTAGCGACAGGATCTCACTCTGTTGCCCAAGCTAGAGTGTAGTGGTGCTCACTGCAACCTCCAACTCCTGGCCTCAAGTGATCCTCGCACTTCAGCCTCCCAAAGTGCTGGGATTACGGGTGTGAGTCACAGTACCTGGCCTCAAAGATACCATTTAAGGTTACATTGACCAAAGCAGATTAAGTTCCTAAAAGCACCATTTTAAAGATTTCCTTCGTGTGACATGAGCCCCTACTTTTAAAAGTATTTTCTAGGCTTTAGGAAGAGCAGCTACATTTGTAAACATGATATAGTTAGCAAAAAATACAGATTAAAAAAATGGGGGAGGGCTGCAATAAAGGGCTCTGGTTACACTGCCTGATAAGTTGAATCTGGTGTAAAAGAGGTGGGTGAGTAGGGCGCCAGTTATGACAGGAAGGGAAGCTCTTCCTTTTGCTGACCAATCGATTACTGTGACAGAATGGAGATGAGAAGGCAGAGCCATCTCCTCAGTCTTGGTCTTCACTTTGGAAGCATGACAAGGACATGGAAGAAGACAGAGCTTCCTCATCCTCTGGAACAATTGTTCAGGTAATGCTGGGCATAACAACCACGCTTGGGAGTTATGAGCGTAGCGGGGAGCAGAGATCTATTTTTGCATGACTTTCTTTCCCCTACACCCCCGAGATGGAGTCTTGCTCTGTTGCCCAGGCTGGAGTGCAGTGGCATGATCTCAGTTCACTGCAACCTCCGCCTCCTAGGTTCAAGCAGTTCTCCTGCTTCAGCCTCCCAAGTAGCTGGGATTACAGGCACACGTCAACACGCCCAGCTGATTTTTGTATTTTTAGTAGAGACGGGGTTTCACCATGTTGCCCGACTTTCTATGTTAACTTTGCTTCCTCTCTTTCCCCTTTACTTTATTTGTTTTTCAGTCAGCACTGCCTAAACCTTTAAAATGCCCATTTGTAGCTCAGACAAGGAATAAAAATAAGGGTAGTAAAGAACTATCTTGTTTAAAGGAATGCTTAGGGAGGGAACCTGCAATGGGTGGAATTTTTTTTTTAGCTGACAACAATTGTATATATTTATGGTATACAACATGTTTTGAAATGTGTATACATTGGAAATGGCTATATCAAGCTAATTAACATATGCATTACCTCACATATTTGTCATATTTTCAGTAATTAGAATACCTAAAATCTAGTCGCTTAGCAACTTTTAAGTATACATTATTATTAACTATAATTGCCATGTTATACATAGATTCTCTTGAATTTATTCCTCCTGTTCAACTGAAATTTTGTATCCTTTGACCAACATTTCCCCAGGCCTTCTCTCAGCCCCCACCCTCCACCCCCAACAGCCCTGGTAACCACCATCCTATTCTCTGCTTCTATGCAGTCCATAGTTTTAGATTACACATGTAAGTGAGATCATACGGTATTTATCATTCTGTGCCTGGTTTATTTCACTTAACATAATGTCTTCAGGTTTATCCATATTGTCACAAATGATGGAATCTCCTTCATTTTGAAGACTGGATAGTACTCCGTTGTATATATATGCCGTGCATTCTTTCTCCATTCATCAGTTGATGGACACTTAGGTTCCTTCTCTCTCTTGGCTACCGTGAATCTTTGAAAGCTTCTGACATCACCTTTGCACAAACACAAAGACAGCCTTAGTGAGCCCCTGCTTGATTCTATTTCTGTTGTGTACTCAGTGATAACAGGAGAGTACTTTTTTTGAAGAAAACTCCATATATGTGAAAATCCAAACTGACCAAACAGATAACTCAAAGGAGCAGCTAAAAGCTTCACTGCACTGTTTTACCAAAGCATTTAAATTAACATGCCGCTCTTTTGGGAGTATTGGTGGAGGGTCTCTCCATAATCTTTTTTTTTTTTTTTTTTTTTGTGAAACAAAGTAGTATGTAAGATAAATTAGATGCGCTAAGTCTTTTTTGCTCCTTATGACATTCTAAATATTTTCCAATCTCTCAAATGCCCTCACTTTAGAAAATCATCGTAAGCCTATGAACCACGTTCTTCCTTTGCTCCCAGAAGATCTCTGCATCCTCGTGATCCATACACCTCTTGCTCCTGCCTCCTATCCAGGGATGACCCCCTGCCCTGCTCTCATGCCAACTCTTTCCCTAATCGTTGGCACCATTCTCTGCCTGTACCAGCCTTGTCAGTCTCTGCCTCTGGCTAGGTTCCTTCCTTCTCTACCTCAGTACTCAGGCTTCCCCTCCCTAACATGTTCTCTTCCTTGTGGCCCCACTACTTCGAACAGAGAGAGAGTTCCAGAACCAGCCTGCATCTTCAGTGGCTCCACAGAAGGCTTTGGTCCCTGGGATGCCCTTTCTCCATGCCTGGTTGTAGACTTCATTCCTGTCCACAAAGACCCATCTCAACTTCCCCTGCTCCAAGAAACCTCCTGACATCCTCCTACAAGGAAAATTGCTGTCTCTTTCCCTGTTTTCCAATAGGATTCTGAACCTCAATTATGACTTAGCACATTTTTATGAATACACCTGATACGATTTCATGAGTGGAAAGAAGCTTATTGTTTATATCCTATACTCAGCTCAGTATGGTACTTTAATGAACTGAATTTCTTGATCCTGCTTCCCATGTTAATTACTACACTTCCTCTTTCATTTGCTACTGAAGGTCTTTCCTTGGTGCTCCACTCCCTAGGCCCCTTTTGTAACCTTGTTTCAGCCTCTGGCTGTGCTTAAACTGCCATTGATTTCTGGAGCACCAATTTAGTGCCCTTTTATTAGTCCTAATCCTTATTGACCTCTCTGGGATTGACCACCTCTTCCTTCTTTAACTGTGGTGTTCCTTTAACTTTCTTAATTCTGTTCTTCCCTGTCCCTTCTACCTCTAGTCCCTCCTCCGTCTTCTTTTCTTGCCCCTCTTTCTCTTTCGTCTGTGATGCTAGGCATTCCCCCAATGTTCTGTCTTCTTCCTTCTCCCTGTTTTCTTTTTTTCTGAGGCGGAGTCTCGATGTGTCACCCAGGCTGGAGTGCAGTGGTGCGATCTCAGCTCACTGCAACCTCTGCCTCCTGGGTTCAAGCAATTCTCCTGCTTCAGCCTCTTGAGCAGCTGGGATTACAGGCACCTGCCACCATGCCTGGCTAATTTTTTTATTTTTAGTAGAGACAGAGTTTTGCCATGTTGGCCAGGCTGGTCTTGAACTCCTGACCTCAGATGATCCACCCGCCTTGGCCTCCCAAAATGCTGGAATTACAGGTGTGAGCCACTGCGCCCAGCCTCTCTGTTTTCTTTCAGGGCAATTTTATTTCCTCTGAGAGCTTTGTGGTCACCTCTATGCCAGTGATTACCAAACTAAATCTCTAGTCTTGGCTTTTCCCTTAAATCTATAAATCTATTCCACATTTCTATCCTCCTGATAGACGTTTTTGGGATGGAGTTTCTCCAACTCAAACCCATTTTACCAACTTTCCTTCAAAGCTTGCTCCTCTTACTAATTTCTCAATGTCTGCTGATGGTGCCATTATTTTCTCAGAGATAAACTTTGGAGTTCTGTTAGGTGCCTCATTTCTCTCACCTTTCACATCCTGTCAGTGGCCAATGATGTCCATTCACTGCATACAACCTCTCCTCCCGTTATTTTTGCTATCGTCTTATTTCAAGCAATTCTTATTACTTCCCTGGACTTTTGGAGTAGCCCTCTAATTGGTTTACAATTTCCAATTGTTTTTCCTAATACATCTTATAAAATACTGATGACATTTCCTAAAACCAATCATGCTAAACCTCAGCTTAAAATTCTTCATGGCGTCTGATTATCTACTGAAGAAAATGCAAACTTAGCCTGGCATTCCAGATTTTCCTGATCCCTACCTACCTTTCTGATTTTATCTAATCTCTACCTTTCATTCTTGGTTTGTACCTTTCTGATAACAGTCACTGTTTTCAGTAGAAGAAGCTGAAAAGACACTAACATTTTGTTAGGAAATGCTAAATGCCATATATATGTGACTAAATTGCAAGCGTGGGTGAGATAGTTTTTATTCCCATTTTAAAGGTGAAGTAACTGAGGTTCAGAGAGTTCAGGTTAATTTTTCCGAGATCACACAACTTGCAGGTAGAGCAATCAAGGTTGGTTGATTATAATATCCACATGCTTTCTCCCACGTTGTGTTAATTCTTTGTGTGCATGTCATTTTCCCATTGCTTAACTTTGGTTAACCTTAAAAGAAGGCTTGCTGAATCAGAGTATATATCCATTTAAAATGTGACACACATTTTCAAACTGCCTTCTAGAAAGGTTATACCAAGCTAGGCACAGTGTCTCATACCTGTAATCCTAGCACCTTGGGAGACTGAGGTGGGTGGACAGCTTGAGCCCAGGACTTCAAGACCAGCCTGGGCGACATAGTGAAACCCTGTCTGTGTAAAAAAATAAAAAATTAGTCAGGCGCAGAGGCGGGCGCCTATAGTCCCGGAGACTGAGGCGGGAGGGTCACTTGAGCCTGGGAGATGAAGGCTGCAGTGAGCTAAGATTGCGCCACTGCACCGCAGCCTGGGTGACAGAGTGAGGCCCTGTCTCAAAAAAATAAAAAGAAAAGAAAAACAGAAAGGCTGTACCAATTCTGTTTCTCCTAGGTATACATGGAATTGCATTTCCTGACCCCTAAGCTGATTTTTGATATTGTCAGTCTTAGCCAAACTTAGCCAGTGGTTTAAATTAATTTATGCTCTAAGAATGTTGAATATCTCTTTAGATGCCTATTGGCTTTTGTAATTCTTTTGTGACTTGCTTGTTCCTACCATTTGACTGTTTTTCTATGTAAGGGTTGATGTTTTCCTTATTATTTATAAGAGTAATTAATATATTAAGAATATTGGCCGGGCGCAGTGGCTCACGCCTGTAATCCCAGCACTTTGGGAGGCCGAGGGGGGCGGATCACGAGGTCAGGAGATTGAGACCATCCTGGCTAACATGGTGAAACCCCATCTCTACTAAAAAATACAAAAAACTAGCCGGGTGTGGTGGTGGGCACCTGTAGTCCCAGCTACTCGGGAGGCCGAGGCAGGAGAATGGTGTGAACCCAGGAGACGGAGCTTGCAGTGAGCCAAGATAAAGCCACTGCACTCCAGCCTGGGCGACAGAGTGAGACTCCATCTCAAAAACAAAAAGAATATTAATACTATGTATAATAGTTATCCCAGTTTGTTATTTCTCTTTAACTTAGATTATGGTAACTTTTGTGGTGCATATTTTTTTTTTATATAGTCAATACTAATATTATTTTCATTTCTTGTCATGCTTCCCCACACCTAGAATTTTTATGGTATAACTTGGAGAATTCAATGAGAATTTATTGTTAGGGGTAATACAAGGATTCTAGTTATATTTTTCATAACTAGAATTTATTGTTAGGAGTAATACAATAATTCTACTTATATTTTTCATCAAATGCCTTCGTAGTTGTTCCTAAATGGAATAAATTCACCTTTTCCCCACTATTTGAAATGTCACTTTTATCATATAATTAAGTATTTGTTTGTTTGTTTATTTAGTTAGTTATTTCGGTAGAGACAGGATCTTACCATGTTGCTCAGGCTGGTCTCAAACTCCTGAGCACAAGCAGTTCTCCTGCCTTGGCCTTCCAAAATGCTGGGATTATAGGTGTGAGACATCACACCTGGCCATGTAATTTAAATTTTCATAAGGACATACTTTTAAAGAATTATTCAACGAGACAAAGCATACTTCTGGAAAAATCTACCTAAGTACCTAATTCTCTAGATTCTTTATGTGCTCATTAAGAAGAGAAGTTTGGAGAATGTAAGTCTTTCCAATAAAGACAGTCTTGGGGAAGCTGATTTTTTCTCTAATGAGCAAACTTTTTTCTAATTGTACCTGACTTCTCTGTACCTGACTTTTTTTGCAAGCAGGTAGTTTGTTAAATGAGCAGGCACAGAAAGAACTCACGTGGCACCAGGGAAGGACCTTTTCTGGAGCTCTGATTCTTTTCTTTACAGGAAGCATATGGGAAAATAAGCACCTGTGATAATTCCATGGCACAGATCCTCACACCAGACTCACTAAACACTGAGCAAGGCCCAGAATGTTCCCTAAGGCCCAACCAAACAGAAGAGGTAAGTCCCGGTTGGTAATAAGTAAGCTGCTCAGATAGCTGGACTAGCAGCTGTGTCCAGTGTTCTGTGTCCTGCAATACCTTGTACATCAAGCCAAGTGTTCCTTTTGAACTTTAACATATGAAGATATGTGCTGTCAAGCTGTAGAACTGGAAGACTTGTCATCAGATATTTACAAAGAAAATAGACATGGCATAGAGAATTAGACGTTTTTCACTCATTTACCATTTGTGAACATGAAATAGTCTTTCCATTGATGACTACTTCTTTAATCTGTAGGTAGAACTTATGGGGGGCAAAGAAAGTAGAGAAGGTATTGATTAATATAAAAGGCATTTATAGTTATCCGTTTAACCCTCAGACTGTATTAGGTAGGTTCATCCCTACCATATGTTTACAAATAAATCAAAATTCAGGGAATAAAAATATAGCTAGTGGGCCAGGCGTGGTGGCTCAAGCCTGTATGTAATCCCAGCACTTTGGGAGGCCGAGGCGGGCGGATCGCCTGAGGTCAGGAGTTTGAGACCAGCCTGACCAACATGGTGAAATCCCGTCTCTACTAAAAATAAAAAAATTAGCTGGGCGTGGTGGCACGTGCCTGTAATCCCGACTACTCAAGAGGCTGAGGCATGAGAATCGCTTGAACCTGGGAGGAGGAGGTTGCAGTGAGCCAGGATTGTGCCACTGTACTCCAGCCTGCCTGGGCGATTGAGCAAGACTCTGTCTTTAAAAAAAAAAGTATATCATATATATATATATTTATATTTAATATACATATGTATGGCTAGTGAATGAGGGAATAAGGAATCAAACCCAGAATATTCTAATCTGGCTTCCTAATTTGGAATCTTGTACCTCAGTGGTTCTCAAGAACGCCTTACAGCAGGGTGTGGGGGATGGGTACTATTTCCCAAGTTAATTTTGGTGTTTAACTGGACCTAAAGCTCCATGGGTCTCACCAAATAGCTCCTGTAAAAGATATTGGCATGCTTTTGCTGTTTTTATTGTTTAATTATTGCATCTCTTCTTTTATACTGAGTTGTATTTATGTTTTTTTCTCCCAATCTTTAGTCTTCAAAAATATCTCTTAGTTCTCAAATTGTTACTCCTTTCTCTTCTTTCTTTCCCTCCTCCATTTCATTCTCTGTCTCTCTTAACAATATATGTCTGGGAAGGTGGACAAATGTGAGAGGTTTACACCCAGTGGCAATGCTAAGAAAGTTGCTGACCTGGTCAGTAGGTTTTTTTGCTGTTCAGAATTAATCTGGGTTTTGTTTTGTTTTTGAGACATGGTCTCACTCTTCACCCAGGCTGGAGTACAGTGACCACAATCATGGCTCACTGGAGCCTCAACCTCCTGGGCTCAGGTGATCCTCCCACCTTAACCTTCCAGGTGGCTAGGACCACAGGTACACACCATCACGCCTGGCTAATTTTTGTATTTTTTTCAGATACACAGTTCTGCCATGTTGCCCAGGCTGGTCTCGAACTCCTGGTCTCAAATCATCTTCCCACCATAATGTTACTTTTGATACCTAATTAAAAATCAGATGTAGCTTCAATGGTGTTTTAGCTACAGTAGCCATTCTGCTTAATATTCTTTCTGCTGGTGTGGATGACCTCTAGGGTCTTTTCCCTGACCATGTGGATACTAGATAATGATGACAATAAAGAGAAGGAGGAAGAAAAAGGAGGATAACAAAATGCTTACGGAACATTTAATATGGGCCAGGTACTGAGATTTTACATATACCATCTCTTTTAATCATTAACAACAGCTCTATGAGATAAATATTACTGTTACCCCACTTTACAGATAGAGAAACTGAGGCTCAGAGAAGTAAGATGCCCAAGGCCATTTAGCTAGTAAGTGGCAAAGCTAGGATTCAAACCCAGATCTTTCTGACTCTGAGTTTAGAACCTGAGCTTTGAACTATTAGGCTCCAGTGACTCTCTTTTAAACTAATTTATGTATGTGTGTATTTGTATTTTCTTCTTAACTCAGAACTTTTGCTGGGGAGGAGATCTTGGGGCAGGAAAAATAGATGTTACCCTTTACTACAGGAGGAATTTGTCCACTTCTGATTATTCAGGGACTCCTTTACTGGCTCCAAGTTGCATACCTCTTGGTGACTGTCTTCCTGCCTTTTAGTCATTTCTGTCTCATCAGCACGGCACATCACTGAAGAGAGGGAAAGTGGGGACTCTGCAGAGACCAGGCAGCCAATGTCATCAGCCTTCTATCAGCCTCAACAAACCTTTTGTTTCAGGGGTTAAGTGTATTGACCAAATGGTAATTGCATAATTTTTAGTAAAATTCTGAGTCATTTTTGACCCGTATTACAACCAAGGATAAATATTTAGTATGGAAAAATGTGAAATCAAGCTAGGCATGACCTCAGAGTAAACTGCCACCATGGCATTCCGGGGGCATGCTTTGCATTTATTCATGTGCAGTTAGGTACTGTACTTTAGGTACTCAGTTTTACATTTCATAAGCAGTGGGGGAGATATGCAGGTATTTGTAGAATTGACTGAAATATTAAGGAGAAAATGTAAAGGTTTGCTATTTTGGCATGAAATGTAGCAATAGCCAGAAAATCAACATGCATTTTAACTACAGTTTTTTTTATTTTAACTGATTACTTCACTGATTATTTAGATCAGTGATGTGTTGATGCAGAAATGAAGCAATGTGATTCACCAACTTAAAAGTTAACTTGGATACTAAAAGGTTGGTGAAATTACGTCAAGAATGTGGAATTGTGGATGCCAAAGTGTAGTGAAAGCAGAAATTGCTTTTGATTCTATTTACTAGTGTGACCATACAACGAGGAGGCAGTTTGAATAACCTCCCTAAGCCCAGTTTCCTCATCTGTACACTAGAAGTAATAATAGGTTTTAGTTTTGAAATAAGGTGGTGGTCTGTGTATTATGCTTAGCCCAGTGCCTGCTTGTGTTAAGAGCCCCGTAAAGGCTAGCTATTATTAATTTACAGTTATGCTTTAGAGATGACATATTTATTTAATAAGAAATACTTGTAGTAATACTTTTTAGCTCCCCCCTACAAGGTGTACAATGATAAAACATCCATTTAAGTAAGTTTTGCTTTTAGAATTTGGGGCTATCATATAGAGAAGGTATTTTACAGGGGTGCTACTGTGTAAAAAACCAGGGAACTCTGAATCAAAAGATCACAGAGCTGTGTGACCTTGGGTAAGTAACTTGGGTGCTTCTCAGAAGCAACATGGTAAAAAGGGAGGCTGTGGGCTGATTAAACGTTCTGTGCACTTGGGTGTCTTAGACTTTAAAAAGAGGTGAGTGAACTGATCTCTAGTGGGTTCCTTAGGCCACCCTCAGCTCTTGAAGCTGTATGGTTGGAAATATTCTTTTTTTCTTCTCTTCCCCTTTGGATTCTTTTCAGGTTCAAATAACTAGAAAATAAAACCCAGATTAGTCATGCAGCTTCCTTATTTCCTCATTAATTTGGTGAGTACATGAGAAAGCAGAGAAACTCAA
Source organism: Rhinopithecus bieti (assembly GCF_001698545.2). Taxonomy (NCBI): domain Eukaryota; kingdom Metazoa; phylum Chordata; class Mammalia; order Primates; family Cercopithecidae; genus Rhinopithecus; species Rhinopithecus bieti. Next base: position 2,610,983 of record NW_016810602.1, on the reverse strand, counting down.
TAGTGTCATTTTAAAAAGCATGTGGAGGGCCGGGTTTGGCGACTCATGTCTGTAATCCCAGCACTTTGAGAGGCCAAGGCAGGAGGATCACCTGAGCCCAGAAGTTAGAGACCCGCTTGGGCAACATGGCAAGACCCCATGTCAAAAAAAAAAAAAAAAAAAGGGGTGGGGCATATAACAGGTGCTCAAATAAAATTTTTGAATAAATAATGAAGGCAGGTGGTAAATCTGTGATTACAGATTAATTAATATTAATAGATTATCTTAGATTAATATTAAAAGATTGTTTTCTCAAGTGGCAGAAAAAGGAAAGGGGATCCCAAAATCTTTGTCTATAGCAATATCTGAAAACTAGAGGGAATTAATCAGATGACTAGAAATTGATGTCTGGAAGTCTGGAAGCAAAATCACACAACTGTTGCTTTAAAAAAAAAAAAAAAAATCAGGGCCAGGCACTGTGGCTTATGCCTGTAATCCCAGCACTTTGGGAGGTCTAGGCAGGTGGATCACTTGAGGCCAGGAGTTCAAGACCAGCCTGGCCAACATGGCAAAACCCTGCCTCTACTAAAAGTACAAAATTAGCCAGGTATGGTGGCATGTTCTCGTAATCCCAGTTCCTTGGGAGGCCAAGACAGGAGAATCACTTGAACCTGGGAGGCGGAGGTTGCAGTGAGCCGAGAACATGCCACTGCACTCCAGCCTAGGTGACAGAGGGAGACTCTCAAGAAGAAAAAAAAAGTCAGGATTGGCCGTGCCGGTGGCTCACGCCGTAATCCCGCAACTTTGGAGCCAAGGCGGGCGGAGATCACAAGGTCAGGGAGATCGAACCATCCTGGTGAACACAGTGAACACCGTCTTCTACTAAAAATACCAAAAAATTAGGCCGGGCGTAGTGGCGGCGCTGGTGTTCCCCAGGCTCTCGGGAGGCTGAGCAGGGAGAATGGCAGTGGAACCTGGGAGGCGACGGAGCTTGCTTGCAGTGAGCGGAGATCGCACCACTGCGCTCCAGCCTGACAGACAGAGTGAGACTACGTCTCAAAAAAAAAAAAAAAAAAAAGTCAGGATTAAAAAAGAAAATTAAAACAGGTGAATCCAAGCATAGACCTGACTATATATGAAGTTCAGAAAAAGCACAACGCAAGGAAAAGTGTCCTTGAGAAGGTGATTCTTGAAGAAAATTATAATAATAGATTAACGAAGGCAGGGAAGAAATGGCATTTTGGCAGAAAACAGCAAATGTATGTGAAGATCATAGATGGTGAAAGGTAAAAAGTACAACCCAGAGACACTTGTGCCAGACCAGCTTTTGTAATACTCATCAGTGTGCATGAAAATGAACAGGATTCTCATGCCCGGCACGTGTCTGTCACCACCTACCAATTTGGTTCACTCTTTTACACTGAAAGTTCTATGTCTAAACAAAATTCCATCAACATCGGGGAATGTGCATTTGAGTTAGGGTATACATTTGCAATCAACTCCCATTCAAAGGTCGTCACTTGGCCAGAATTTCATTTTATTAACATGTTAACATGCTAACATGTTAACAGAGTCTTATAGAAAACATTGTATCTTATCATAATCAATAAAATATTTATTGAGACCAAAAAGTTTATACAGCAAAACACAAATCCTTATTCCTAAAGGAATTTCTCTAGAAGTATCAATGTTACTCTTTCCATATTCTGGGGAAGGATAGATAATACAGTGGGAAGTAAATACATCTCTGTATCAAATTATCTTTTGCCTCCAGGTTGAACATACCTAATATATAATTACTGGAATACGGCCGGGCGCAGTGGCTCAAGCCTGTAATCCCAGCACTTTGGGAGGCCGAGATGGGCAGATCACGAGGTCAGGAGATCAAGACCATCCTGGCTAACACAGTGAAACCCCGTCTCTCCAAAAAAAAAAATACAACAACAACAACAAAAAAACTAGCCGGGCGTCGTGGCGGGCGCCTGTAGTCCCAGCTACTCAGGAGGCTGAGGCAGGAGAATGGCGTAAACCCGGGAGGCAGAGCTTGCAGTGAGCTGAGATCCGGCCACTGCACTCCAGCCTGGGCGACAGAGCGAGACTCTCAAAAAAAAAAAAAAAAAAAAAAAATTACTGGAATACTTTCATTTGGTATCTGGGAGAAAATTTTCTGTTGAGTTGATAAACAGCCCAGTTATTTCAATGTAAAAGGAACACACCACACTTTCTTTATACTATGAGCATCGAGTCCTTAACTCAGTCATATTTGAGTATGCAGAAGGGGAAAGTATTGTAGGGATTCCCTCTGAGAAATAGAAAACAGTTACCAGGTTACTCTACTGAAGTTCATTACTTGACTCAAGTTGTTTTTATTAGGGAAAAGTTTAGATGAGTGATACCATGTATGTTTTTAAAAAGCTAAAATTTTTATAATCTAACTATTTGAGAAGATGTTAAGTTAAAATTATATGGTATATTTTATTGTATCCCTGCTGGGATGTAAAGATCGTGTTCTGTTTTGTTTTGTTTTTCTGTTTGAATAGAGTGTGCAGCAATGTAAGCATTGCTTAATCATGTGTCACGTAACGCTAAACACTGCCCAATTCCCTTAAATGTTTCAGACACACACACTCCCTGTCACTCACATTCTCACCTGTCTCCTGGGGCTCACCGGGTAGTGAACTGTGAGCCTGTTCGCGTCCTCTGTGCCCGGGAATACTGTACCTGTGTACTCGCAGATCGGCTGCTTGGAAACCTGTGGCACCAGGTCACGTGATTGTTGCTATGAGTGTGGAGGTGCATTTCTCTTTTCTTTCTTCCTTCTTCTGTCCTGATTTTATTTCTTTTAACTGGGGAAATGTTGCAGGTTCCCAGGTCTTTGTAGGCCCCAAGTCTGAAAACTTTGGACTCCCTGGCTTATCTTTGGATTTTTCTTAGGGCACCACACCTTCTATTGAGGCTGCCAATCTGGACTCTTGTGACGCGCAAGGAGGTTTGGAGCACAGGGTGGAGAAAACTAGGCCGGAGCCCACAGAAGTCCTGCATGCCTGCAAGACCCAGGTGGCGGAGCTGGAGCTGTGGCTGCAACAAGCCAACGTGGCATTTGAGCCGGAAACATTAAACGCAGACATGCAGCAGGTGGTGGAACAGCAGCTGGTAGGGTGCCAGGTAAGACTGAGAAGTCAGAGTTCATGGTTTGCCTCTCCACCAATCATCTGCCAAGATTGGGTGAATTTCTCTTAAAGCGACACTGTTTTTCTTTCTGTTACTCTGACCCTTACATTTATCTTGGCCTCAACTTTTAGTTCTCAGGGTCATTCTTTGAAATGCTTTATGGAAACATCTTATTTGAGGGGATAGTAGTGGGTCAGAGTTCAGAATCTAGAGTCTGATCCAGCTCTGTCACATTAACTGTGAATTTCGGGAAGTGAACTTCTCAGCCTTATTTTCCTTATATAGTAGGTTATCTCATAGGATTTTTGTCAGGATTAAATAAAGTATTTAAAGTAGTGTCATAGGATTTAAATAAGGTATTTAAAGCAGTGTCATAGGATATAAAGTTATCTCATAGGATTTTTGTCAGGATTAAATAAGGTGTATAAAGTATATAACAAGTGCTCAGTAAATGCTATTATTTTATTGATTTTAATAAGTAATTAGAATATTCATTCATCAGAAATGAAACCAAAAGTTTTGATTTGCAATCTTTGCAGCCATTTTACTAGGAATGCCCTGGGTTTTGCTTGGGAGGGGCAGGGATATAAACTTCCTTGCCGCTAGTCACTCTGAGTAAAGCTTGCCGTCTTAGCCCAAAGGTTGGGGTTTCTAATCCCTCCAGGGAGAGGCTAGAATGATGACATTGCAACAGTATAATCGAGTGTCACAAGAGCAGGGGCATGCGAGCTGCTTGCAAAGACCTGTCTCCCAGCTGCACTTAGGGAACCAGCCTTGTCTCTGCCATATGGGCTTGTCTGCCAGTGATGAAGACATTCTCTTGTCTCAGAGTACCAATATCACTAGCCCTGCCACAGGGAGCATTTTCTGCTGTAGCCTGTTATGTTGTTGTGGGTAGCCTGCCTTTGATCCACAGGTGTGCTTTCTCCCCTTCTATGTAAGCCCACAGTCTTACAACATCCAGGAACCAGACAGACAGGCCAGCCTCCTTCTCTGTGCAGCTCAGCACCTCTGATCTCCAAAGTCAGTTCTTTTTTTTTTTTTTTTTTTCAGGGTCTCACCCTGTCGCCCAAACTGGAGTGCAGTGGAGCAATCATAGCTCATTGCAGCCTCGACTTCCTGGGCTCAGGTGATCCTCCCACCTCAGCCTCCCAGGTAGCTGGGACTACAGCTCTGCACCACCACACCCGGCTACTTTTTGTGTTTTTTTGTAGAGATGAGAGGTCTCACTATATTGCCCAGTCTGGTCTCGAACTCCTGGGCTCAAGTGATCCACCCAAAGTGCTGGATTACAGGTGTGAGCTATCATGCCCAGCCCAAAAGTCAGTTCTAAAAGGATAGGTTCACTCAGATACTGGCACTGCCGCTTGGCCTGGCTGATGAGGCCCAGGGGAGCCTGTGAATGCCATAGAGCGTCATATAGCACAGAGCAATGCTATGCTAAGCTCAACTCGAGGCAGTCCAGATTTTGAGTCCCACCCACTTAAGGCCATTCAGGATTGATTTGCCAGCTGATTGTCTACTGACTGGGTAGACCCTATGCCAACTGCTTGATTGTCACCAGAATCCCATCTTCATTGCCACTTGTAATGAGTTCAAGGATTTCCAGGCTGCTCAAGGAAAAGACGTGACTACCAGGTGGCAGTAGCCCCAACAAGCTTTATTTGGGCAGCATTTTGGCAGGATTAGGTTCGTGAGGGACAGAGGCGAAGGCATAGACTGGGGGTCGGACCACCACCCAGAGGCGGGGGAGGGCAAGGGAACTCCCCGAGGAGAGGAGAAACAGGGAGGGAACTTACGTGTCTAGCGATGTCTCAGCACAGTGGTCTCTGGGTCAGAGAGCACCGAAGGGCAGCAGAGGCTTGGGAATGTTTTATAGCCCAGGGTTAGTCTTGTCCATGGCTGGCAGATGTTGGGTGCAGTTTTCAGCAGTATACAAAGCAGACAGGCTCTAAATGGATTAAAAGACACTTATTTGGGCTGCGTTTAAAGCCGTCAAATGTGTAAAAATTTGAGTCTGGTGCTGGCACTATTTTGAACTTACTGCTTCTGACCTGCTTTAAAGAAAAACCACATGGGGCCAACATACAAGGGCATCTTTGGCTCATTTATATAACATGACACAATAAAGTTATTATTGAAACATATAAAACCTTAAAGTGGTCTGTAAAAACACAAAATTCCAGTGGAAAAATGGCCAAAGGACAGGAGCAAACAGTTCAGTCAAAATTATAGACCAGGCGTGGTGGCTCACGCCTGTAATCCCACACTTTGGGAGGCCATGGCGGGTGGATTGCTTGAGGCCAGGAGTTTGAGACCAGCCGGGGCAACATAGTTATACCTCGTCTCTACAAAATAATAAAAATGAATAAAAAAAAAAAACTAGCTGGGCATGGTGGTGTGTGTCTGTAGTCCCAGCTACCTGGGAGGCTGACGCACGAGTTTCTCTTAAGTCCAAGAATTCAAGGCTGCAGTGAGCTATGATTGCACCACTGCATTCCAGCCTGGGCGAGAGAGTAAGACACTGTCAAAAAAAGAAAGAGAGAAAGGAAAGAAGGGAGGGAGGGAGGATTATGCTTAGTAATTTAATATTTGAGAATTGTTTAATCTTGATTATTGAAGACATAAAGTAGAACACCTATTGTTTCTACATTACATTAGAAAAAATTATATCATTCTGGAAATATAGATCCTCTAATGTCTGATAGTTCTATCTAATTGGCTCAATGTTTTGGGAGGTCAGGTGTCAACATATAAGCTGTTCATCTTCTTGGAGCTAAAAGTACCGTTACTTTTTTTTTTTGAGATGAAGTCTTGCTCTCGCCCAGGCTGGAGTGTAGTGGCACAATCTCGGCATACTGCAACTTCTGCCTCCTGGGTTCAAGTGATTCTCCTGCCTCAGCCTCCCAAGTAGCTGGGATTACAGGCATGTGCCACAGCACCTGGCTAATTTTTGTATTTTTAGTAGAAACAGGGTTTCCCCATTTTGACCAGGGTGATCTCGAACTCCTGACCTTAGGTGATCCACCTGCCTTGGCCTCCCAAAGTGCTGAGATTACAGGCATGAGCCACGATGCCTGGCCAGTACCATTACTTTTAATTTACCTTCTGAAAATAATCTAAATTGAGAAAAGTAATTATAGAAGCTTTGATTACAAAAGTGAAGAGCTAGAAACAAAAGGGTAACAAGAGGGAAATTGATAAGTGAATCATAGGATATCAACTTGTAACTGTTAAAATAAAAATCATGAAACGTGGAGACAGATGAAAAAGTATGTAAATAGTTAAGTGGGAAAAACAGAGCATAAAATTATGCTACATTTTGTTTATAGCCACTGTATAATCTATGGGTACATACTGTTTAAACTTAGAAGAATCTATAGAGGATGTAAGTAGAGTCGTCCCACCTTTACCTGTGGGGACAGTGTTACAAGTCCCCTAGTGGATGCCTGAAACCGCGGATCGTACCAAACTCTGTGTATTATGTTTTTTCAGTCTGACAACTGAGATGACTACAGATTGATTATCCCTTATCCCAAAATGCTTGGAACTAGAAGTATTTTGCATTTGGGTTTTTTGGGGGAGATTTTGGAATATTTGCATATACATAATGAGATACCTTGGAAAGAAGACCCAAGTCTAAACACTAAATTAATAAATTAATTTCTTTATTTATATTAGAGTTAAGGGTCTTGCTCTGTTACCCAGGCTGGAGTGCAGTCGCATGATCATGGCTCACTGCAGCCTTGAACCACTGGGCTCAGGCAATCCTCCTGCCCCAATCTCTGGAATAGCTGGGACTACAGGCGTACACCACCATGCCAGGCTAATTTTGTTTTTTGTAGACTCGGGATCTCACTGTGTTGCCCGGGCTGGTCTCAAACTCCTGGCCTCAAGTGATCCTCCTGCCTTAGCCTCCCAAAGTGCTGGGATTACAGGTATGAGCCACCATGCTAGGCCTCAATTTATATTTTATCTATACCTCATACACATACCCTGAAGGTATTTTATATAATAACTTTAATAATTTTATGCACAAAACAAAGTTCAGTTGTGACCCATCACATGAGGTTGGGTGTGGAATTTTCCACTTCTGGCATGGTGCATAAAAAGTTTCAGATTTTGGAGCATTTTGGGATTTTGGATTTTCAGATTAGGGATACTCAACGTCTTCTAAGTAACTAATGGGCAGAGTGGTAGATTGTGGATATGCTGGACAAAGGGATGATTCACATCCTGGGTGGGATGGAGCAGGATGGTGTGCAATTTTATCATGCTGCTCAGAGGGTGCAAAATTTAAAATGTATGAATTATTTATTTCTGGAATTTTCCATTTAATATTTTTGAGCCATGATTGACTGCAGGTAACTAAAACCACAAAAAGTAAAAGCATGGATGAAGGGGCCTATTGTAGCTTGCTTGGATGAAGGAGTTGTAAGATAAATTATTTGAAATTTTGTTTTAAGAATAGAGTTCTTCCTTAAGGAAAAATTGTAATTCCTTAAATTCGCTCAATGAATGAAGCTTGTTCTTAGTCATGCACCGAGTTTTAGTACAAATGATCATGGTGCTGGAATGTGAGTTTGTCTGTTGCTGTTGACTTGAGTGCCCAGCCAGTTGGCATGACCGAGCAGGCTGCTGAGCCCCAGGAGAGGGCAAACTTGATCTGTTGAGCAGGAATACAATGACCAAGACTTACTGGGAAACTTACTTCATCCAGCTGATGTATTTTTAGATTTGTGTGAATTGGCTGGTTGTATCAATAACTAAGTATTTCAGGTTCCAAATTATTTCTTCTATGGTGTTCTGAGAGTTTGAAGGCTTATTTGGCTTGAGAAAGAGAAGGAAAAGAGCAAGGGAAATAATTTTCAAACAGTTACATAGAGTTCTTTTTTAAATTCCTACTCCACACTTGGATTGCAACATAAAAAATGAGGAAGGTAGGCGAGGCGTGGTGGCTCACGTCTGTGATCCCAGCACTTTGGGAGGCCTAAGTGGGCAGATCACGAGGTCAGGAATTCGAGACCAGCCTGGCCAACATGGCAAAACCCCATCTCTACTAAAAATACGAAAAGTAGCCAGGTGTGGTGGCACATTCTTATAATCCCAGCTTCTCAGGAGGCTGAGGCAGGAGAATTACTTGAACCTGGGAGGCAGAGGTTGCAGTGAGCCAAGATCACACCATCGCACTCCATCCTGGGCGACAGAGTGAGACTCCGTCTCAGGAAAAAAAAAAAAAAAAAAAAAGGATTAGGAAGGTAGGGGGAAAGTAAGAACATCAGCACTTTTTAAGCACAGATTGGTATCAAGCACTGGCCAAAGTATATGGATTTAATTCATTCACTCCTCATAATGACCCTAGGAGGTAAGCTCGGTTATTATCTTCATTTTACAGACTACTAGAGGCACACGCCTCTAAAGTAAGGTGCCTATGCTTACACATCTACTAAGTCGCAGGACTGGGATCTGAAACCGGATAGTCTGGTTCCAAGATCTGTGTTCTTAACCACCATCCTCTGCTGGACACATTCTGATGTGTTTTGTGAGGCGACTATAGAGTCATTTACTTAAATTATTTTACAGAGTGATATGTGTAATTGGGATTCGTTTGGTTGCATCCCTGCTGAAAAGCACAAGAATTCTGTGGAAGTTTTTGTTTTTCCGGGGTTTCTTCCATCCTGTGTTTCTGGGGCTTCTTGTATACACTTAGGTAAAAAGAATAAGTCGTAACTTGTTTGCGAGAAGAATACTTCTTCAAGAACAACACTATGAATAATGAAATGCTTTTATTTCCTAGGCTATGCTAACAGAGATTGAGCACAAGGTTGCCTTTCTGTTAGAGACTTGCAAAGATCAGGGCCTGGGAGATAATGGAGCCACTCAACATGAGGCTGAAGCACTTTCGCTGAAACTGAAAACAGTGAAGTGCAATTTAGAAAAAGTCCAGATGATGCTTCAGGAGAAGCACAGTGAAGATCAGGTAAAAAATGACTATCTATAGACTTGATTCATCTTGATATACATCTTGATATACATATGTGGCAGACCCGCCAGAAGAGAACTCTGGTTGGAAGTGATGAACCAGCTACAGAGAAACTGTACTAAGTGTGAAAGAATTCCACACATTAACACTGTAGATGAGTACACTGGCTTGTTATTTTTATTTCATTCTACTTTGCAGTTTTCCTATCTAGGTTGTTGTTGGTGATGGTGGTGGTTTGGTTTTTGTTGGTTTAATGTGGCTGAGTATTCTTGCTGGCAGTGAGGTCTAGTGTAAGGCTTCTTCATAAAAGAAGGATGTATTATAAAGGAATGTTGTGACTAATTGACTGGAAAACAAAGCTTTCATAGATGTGACTAAAATTTGACATCAGAAACATAAACCTCTTTCCAGGATACTTTGTTACTGATTTGCAAATATTTATATATACTAATCAAAGTATCATATAGCTAAGGTATTCTCATGATTTTTAAAAGCACTCAGTGTTTATAAATGCAAATGTGCATCTTATGAGTAGATCTTACTATATAAGATTTGCGTGTGCTTATGAGTGGTTCCTACTTACGAGATTTATGTTCACAGAAATAAGACTGGCTGCATATACATAGGCTATGTGGTTCCCCTTTTATCCTCATATGTTCTCTTTTTTAAAAAAATGTATTTTAGCCATTGGGGAAATTTGGATTTATAATACTGTTTCTCTTTTTGATAATTTTTTATTTGGTATTTGTTCTTAAGAAAAAAGGCAATACATTTTCTTGCTTTTAGTAATTCATTGGATGAATTAGCTTCAAGAAGTAAGATGATCACTTCACCAAATGTAGTAGTTTTTGAAGTTGTTATGAAATAAGTACATTAAATCATAGTAGGCTGGGCGTGGTGGCTCACTCCTGTAATCCCAGCACTTTGGGAGAATGAGGCAGGCAGATCACCTGAGGTCAGGAGTTTGAGACCAGTCTGGCCAACATGGTGAAACCTTGTCTCTACTAAAAATACAAAAATTAGCTGGGTGTGGTGGGCACACCTGCAATCACAGCTACTTGGGAGGCTGAGGCAGGAGAATCCCTTGAACCCGAGAGGCAGAGGTTGCAGTGATCCAAGATCACACCCTTGCACTCCAGCCTAGGCGACAAGTGTGAAACTCCATCTCAAAAAACAAAAAAATTATAGTGTATAATTATAGCAAATAACAAAATACCATCATTTGTTTCATATAGAATTTTTCTATGTGGTCCCATTATTAGAATTGAGATAAAGGGGAGTTTGTTTTTAAAAATAAATAGCCTGCCATTATGAAATATTTTGCAGCATCCTACCATTCTAAAGAAATCCTCAGAGCCGGAGCATCCAAAAGCTCTCCAACCAGTTAACCTTTCTGAATTGGAATCCATTGTAACTGAAAGGCCACTATTCAGCAGACAAAAAGATTTCCAGCAGCAACAGGTAATTCTAGCCCCCAACAGTTGTAGGGACAAGAATATAACTTTTTAACCAGGCAAGGTGGTGCAAACCTACAGTCCTAGCTACTTGGGAGGCTGAGGTGGGAGGATCACCTGTGGCCAGGTGTTGGAGACCAGCCGGGGCAACATAGTGAGACCCTGTTTCAAAAACAAAAAAGAAAAGCCCAGACACAGTCGCTCATGCCTGTAATCCCAGCATTTTGGGAGGCTGAGGTAGGTGGATCATTTGAGGTCAGGAGTTCAAAACCAGCCTGGACAATATGGTGAAACCCTATCTCTACTAAAAATACAAAAAAATGAGCCAGGCGTGGTGCGCGTGCCTATAATCCCAGCTACTCGGGAGGCTGAGGCACGAGAATCACTTGAATCCAGGAGGCAGAGGTTGCAATGAGCTGAGATCACACCACTGTACTCCAGCCTGGGGTGACAGCGTGAGACCTGTCTCCAAAAAGAAAAAAGCTTTCTATATGGAATTTCTGCAAAGTGTGGCATGTGGGTGTTTGTGTGTGTGCAGAAACTCTGAGAGTTTTCAGCATTTACCATAGCACCTGCTTTGCTTTCAGCTGCTAACATTGGGGACACCATAACTTTGCTCCTTTATTGCATCTTATATCAACTTGCATCTTTTATCAGCTGTCTTCAGGGTGAACTTCTGTAGTTGCAGCTCTGCCTTGCCTGTGTTTTCGAAATGTGTTTGTATGTCTTTGATGATTTTCCATGTATGCAGTTTAAATAACAGCTATTGTGTGAATATTTTAAATAGGTTTTTGGGAAGTGAGAGTTTATAAGAACAGGGATGCAAGAAAGAGACATAGTAATTAATGATTTAGGAACTGACTCAAAATTAGATTTATCTCAGCAGAGGAAACTATTGGGTACTAATTGAAAAACTTGATGGATTGGACCATTGGAATTTCATTCAGTTACAGGTTCTGGAGTTAAAACCAATGGAACAGAAAGATTTCATCAAATTCATAGAATTTAATGCTAAGAAAATGTGGCCCCAGTATTGCCAACATGATAAAGATACAGCTCAGGAATCATCTGCAAGGTAAAACATTTAAAAATCGAGTTGGACATTCAGTGGTTTTATGACTGGGAGAATTAAGAGTGTTTCTTTTAAAAACTGCTCATAGAACTGTGAATGTATATAAAATTTTTAGTGTTGATAATTCTCTTCACCTCTTCTTCTTCTTCAAAAGCAACCAGGCATCCAGCCCCGAAAATGACGTTCCAGACTCAATCTTGTCACCCCAGGGCCAAAATGGAGATAAGTGGCAATATCTGCATCACAAACTCTCATCAAAAATAAAGCTCCCACTCCTTCAGCTTGTGGAGCCTCAGGTCAGTCTACATCTACATGGTGTAAATAGCCTGTTTGTCTTTGAAAATCCAACAGGCATTCATTAAATAAACATGTATATTCTGCAAAAAGCAAAGTTGTCAAGTGAGTTTTTCACTTGGCTGACACATTTTCTTGATCTTGGAAACGTGCATTAGGGACCCCTCCTTTGTGCTTCTGTAGCACCCAGGGCTTCCCTCATCAGAGCTTTTATTACACTATCCACCTGTTTATTTATAGTCTGTATTCCCCATTAGATGGGGAAGAAAGACAGATCATGTCTGCCTGGTTAGCATTTGAGTGCCAAGCACAGTACCTAGGACATCATAGACTCTCAGTTACTGTTTGTTGAATGAATAAATGAATGAATATATGTTTTAAGAAACACTTTAGCCGGGCGCGGTGGCTCAAGCCTGTAATCCCAGCACTTTGGGAGGCTGAGACGGGCGGATCACGAGGTCAGGAGATCGAGACCATCCTGGCTAACACGGTGAAACCCCGTCTCTACTAAAAAAACACAAAAAACTAGCCGGGCAAGGTGGCGGACGCCTGTAGTCCCAGCTACTCCGGAGGCTGAGGCAGGAGAATGGCCTAAACCCGGAAGGCGGAGCTTGCAGTGAGCTGAGATCCGGCCACTGCACTCCAGCCTGGGCGACAGAGCGAGACTCCATCTCAAAAAAAAAAAAAAAAAAAAAAAAAAGAAACACTTTAAAAACTATACAGTGCTATATGAGTGTCATTCATTCATCAGAAAATTCTTTGGAATCTACCATGTGCCAACCCCCTGTGCCAATGGCACTGGCTAATTGGTGTTCCCTCTGATTGGCCCTCATGACTACCGTCACAGGCTCTATCAGGGTGGTTTGCTGTGTCAGCCACTGCTGCCTCTCTCTAGACAGGGAGCAGGTGAGCAAAACAGCCCCACTGCGTACAAGGCAGGCTTATGCCTTCTACCACACACTCACATTGCCTGGGCAAAGGTTACCCATGATTTCCCAATTCCCCAGTCTGATAGGAACTTCTCAGCCGTCCTCTTTCCTCCTAAGGACCTTACTTGACTAATTAAAGTTGAATCAAACTCATCAGTTGGCCTTTAGCCTTGGTTTCTCCATATTACACTGTAACGTGTACATAGGTCTCTTGCAAAGAACTCCACTCATTGTTAGTTCTTTCCCCAAGCAGAGTCATCTACCACCTCACCCTGTTTCATTTTATTTGTTAGTTTTCCAATTTGAGGAAGAAGCTAACTCTGAATCATTCAGCCTTCTGAAATCACAGCTCATTTTCAGTACTTATTTAACTTTTCAATAACAAATAAAGATGCAAATCCATCCCTTAGAAGAGACTTGAATTCTATTCTAACAGTTGGCTGTGTCCAAAGTAAACTGGTAAATAAACAGCTAACCCTGAAGCATGAATGTTGTTATTACTAAACTGAAAGATTAATGGTTTCACACACACACACCACCTTTTTTTGTTTTGTTTTGTTTTAAGAGACAGAGTCTCAGCTGGGTGCAGTGGATCACCTGAGGTCAGGAGTTCGAGACCAGCCTGGTCAACATGGTGAAACCCTGTCTCTACTAAAAATATAAAAATTAGCCAGCCATGGTGGTGGGCGCCTGTAATCTCAGCTACTTGGGAGGCTGAGGCAGGAAAATTGCTGGAACTCGGGTGGCAGAGGTTGCAGTGAGCCGAGATTGCGCCATTGCATTCCAACCCTGGCAACAACAGCGAGACTCTGTCTCAAAGAAAAAAGAAACAAGTTCTCGCTGTTACCCAGGGTGGAGTGCAGTGGCATGACCAAAACTCATTGTAACTTTGAACTCCTGGGCTCAAATGATCCCCCTGCCTCAGCCTTCCAAGTGACTAGGACTACTGGTGTGCAGCACCATGACCAGCCACTTAAAAATTTTTTTTATAGTTTTTTTTTTTTTGGTAGAGAAAGGTCTTGTTATATTGTATAGGCTGGTCTTGAACTCCCTTGAACTCCTGGCCTCAAGGGATCCTTCCACCTCTATTTCCCAAAGTACTGGGATTATAGGCATAAGCTACTGAGCCTGGCCTTTCCTCTCATTTTGATATCTAAATGAACCCTCAAGTATCTAAATATAACTAGTCATGACTTTTCAAAGCTGTCCAAAATATTAAAACTTGATTTAATTATTTTTTCTTATAAATGACAAGACACAAAAATGCTCACCAAGAAAATGACTCAGAAGACAGCATGCTAAGGCATCTTTTTCTGTTTAAATTATCAGCAGGCTGGACATGGTGGCTCACGCCTGTAATCCCAGCACTCTGGGAGGCTGAGGCAGGTGGATCACCTGAGGTCACGAGTTCGAGAATAGCCTGGCTAACATAGCAAAGCCCTGTCGCCTACTAAAAATATGAAAGTCAGCCGGGCGTGGTGACAGGTCCCTATTATCCCAGCTACTCAGGAGGCTGAGGTAGGAGAATCGCTTGAACATGGGAGACAGAGGTTGCAGTGAGTTGAGATCATGCCACTGCACTCCAGCCTGGGTGACAGAGCAAGACTCCATCTCGAAAATAAAAAAATTAATTAATTAACATCAGCAGGGTCTAAAACTGTCACTAATAGGGTTTCCCTTTGTCAAATAGGTTCCCACAAATATGGGTGTTCTACCCAGTGTGAGTATGTATAACTTTAGATACCCAACAACTGAAGAACTGAAAACCTACACCACCCAACTTGAAGACCTGCGCCAAGAAGCAAGTAACCTTCAGACACAGGTAGAAGCTGCACACAATGTATTTTCCTCATTGCAGTAATATAAACAGAGAAAGGAGATACCATCATTGTGACTTGGTCATAATTGTCGTCACAGAACAAATCATAGAACACACAATGGAATGGGTCCTAGGATTGCAAATAGAATTGGTCTTGCTTGCGAACTCTAATAAATTTTGTAGTGGTTTCCTAGGGACTGTGTGCAAAGGATTCTGAGTCCAAGATCAGCAGGAAAGAGGATCATGATTGATGAGTTCTGTCTGCAGTGGTGATCTGGGATTGGAAGGGTGAGGGAGGAGAGTAGGGAGGGAGCATAGGCATGGTTTTCAACGCTGAGCAGACTTAACACTGAGGTAATGCTTGCTAGGTTATGTGCGGTGTCCATCAGAGAAGACAGTAGGAGATGGCCCAAGCTGGAGTGCTGACTAGCTATGGCATGCCCCTAAACTACTTGTAACTGTTCAAGAATTCAGGGTAGCTGTGGGTAAAGTAAAAGAGGTGACCCTAGCAGCTTATGCTAAAACAGATCTGTGGCTCCCAGACTCACCAGGCCCAATGCACGACACTGGGGACGTGCTTGGAGTCATACACCTAAGCCTTGATTCTCACAATCGGCTCATAAATGACATTTTCCCCTTCCTCTGCAGGCTGTTCCTGTCTTTAAGACACTGTACCCACTCTTTGTAATCAACCACTTCAGGCTTCTCTTTTTTGACTTCTTTTTCTTCTCCAGGCTATACTTGATTTCATTAACCGCTTTCTCCTACATTGGAATGTGGAGGGTGGGAAACAGTGGTAAAGGAGACAGTGTAATTTATCTGGGACCACACTTTCACCTGGATCACCCTGCTAAGGGATCCTTCATCTTATGACCTTTTAGTCCCATTCAGTACTCAAATAACTACCTAACGTTGAGCTTCTTAAACTCGTTTTTCTCCAAGTTTAACATTGTGTGTTTATTTATTTGTTCTGCTACCTAGTTCACAAAGTGTTTGAAGCAACTTATTACAAAAGAAGCATAACGTAAATCGTAAACTATAATGGAAACTAGGCAAAATATAGGTCTAGGAAGGCAAAGGTATCCTGATTTTCTTTTTCTTTTTTCCTCTTGATTCAGGAAAATATGACAGAAGAAGCATATATCCATTTGGATAAAAAATTGTTTGAACTATTCCTGACCCTTAGTCAGTGCCTCAGCAGTGTGGAGGAGATGCTGGAGATGCCCAGGCTTTACACGGAGTATGGTTCTGGCCGGCAGGTGCACTGCGAGGTAGGGCACTTCTCACGAACCCATGTGTTGGCCATTACAGCAGCCCCGTGAGTTAAGCCTGAGTGGAAGCCTCTTGAAGTCAGAGCTCATTCATTGTCTTCCTTCCTCTCCACTTCAGACACTGGCTCTTGAGTTGAAGAAACTTTATTTAGCACTGAGTGACAAGAAGGGTGATCTTTTGAAAGCCATAACTTGGCCTGGCAAGAACACCAACTTGCTCCTTGAATGTTTTGACAACCTTCAAGTCTGCCTGGAGCACACTCAGGCTGCAGCTGTCTATAGAAGCAAGGCCCTAAAAGCTGGCCTTGATTACAACCGCAGTTACCAGGTATGGTTCCGCGCACACAGCCTATGTTAGCACTGGTTTAAGTTACAGCATGGACCCCTAATGCCTATTCATTCCTATCCCTGGTGACATTTGTTAATAAGAATTACTAAGGGAAATGATGAGACTCTTCTGTTTGTTGCTCATGGTTGGAGATCATTTGAAATTGAAGCCCTGGCTGGGTGCAGTGGCTCATGCCTGTAATCCTAGCACTTTGGGAGAGACCGAGGCAGGCAGATCACCTGAGGTCCGGAGATTGAGACCATCCTGGCCAACATGGTGAAACCTCGTCTCTATTAAAAATACAAAAATTAGCCGGGCATGGTGGTGTGTGCCTGTAATCCCAGATACTTGGGAGGCTGAGGCAGGAGAATTGCTTGAACCTGAGAGGCAGAGGTTGCAGTGAGCTGAGATCATGCCACTGCACTCCAGCCTGGGCAGCAGAGCGAGACTCCATCTCAAGAAAACAGAAAGTGAAGCCCTTTCTGAAGTCTTGGCTGAGCGCAGTGACTCATGCCTGTAATCCCAGCACTTGGGAGGCCTAGGTAGGTGGATTGCTTGAGCCCAGGAGTTCGAGACCAGCTTCGGCATCATAGATCCCATCTCAAAAAAAGAAAAAAGTAAAAAAAAAAAGATAAAAATAGAGTCTTGAGTATGAATTTGTTGGGATGAGCTAACATAATGTTTAATTTCTTGTATTACATTTAGCCATTTAACAATTAAAATGGGGGGGTGGCATTTGTATTTGTTTTTCTAGGCTAGAGGGAGCCATTAACGCTTTTGAGGTAAGGAATGACAATCTGTGTATGTTTCAGGTAGATTCCTCCAGCAGTTGTCTAAAGTGAATTGGAGAGGGAGAGACTCCAGGCAGGTAGAAGAGTTAGGAAGCTACTAAAATTATCTAATGAAAACGAAATGAAACCCAATACTATTTATGAATGAGGCTTGCCCATAAAAATCAAGCCTGAATCTGACCAAGCTTCTAGAATCCAAGTAAAACAGACACAAGAAAAGAAGAACAGGTTAAACAGCACACTGGGAGTGTAGTGTGCCAAATCCAGCCTGTGGGAAACTGTACTGAACAAATGACCCATTTTTTCACACACACACATTCAAGAAACAAAAAAGAAAGGTGGTCAGGGATTCTGCAGATTCAGAGAGATCTAAGATGTACTTATCCATCATGACATATGCACCTCATTTGGATCCTCATTGAAATAAATCAGAAAGAAAAATTATAGGCAATTAAGGATCTGTGAATCCTATCTGGGTGGTTAAATCATACTAAGGAATTGTTATTGATGGCAGGGGAGGAGTATATTGGAGTATTTTTTTTTTTTTTTTTTTTTGAGACGGAGTCTGGCTCGGTCGCCCAGGCTAGAGTGCAGTGGCCGGCTCTCAGCTCAGCTCACTGCAAGCTCCGCCTCCCAGGTTCACGCCATTCTCCTGCCTCCGCCTCCCAAGTAGCTGGGACTACAGGCGCCCGCCTCATCGCCCGGCTAGTTTTTTGTATTTAGTAGAGACGGGGTTTCACCGTATTAGCCAGGATGGTCTCGATCTCCTGACCTCGTGATCCGCCCGTCTCGGCCTCCCAAAGTGCTGGGATTACAGGCTTGAGCCACCGCGCCCGGCCTATTGGAGTATTTTTAAAGAGAAGGATGGGATCTTTATCTTTTAGAAACATATACTGAAACATATACTGAAACATATACTGATGAAATGACTTGAGACCTGGGATTTGCTTCCAAATAGCCTGAAGGAAAGGAAATTAGGTACAGTTGAGAGCTGGAGGGAGGATGTAGAGGGAAGAAGGTCAGCCATGAATCAATAATTGTTGAAGTTTAATGATGATACAATGGGGATTTCTCTATTTTTGTATTTGTTTGAAATTTCTAATGTCACAAAAATTATAAAAACCAACTAAATATAAAAAAAGATAATGAAGACCTAAATGAGATTGCTCAGTTTCCTGCATTTATCTTACAGAATGAAATAAAGAGATTATATGATCAGCTCATTAAGAGTAAGACATCTTTACAACAGTCTTTGAATGAAATCAGTGGCCAGAGTGTTGCTGAACAGCTTCAGGTAATCAAGTCAAAATAATCCAGACTGACTGAACTTTGAACCACAGAGCTTTGCGTTTAAGCCGTGCTTCTGAGCTATTTTCCTTTGTGAGCAGCAGCAAGACTTAAGTACATAAATAAAAAGTGAAAACTATTTATGTTGACCTTTTAAAAACATCTCTTAATTTTCTGAAGCACGATGTATTAAAACAACGGGAGACCATTTTCACTTATCAACCATGACAAAATGTGTATGTCCACTGTTGGTAAGCATATTGGTAAATGAGACCCTCGTCCTCTTGCCAGGGGAGTCCTGGGGATCCTTTGTCTGTATATCAGAATTTTAAACATAAATACTCTCTCTTCCAGCAGTCATTTGACTTCATTTATTTAGCAAATATTAATTGAGGATCCACTATGTTCAGGCACTGTTTGAGGTGCTGAACTTGTACTCCTCCTAAGGATATAAGATAAGTGCATAGAGATAAATATTTTGGCCAGGTGTGGTGGCTCACGCCTATAATCCCAGCACCTTGGGAGTCTGAGGCAGGTGGATCACTTGAGGCCAGGAGTTCGAGACCAGCGTGGCCAACATGGTGAACCCTGTCTCTATTAAAAATACAAAAATTAGCCAGGTGCAGTGGCACACGGCTGTAGTCCCAGCTACTCGGGAGGCTGAGGTGTGATCATTGCTTGAGTCTGGGAGGCAGAGGTTGCAGTGAACTGAACTGAGATTGTGCCACTGCACTCCAGCTTGGGTGACAGAGCCAGACCTTTGTCTCTAAACAAATAAATAAATAAATAAGCCATAAATATTTAAGGATGGACCCAGCAGCTCCGCTTGAATTAAAAACTGTGAATAACCTAAAAGTCCATTGAGAGCTGACTGATACAAAAGCAGGGTACACCCTTAACAATAGCATGCTGTGTGTGTGTTTCAAAGGAGCTAGATATGTGTATACTGATGTGAAGAGATGCTGAAGAGCTGGTGAGTGAGGAATGCTAGCCACAGGACAGAGTGCTGTGGTGCAGTTCATTGAGTTTAAGGATATGCGCGTATACCCCTCCTGGTATGGAGCATGTTAGGAACTGGGGACCTCTGGGAAGATTGTTAAGGAGAGGTGAGGGAGCAGGAACTGGGCTTTTCGTTTTTCCCTTCATCCCTTTCTGTACTGTTTAATTCTTTTTAGATGACTATGTGTACTTCTCTGACGTATTGAAGGGTTTTCTTTTCTTGTATTGTCTCTCACTTAGAAAGCAGATGGATATACAGTGGAGCTGGAGAACGCTGAGAGCCGAGTGGTCAAACTACGAGATGAAGGGGAGAGGCTTTATTTACCTTACGTTTTACTCCAGGAGGTTTACAAATTAGAGGTATGCCTGAGCAGAAAACATTGACTCAGCACTGTGATTGTGAGGAGTCAGATTCTTTTCTTTCACCAACAGAGTTTAGATTTGTCTTTCAGTTATTGCCCCGGTTGGATGAAAATGCATTTGTGCACCTGCTCTTCTCTTTTCAGGATGTACTTGACAGTATGTGGGGAATGCTAAGAGCCAGGTACACAGAACTCGGCAGCCCTTTCATCACTGAGAGCCAGCAAGATGCTTTGTTGCAAGGCATGGTAGAACTGGTGAAGATTGGGAAGGAAAAGCTTGCTCATGACCACTTAAAACAAACCAAAAGTAAAGTGGTGTTACAGGCTCAACTAGAAAATCATAAGGTGAGACAGACACATGAGTCGGATGTCCCCTTCATAGACTAAAATCTTAAGGTATTTCTGAATGTGAACAGAAAGGATCCATTTTTCTTCTTTGTTGAAATTTAAGCTATTCATCCTTCTAATAAACATCTATTAGAATGCTTAATGTGTACCAGGAACCCTGGTACATGCTGGGAATTTGGGCTATGAGTAAAAACAGACACAGTTCCTTATATTCATGGAGCTTTCACCTGATTGAGAAGATAGACATTTATCAACAAGTCTTCAAACAAATTAAATTGAGGATACACTCTACGAGAGCATTTAATAGCAGAAGGTGACTTAGGAAAGTTAGAAAAGGCTTTCCTGGCCTTGCACAGTGGCTTATGCCTGTAATCCCAGAACTTTGGGAGGCCAAGGCGGGTGGATCACCTGAGATCAAGAGTTCGAGACCAGCCTGACCAAAATGGTGAAACCCCGTCTCTACCAAAAATACAAAAATTAGCTGGGCATGGTGGCAGGTGCCTGTAATCCCAGCTACTCAGGAGGCTGAGGCAGGAGAATCACTTGAACTCAGGAGGCAGAGGTTGCAGTGAGCTGAGATCACGCCCCTGCACTGCAGCCTGGGCGACACAGCAAAAAAAAAAAAAGAAGAAGAAGAAGAAGAAGAAGAAGAAAAGACTTTCCTGAGAACTAGAATCAAAAGGAAGGTGTATTCTTATGTAGTATAAGACTATAATAAATCTTTTCATTTTCAAAATTCATTTCATTAAACAAAAACCTCTTGATCACCAGCTAAAGATAAAGAGTAATCTAGGTGCTGGTAATTAAAAATGTGTAAGATAGTTCCTACCTGAGGTAAGCTTACGGTCTAGCATTTGGAAGGTAGAGCTTAGTCTAAGAAAAGATGAAAGGTAAATATTGTATGAAGGATGGAGGGAAGAGGAGAAAATAATATTGATTATCTACAGTGTGTCAGGCCCCTTGCTAGATGCTTTTGTAAACGTCTCTATGTATATGTCATTTTCAAGGCTTAGGAGAAGGGATTCACATAATTAACAGAGGGGTCCCTACAGACAACTGGAGGAGGCAGTAAATGGAGAAGAACCAGGTGAAATAAAGCCTTCCTCTTGAAAAGTTCTTGAAGTTCAAATACAAATACAGGAAGCTTTATGTCCAGGATTCCTATAAATCAGCAAATCTCCTTTATTTAGTCATTTTCTTGAGTCGAAGTTAAAGCCAAGGTTAAGGCGCCCTGTCTTTTGAATATGTGGGCTGCTTGAGTTTGCACGTCTGTCCATCCAACTTGTCTTGAAATTCATCAGCCACAGTGGCATCTGTTTTTTGGTTTTTTTGTTTGTTTGTTTTTGTTTTTTTAAGAGACAGGGTCTCTGTTTTCCAGGCTGAAGTGCAGTGGTGTAATCATAGCCCATTGTAGCCTCGAAATCCTGGTCTCAAACAATCCTCTCACCTCAGCCTCCTGAGTAGCTGGGACTATAGATGTGTGCCACCTCACCTAGCCGGCATCTATCTTTTTGTAGCATTTAGACTCAAAGCAACTGATTTAGAAAGCTCTATCTGGAAATTGAAATTGACAAAAATGTTTGCCATTTAACATGGATTATTTAGTGGAAAATAACACTTAAGGATAATACTTCTTTATAATTCATTGAAGTTCCACTAGTGTTCAAAGACTAAGAGATTTTTTTTTTTTTTTTTGAGAGGGAGTCTCGCTCTGTCGCCCAGGCTGGAGTGCAGTGGCAGTGGCATGATCTCGGCTCACTGCAACCTCCGCCTCCTGGGTTCAAATGATTCTCCTGCCTCAGTCTCTCAAATGACTGGGATGACGGGCATTCACCACCATGCCCAGCTAATTTTTGTATTACTGGTAGAGATGGGGTTTCGCCATGCTGGCCAGGCTGGTCAATTTGACTCTACATGGATGTCCTGGGATTTTGGATTTAAAACAAAAATAACGATATAAAGTTGAAGTGACTTGGTTTTTAAGATTTTCACAATTTCAAAATAAATAATAAAACTTTCTCCATCTCATAGATTTTTTTCCAGAAGCTTGTTGCTGACATGTTGTTGATCCAAGCATACTCTGCCAAAGTATTTCCTTCTTTATTGCAAAAGAGAGAGACATTTTGGGCAGAACAAGTAACAGAAGTTAAAATACTAGAAGAAAAGTCACGCCAACGTGGTATGAAGCTACAGAGTTTGTTGCAGGTATTGGGTTATGTATACGTTGTACTGAAGCTGGGAATTCCTGGTTTTCCATCACCACCCCAGGTGTTGAGAAGAAGTATCTAATTATCATTAAGCTATAGTTAAATGGAAGCCTGACAGTGAGGAATGTGGAATGTGGACCCCTGCTCAGGTTCTGAGGCCACTCCCTGAAGGAAAGGTTGGCTGGGATTTCTCATACATAGATTTGGAATGGTACTGCGTCTCTCTGCCTTTAGGTTCATGTATGAATAGGCAAAATGATAAGCACTTTGAGACCTTGAATGAGATCATTTGGGTGAAACAGTTACTGGTTTAGAAACTGTACTTCTTCAAGAGAACAGGCCCAGATGTTCTAAAATGGGTAATGGCAATCTTGTCTAAATTCAAAGAAAAAAATAAGCATGCATAAAGCTCCTTCTCAGTTTTGAGGCATTCCCCTCACAGCGTTTCATAGCTAATGTTAGTATTTAAAGGAAATAAAGAAAAAAGGAAGGAGGCTGGGCACGGTGGCTCACACCTGTAATCCCAGCACTTTGGGAGGCCAAGGGGGGCGGATCACGAGGTCAGGAGATTGAGACCATCCTGGCGAACACGGTGAAACCCTGTCTGTACTAAAAATACAAAAAATTAGCCGGGCATGGTGGCGGGCACCTGTAGTCCCAGCCACTCAGGAGGCTGAGGGAGGAGAATGGCATGAACCCGGGAGGCGGAGCTGGCAGTGGGCTGAGATTGTGCCACTACTCCAGCGTGGGTGACAGCGTGGGTGACAGAGTGAGACTCCGTCTCAAAAAAAAAAAAAAGAAGGAAGGAAATGTTTAACTTGATAATGTAATATGGTGTTATTTTTTGCTAACAAAATTTATTTTCTAGTTAGTGTGTCAAGTTGATATTTCTAATATGTCATGGTATTTTTTTAAAAAGACTCCACGGACCCAGTGAGCATTCTATAAAAGCTAAGTGAGCCACTATGTGAATAGATATGGAATTGAGTGAGGTGGTTATTTTTCTAACAGATGATGTTTGGAGTCAGTAACTCAGCTCCATGGTGTGTTGGGATCCTAAGGGTGGGCGTCTGTGAAAACGGGGCAAGCTAAAAGATGACAAGACTAGGGCTAAGGCAGTTGTCCTCCCCTGATGAAGTGTAAGCCTGTACTCCTCAGAGACACCCTGAGCAGACCTATGCTTCAAGTGGCATGGGGGTTTGGTGGGCGTGGGCTTGGGCTTTGAGACCAAGAGCAGCCTAATAAGAGCTTCTGCTGAATAAAGGTCTAAAATTTAGCTCTTTCCCTTTCCTAGTAAGAGAAAGGCTCTCTTGTGGCTCTGAGGTCTCTACAGAGTTGCTAAGAGTATCACTTTAACTTCATTGTATTACTCCTTTAGTCATGTTACCCAGTTTGACAAGACAAGCATAAAACACTAAATGCCAACTGAGATTCTTTTTAAACCTTATCCTCAAAGGCAATGGAATTCTTTTCCATTCGATGTTGAGTGCTTAGCAGAGTGGGTTACGTCTCTGACACACCTGGAATCTGTGCTTTAATTTTGTGTAGTCTTGGTGTTCATTTTTGTTTGGTGATGAATTGTGTTGTTATCTGGAACCAATCTAGTAAAGGCTTCCACTGATTTTATGTCCTTGATTCTCTAGAAATGGGAAGAATTTGATGAAAACTATGCATCTCTTGAAAAGGACCTGGAAATTCTTATATCTACACTGCCCTCTGTGAGTTTGGTGGAAGAGACAGAGGAAAGATTAGTGGAAAGGATTTCGTTTTACCAGGTATTTTTCCTCCATTTAAGTTATCAAAGGCATGTCCATAGCACTTTGTGTTTTACATTTGTTTTGACTAAGTGGCTTGATTTTGAAGGTTTGAATTGAAACAAAACGTTCATCGTATAGCTCACTGTTGAATGTATTCAGGGAGACTGCAGATTTGAATGTGAACTCCTCGGCATAACCACAAGTCTGGCATGGGGGAGAGGACCTTCTCTGAGTCGTGGCTCCATCACTTATTACTTCTGTGACCTTGCTGTCCCTAAGCCTCAGTTTTTTAATCTGTGGAACGTAGATAATCGAGCCGATTCCACCTGTCTCTGGAAGTGAATGCCAATGAGCTACTAGTATGGAAATGAGCTGAAGAATGGAAAGAACTTTGTCACCTTCAGCCTCTAAACATATATTTAGTTTTATTCCTACAGTGAAGTCCTGAGTAGGTGTAGCCCACGAGACAGACAATAATCTTACCTGCCACCAGCATTATAAAAACATCCCAGGCCGGGTGCAGTGGCGCACACCTGTAATCCCAGCACTTTGGGAGGCTGAAGCGAGTGGATTGCCTGAGCTCAGGAGTTTGAGACCAGCCTGGGCAAAATGGTGAAATGCTGTCACTACTGAAATACAAAAATAATAATAATAAATAAATAAATAAAAAGAAAAATAAATTAGCTGGGTGTGGCAGTGTGTGCCTGTAATCCCAGTTTCTTGGGAGGCTGAGGTAAGAGAATTGCTTAAACCCGGGAGGTGGAGGTTGCAGTGAGCCAAAATCACGCCATTGCACTCCAGCCTGGGCGACAGAGCGAGACTCCATCTCAAAACAAACAAAAAAAGACCCTCAAACGTTTAAACTTTTGTGTGTAACTTTTGTATTGTTGTCATGAGTCTCTGTGTCTCTAATTTTGGTGCCAAAGAAAAGATAAAACCTTAAAATGGTTTTCAAGTGGCATTGAGAACATGACTAACAAGATAAAAACAGGTTTTAAGTCTTCTCACCAGGAACTTAAAATTCCTAGTTTTAACTTTAGAGTATATGCCGTCAGAATCTGAGTTGTGTGGCTAGAGGCAGTTATCAAATATCAACTTTAAAACTTCAAAAGCACATTTATCGCCTGAATGAACTAGGTGGAAAATGAAAGCAGGAAATACTTCCAGGGCTCTCTCTTCCATGGAGATATTTTAGCCTCTATAAGGAACATTTTCCAGAGGCTGGGACACTGTATTTATACTCCCTAGATGTCTGGAAAGCTACAGTTGGTCTCATTGCCACCTTATTAATTATATTGAGCCTAACTCTAAGGTAAATCTGGGTCCTCTGGGGTGGGTGGGAGTGGGGGTGATGGGAGTACTGTTTAGCTCTTTGTTAGTCTAGGGATACGGAAGGTAGCATCTAAACAGCTGAAAGAATACAGTTGAGAACAGTATTTTAAGGCTTATTATTTTAAGCAACAGTCTAATATTAGCCAAAGTAATATGAGTATGATTGTTTTCTCCAAAAGTGACCATAAATATTAAAAAGAAAAAAATTGTTCTAAGATTTTAAATAAATTTCCCAGACTAAAGAAGACATATCTCATAAAGCCCATCTCACATATGGACTTCATAGGCTGTTCTCAGTTCAGAGTCAAGGAAAGGTTTGTGTGAGTCTGACAGATGTCATCATCTTGATCAGCCGTCGTCTGTGGGGCGTGGAACCTAGGGGTCAGTTGTGTGGCCTTTGAAGTCGAACAAACCTGTGTTCAAATGCTGGTTCGGCCTAGTTACTCGTGCACAGACTGTCTCCATGCATATAATCAGTGAATTAGGCTGGGCATGGTGGCTCACGCCTGTAATCCTAGCACATTAGGGGGCTGAGGTGGGCGGATAACCTGAGGTCAGGAGACCAGCCTGGCCAATATGGTAAAACCCCATCTCTACTAAAAATACAAGAATTAGCTGGGCATGGTGGCACGTGCCTATAATCCCAGCTACTCAGGAGGCTTAGGCAGGAGAATCGCTGGAACCCAGGAGGCGGAGGCTGCAGTGAGCCGAGATCAAGCCACTGCACTACAGCCTGGGTGACAGAGCGAGACTTCATCTCAAAAAAAACAAAAAGGGGGGAGGGGTGAATTAAGACTTTTCAGAGATGTTTTAAAGATGAAGAATCTAGCATTTCACTTAGAAAATTAAACTGATTCTTTTTTCTTTTAATACAGATGTTTGATATTTCATTCTAGCCCACACAGGCTCAGACACGGGGAGGGGATTACAAATGGGAGTGGTGGAAAGGGCCATGGAAGTGGAATTTTTTGGTAATTTTTTAAAAGGCTTAACTTAATTTGAAAATAGCAAACCTTCTGTTTTGATAATAATGTATTTTTTAAGATTAAGCAGGTGTCAGGATAAATGGCATTAGATGAATCCAGCTGTGTTAGGTAATTACCTTTAGATAGACTTCAGATAATTTCATTTTTCTTTCCATGGAGTTGGATTAATGATATGCTATTTTAATTTATTTTTCTAAAGTTTTCTTCCTTTCTGTCTACTGAATCTTTATATTCAGTAGAAGACTCTGGAAATGAATTTTCTGCCTAGTATTTGCATCTCATGGATAATAGAGAAATACTATTTTATTTATCCTCTTCTTATCTAAGTCACCATCTGAAGTGCTTCTGGGGGCAGAACAGAAATAAGGAACACCTGGTGGCTCTGCAATCAGAGGGGTGGTGGGGACTGAGCTGAGGAAAAAAGGGAGTAGGCTCTCCTAGAGCTGGCAGCTGCTGCTCAGTTATGGCCACCCTTTGCCACATGAGATGCAGACCAACAATTGCTAGGTCTTCCAGTTTTCCCAGAGACACTGGCAATCCTGATTATTATGTAAGATTTCCTGGTTTTTCTTTCTTTTTTTTTTTGAGACAAGAGTCTCACAGTGTCATCCAGGCTGGAGTGCAGTGGCACAATCTCGGCTCACTGCAAGCTCCGCCTCCTGGGTTCACACCATTCTCCTGCCTCAGCCTCTGAGTAGCTGGGACTACAGGCACCTGCCATCACGCCCGGCTAATTTTTTGTATTTTTAGTAGAGACAGGGTTTCACTGTGTTAGCCAGGATGGTCTCAATCTCCTGACCTCGTGATCTACCCCCGTCAGCCTCCCAAAGTGCTGGGATTACAGGTGTGAGCCACCGCGCCTGGCCTAGATTTCCTGATTTTTCAAACTGATCTTAAGGTCACACAAAACCTGTCTGTGAGCCCAGCGTGGCCTAAAGAGTGCCAGCTTGGTTTTTGTTTTTATGCAATAAGTCTATAAAGTTGATTTGGTTTATCTTTTGGGGTTTTTTTTTTTTTTTTTTTTTTTTTTTTTT
>NW_016810602.1:2554279-2583369 GCF_001698545.2 Rhinopithecus bieti | reverse complement strand
AGAGAAGTTTCCATCAGATCCAGTTGTAAATGACTGACACTATCCCCACTCAAGAATCTATTTTCTTTCTTTCTTTTCTTTTTTTTTTTTTTTTGAGACAGTCTCGCTCTGTTGCTCAGGCTGGAGTGCAGTGGCACAATCTCAGCTCACCACAGCCTCCACCTCCTGGGTGGGTTCCAGCAATTCTCCTGCCTCAGCCTCCTGACTAGCTGGGATTACAGGTGCAGGCCACCAAGTCCTGCCTCAGCCTCCCAAGTAACTGGGATTACAGGCATGCGCCGCCACGCCTAGCTAATTTTTTGTATTTTTAATGGAGAGGAGGTTTCACCATGTTGGTCAGGCTGGTCTCAAACTGCTGACCTCAGGTGGTCCACCCACCTCAGCCTCCCAAAGTGCTGGAGTTAGAGGCGTGAGCTAGTGCGCCCAGCCAGTAAGTCTACAGAGTTGAATCTGTGCTCTAGAAATGCAAGATTGGACACCTATCATGAAAGGTGACCAATAAACCATTAATCATGCATCTAGTCAGACTATAGTCTTGAAGGTTGGGAAAGTGTTACTGTTTCATCAGTAGACACAAATGTCAGTTTTAAATGCAGTATTTGTGAATAGCTTGCCAGACTTTATTTTCTAAATAATTCATTTTATGACTTTACTTTTTATTAGCAAATAAAAAGAAACATTGGTGGAAAACACGCCCGGCTTTACCAAACTCTGAACGAAGGCAAACAGTTGGTGGCGTCTGTGAGCTGTCCTGAATTAGAGGGCCAGATCGCAAAACTGGAAGAGCAGTGGTTGTCCCTGAACAAGAAAATTGACCATGAGCTCCACAGGCTGCAAGCACTTCTCAAGCATCTGCTCAGGTCTGCCTTTTTGGGGGTGGACTGGCTTCACATTGTTCTGTGGAGAAAGACCTCAGGGATTCTGTAGTCACCTAAATTTTACCTGCAACCCACCTTATGCTGTTTTCTCTTGGGGAGTCTAAAGCAGTTGGGGCCCTCTTCTGGGCTAAACACGATGTAGAATCTTGATGATTTGCTAGACACAGCATAACATGTAGTCAGTTTGCTGTGATCGTTTTTTCTTTTCTTTTTTGTTTTTAAAGAGGCAGGGTCTTGCCCTGTCACCCAGGCTGGAGTGCATAGAGTGCAGTAGCACAATCATAGCTCACTGCAACCTTGAACTCCAGGGCTCAAGAGATCCTCCTTCCTCAGCCTCCCAAGTTGGTGTGACTACAGGCATAGGCCACCATGCCTGGCTAATTTTTTATAGCTCTATAAAATTTTATACCTCTATAAAATTTTTTGTAGAGATGGAGTCTCACGTTGTTGCCCAGGGTGCTCTCAAGCTCCTGGCCTCAAGCAATCCTCCTGTCTCAGCTTCCCAAAGTGCTAGGATTACAAGTGTGAGCCACTGCACCCAGCTAGTTTACACATTTCTATAGAAGCTAGGAATTATGTTATAAAATATATATAGGTTACCTTTATACCATGATATTGCTCTTTCCTACTCTCTTCCAAATTAAATTAAAAAATTAAATGATTTTAGCTAACAGAGTAGTTTGAAATAGCTCACAACAAAGGAGAATTTGTTGTGCTTAGTTAGTATAATCTTGAACCATGTGAGGAAGGAGGAGAACATGGAACATTTAAACCTCATTCTCATCCCTGCCTCTTAACCTAAGGCAGTTTAAAAGTTACAAGAAGAGCAGAATTTTGTTTGAATATTTTCACTACCTCGGGCAAATATGTTGGGTGTTTAGCCAACAGCAGTTTGTTGTTACACAGCTTATACAAATGCTGTGTGTGTGTGTGTGTGTGTGTGTGTGTGTGACCATATCTGTTAAAATGTGTGATTCTTTTACATTCAAAATATTAAAAAGAAAAAAATTGTTCTAAGACTTTTAAATAAATTTGCCAGACTAAAGAAGACATACCTCGTAAAGCCCGTATCACATATGGACTTCATAGGCCATTCTCAGTTCAGAGTCAAGGAAAGGTTTGTGTGATAATAAATAAATAAATAAATAAATTTATTTATTTTTTGAGACAGGGTCTCACTCTGTCGCCCAGGCTGGAGTGCAGTGGCATGATCATGGCTCACTGTAGCCTTGACCTTCCGGGCTCAAGTAATCTTCCCACCTCAGCCTCCCGAGTACCTCAAACTACAGCACATGCCACCACGCCTGGCTAATTTTTGTATATTTTGTAGAGATGGGGTTTTGCCATGTTGCCCAGGCCTGTCTCAAATTCCTGGGCTCAAGCCATCCTCCCACCTTGGTATCCCAAAGTGCTGGTATTACAGGAGTGAGCCACCGTGCCTGGCCTATATTTTTAATATGAATAAATTTATAGAAGATATTTGATGGAATAAAAATCTCTGCCCCTTCATTGGGTATACTTTTGTATAGCTGTAATAAGAAATAAAAAAGAATGCTTTAGACTTCCTAATTGTTTTTTTTTTTTTTATCTGAGACAGAGTCTTGCTCTGTTGCCCAGGCTAGAGTGCAGTGGTGCAATCTCAGCTCACTGCAACCTCCACCTCCCGGGTTCAAGTGATTCTCCTGCCTCAGCCTCCTGAGTAGCTGGGACTACAGACATGTGCCACCATGCCTGGCTATTTTTTTGTATTTTTTAGTAGAGATGGGGTTTCACCATGTTGGTCAGGCTGGTCTCGAACTCCTGACCTCAGGCAATCCACCTTTCTCAGCCTCCCAAAGTGCTGGGATTACAGGCGTGAGCCACCGCACCCGGCCTGAAATCTTCGTTGTTCTTGCTTAGCTATGATGAAGAGAGTCCTAGAAAATGCCAGGGGCATCAGACTTGGGGCATGGTATAAAACATGATATAATCCTTATTAACGTCACGATATTCTGAATGTTAGGACTAATCAACATAGGAAAACATATAATAAAATAAGAAGACAATTTGCTGGTGATGCATATCATTATCAGAGTATGTTTCTAATCTGCCTTCTCTCTCACTTTACTCCTGTTAGTTATAGCAGAGATTCGGATCAGTTAACCAAGTGGTTGGAATCTTCCCAGCATACTCTGAATTACTGGAAAGAACAGTCCCTCAATGTGTCTCAGGACTTGGATACAATCAGAAGCAACATCGACAATTTTTTTGTAAGTTGTAATAGCCTATTACTGGCCAGACATAAATATCAAGGAAAAAGCATCAGGGTTGATGTGATAATCTTTCGTATTTATTTGTGGATTAGGAATAAGACTTGGGCAAATAGTAGCTGTATTCTTCAAACCTAGAACTGTTTATACTGTTCATTCATTTATAATGATAAAATATATTTTTAATTGACCCTATAAAATATATATAAATTTAAAACTTGCACTGGGTGCAGTGGCTCATGCCTG
Organism: Rhinopithecus bieti; assembly: GCF_001698545.2. NCBI lineage: Eukaryota > Metazoa > Chordata > Mammalia > Primates > Cercopithecidae > Rhinopithecus > Rhinopithecus bieti. The sequence goes on along the minus strand of NW_016810602.1, from coordinate 2,579,996 downwards.
TAATCCCAGCACTTTGGGAGGCCAAGGTGGGTGAATCAGCTGAGGTCAGGAGCTTGATACCAGCCTGACAAACATGGAGAAACCCCGTCTCTACTAAAAATACAAAATTAGCCGGGCGTGGTGGCACATGCCTGTAGTCCCATCTCCTCGGGAGACTGAGGCAGGAGAATCACTTGAACCTAGGGGGTGGAGGTTGCGGTGAGGCAAGATGGTGCCATTGCACTCCAGCCTGGGCAACAAGAGTGAAACTCAGTCTCTAAAAACTTGCACTGACATAGGTCATGTTTTACAAATACAAAAAATACAAGACCCAAAAACAACTTTATAAGGTTACTAACTTAAAATGTTTAACGTTAATAAAGGCATAGTTTTAAATTATTGTAAACAAAATTGATATATCTACTAAAAAGCTTTTGTTCCATTGTTTTGAGATTTTTTTGGAAAAAAATTCAAAAAATATCCCCAAATTTTGGGGAAATAAAAGGTATTACTCGCGTAATATAATTATGTAATGATTATTGGTCAATGCACTTATGAAACGTAGTCTTTTCCATTAGACTTTTCTTGGTTTTTTTCCATTTTTCATACTTTGTAGCTGTGGTTACTCACTTTGGTATTAAAATGTAATTTTTTTCAACATACTTGAAAGAATCTCTACATAGGAAAGATTTAAATATTTTAATTACAAACTTATTTCAAGTAATTCATTTAATATGCACTTTTTGTTGGGTTCCATAGTTTATTGTAAAACTTAACCATTTAAATAATGACTTATTTTTAAAAATACTAACCCACTGGGTGATAAGCTTCTTGAGGGGTGTGCATTCCATCTCTTTTGTTCCCCATTGTGTATGTAATGTCCGACAGTAGGAAAAAGGTGTGTGTGTGTGTGTGTGTGTGTGTGTGTGTGTATACACATTCAAGTATTTACTATGTTTAATTGTTGACCCTAGCCAGTTATTCTGACTCTTACTTTCTGCTATATTTAAATTTTAAGTTTCTAAATTTTAAAACTCTCCTTTAGGAGTTTTCAAAAGAAGTTGATGAAAAGTCCTCCTTGAAGACTGCTGTTATAAGTACCGGGAACCAGCTTCTTCACCTGAAGGAAACTGATACAGCTACGCTGAGAGCTTCTTTAGCACAGTTTGAACAAAAATGGACAATGCTCATAACTCAACTTCCAGATATTCAAGAAAAACTTCACCAGGTAAGTCTTTAGAGACTCAGCATTTGAATTAATGTTCACTTGTTAGCTCACAACTCTTTTGAAATTATTTCTCTGACTCAATAATTTTCATTGACACTACCCATTTTTCTCTGGCACCACTGAATATAGGTCTTAATTACTGGACCCTCCTCCAATGGGATTTTTCTTAAGAGAGAAATCAGGCTTAATTACTTTATTTCTCAGTTTATCTTTGCCACTGTGTTAGTTTATGTGAAGGTCATTGTCATTGTTTTGGGGTCGCTTATTCTAAGTTTGAATGCTGGGTTTGTTTTTTTGAGTAACCTGCGTAATTATATAGCAAGACCTTTTATCAAACCAGATATCATCTTTAGTGAAGCCCTGATTCATTTTGTTAACTGCAGGCAATTAAATGGAAATCATTTTGTTCTCACAGCTTCAAATGGAGAAATTGCCATCTCGTAAAGCAATCACAGAAATGATTAGCTGGATGAACAATGTGGAGCATCAAACTTCAGATGAAGACTCCGTGCATTCACCAAGTTCTGCATCTCAAGTTAAACATCTTCTTCAGAAGCACAAGGTAATTATGCAAAAGAAGCAGAAGTCTTTTCATTGAAACAAGAAGGCTAATCAGTTAGAGGGGTAATGCTGGACAAAGGGACACATAGGGTATAATTTCGAAAAACGAATTCTAGGGGTAGGAAACTGGCGTGGTGGATGATTCTAGAGAGATGTTAGTAGACTTGCTTTTATTCTGCTTAAATTCCTTTTGCCAGCCCCCATCACCACAGGACAACCCAAGCAAGCTTTTAACAGACTCTCGTCTCATCTTTTTATCCCCACCCCACTGCCCCCACTAACCACCGGCTCTGCCTGACAGAGTGATTTTGATTCCTTAACTGTTCTTGGTGCTCTCCCTCATCATGCTGTGTACATGCTGCACCCTCCACCTGGAATGCCAGGGCCCATGTTTAACTGTATACGTCCTCTTAGTCATCCTTCCAAAGTCAGCTCGAGTTGTCCTCATTTGGAAATCTACCCCTGACTCTCCCAGCCGGACTAGGTGACTTTCCTGGATTAGATGTCTCCATCATGCTATTAGTAGCTCCCATCATGCATTATTATAATTATTGGTTTGCTTGCCTGTCTCCCCACCTTGACTGAGCTTCTTGAGACCAGGGGCTGTCCTTCACCTCACTAAAATATAGCACGCCTATCCCAATACCTGCCTTCCTCTAACAGGTGTTAATGAAATGTTCTTTGAGTAAGAGAATGAGTAAGAAAAAATTGAGATCCTTCTACAAAGAGATATAAATGTGGCCTTCTCTGTGATATTTAATTTCAAGTAGATTTAATATTTCATGAGCCACACGCAAACATGTATTGTGTGCTCAGCAGTATGCTGGCCACTGGGAATACAAAGATGTGTGACACGTGTGGTCCATTGCTTTAAGACCATGCAGGCTGATGGAACTAGCTTCTGGTAGGCAGAAGATGAATGGCTTAATCACCAAGCATGATATTAGCAGAGGATTTTGTTTTTATGTACCATCACATCCTAACTTCAGTGTGTTGTAAAATCTTTGAAAAGTCTGCACGTATGTATTCTCACAGGCTGTAGCAACCTAGCACATACCACATGGCTGTCACCCCCGGGTGTCTCCAAAAGAGGTTCTAGAGCTTTGCAAGGATGAAAATCAATAAATGACAGGTTTGGCAGAAACGTTGTTGGCCCTGGTTGGGTTTAGGATTGCTGTACAACTTAAAGCCACCCAGACTTTCTAAAGCCACCTGAGAGGCCTTACCTATCCCCGAAGGAACAGGGAAGCTGCCTAAATGACAAGAGTTCCTTAAAGATATCCTGGGTTTTCTGAGAGAGCTTTTCCTTCCTGTTTCCCATCTGGTTGTTTCCATGAACCCTCAGGATGGCCCCGAATTCCCGCACAGCTCACGGGCACCCTCCCCCAGGAAGCTTTGTCGTATCCTGGGTCCTGATTTCAGTTCAGATGATAGCAACTGCCACACACAGTGCCCCTCTGACTTTTCAGCCTATTTGAAAGCAATGCATCTCTGTGTAATTCCCCGAAAGAATCTCTACTCCAATAAAGCCAACTCCTGGTGTAGGTTGGGGAGGGTAGAAAGGAACTCCTGACAGGTGCCCCTTGATTAATGGATGGGAGCTTGGCGCCTCCCTCAAGTACATAAAGGGAAATCCAGTTGATCTGACCAACTTTCATGACTGCTTTGGGTGTTTAACTTTGCTTATTTTAGGAGTTTAGAATGGAAATGGACTATAAACAGTGGATAGTGGACTTTGTTAACCAGTCGTTACTTCAGCTAAGCACCTGTGATGTAGAAAGCAAGCGCTATGAAAGAACAGAGTTTGCAGAGCACCTGGGGGAGATGAACCGCCAGTGGCACCGTGTACATGGAATGCTGAATAGAAAGGTGTGTTCCTGGGTCACAGCTGGATGTGTGGTTTGGCCTTTGTAAAATACACTCTCTGAAAAATCAAAAAAGACGTTCAATTAGTTGACTAACTGATTGCTAAGCCTAATAATCATCTCAATCATAGACCTTTTATAAATCCTATGTTTTAGCATTCTCCATTGGTACCTATAAGATAATATGAAAATAGTTCTTATATTTGAGATTTCTTAGTGGGAAGTTGAGCGAGGCAAGCGAAGAGAAGGAATTTTATTTAGGAACATGTCAAGTATTATGTCAGGCTCCTAAATGATCAGAGATTTTACATTTTCTATGAAAGCAGATGTTCAAAAGGGGCAAAGCTATTTCAGCTTTGAAAAGATTTATGAAAAGAAAGAAAATGCATGTGGCTTTTGGTAGATTTTCACTCCGTGACTCTTGAAAAGATTTGGAAAACTTATTCCTGAAAAAATACTTTACATATAATCATAATGATAATTGGTGTGTTTACTATGTAGAGAATGCATACAAATGAATTTACACAATTAAGAAACAAGTACATGAATGGACAAAGGACATGAACAGACAATTCACAAAAGAGGAAATTATAGTTAGCAAATAAACATGGAAAGATATCATTAGCAGATACTCAAACACTGTGTAACATAATGCACTTAATTACATTAGAAAAAAAAATCAGATGAGGACAAAACCCAAAGCTGTCACGTTCATACATTGCTGATAATGGCTTAAGTACTCTCTTGGAAAGCGTTTGGAAAATTTAAAGAACCATAATAATAATCTTATCACTTAACCAAGCAAGTCACCTCTTACACATTTAAGTAGATAGTCCTTCAAAAAAGAAAAAGATACGCAGAGTGTTCAGTTCAGCATCGTTTACAGCGGTGAAAAGGTACCATGCTTTAATTCGCACTGTCAGGGAATAATTAATCAAATTATACTGTATTAATTTGATGAAACATTGGGGCAGCCTTTTTTTATTTTTATTTTTTGAGACGGATTCTCGCACTGTTGCCCAGGCTGGAGTGCAGTCATGCGATCTCAGCTCACTGCAACCTCCACCTCCCAGATTCATGCAGTTGTCTCAAGCCTCCCAAATAGCTGATATTACAGGTGCCTGCCACCACGCCCAGCTAATCTTTGTATTTTTAGTAGAGTCGGGATTTCACTATGTTGGTCAGGCTGGTCTCGAACTCCTGACCTCAAGTAACACACCCACCTCGGCCTCCCAAAGTGCCGGGATTACAGGCATGAGCCACCATGCCTGGCTGGGCAGCCTTTTAAAATTATGTCATGACAGGCCAGGCACAGTGGCTTATGCCTGTAATCCCAGCACTTTGGGAGGCCGAGGCAGGCAGATCACGAGGTCAGGAGTTCAAGACCAGCCTGACCAACATGGTGAAACCCCGTCTCTACTAAAAATACAAAAATTAGCTGGGCATGGCAGCATGTGCCTGTAACCCCAGCTACTCGGGAGGCTGAGACAGGAGAATCGCTTGAACCTGGAAGGCGGAGGTTGCAGTGGGCCAAAATTGCGCCATTGCACTCCAGCCCGGGTGACAGAGTAAGACTCCGTCTCAAAAAAAAAAAAAAAATTATGTCATGACACAGTACTTACAAGGTATTATAAAAAAGAATATAAAAATGTACGTATATTATAATTATGACAAGAATCACAGACATTAAAGACAATGATTATTTTATTGAATTGATAAATTATTTATTATTGATATTGGTAGAAATTTTTAAGAACTCTAATGCAGAAAGTCTGAAGAAAGAAATTTTTCTTACACTTTGCATATATTAATAGATGACTGAAAAATATCGAATGTTGGGAACATTTTATTTTGTTCACATCTGAAACTCACAACAGCTACCTTTCTCAGCAGATTGGTTTTCACCTGAAATATGATATTTTTTTTCTAAGAGGAGCTTTAATTCTGTTTTCTGATTTATGAATCTTTATTTCAAAAGTTATCAGCATCTTATTACATGAAATATTAGAAATTTGAGAAGAAACAAAATTGTTTTTTAAAAAATGACATCATGGTATTTACCTTTTAAAACATACATTTTAACATTTTTTGTAATTGTTAAATTCATCACTTAGATACAACATTTAGAACAACTTCTGGAAAGTATCACTGAGAGTGAAAATAAAATACAAATTTTGAACAACTGGATGGAAGCACAAGAAGAGAGAATGAAAACTTTACAAAAACCTGAAAGTGTGATCTCAGTGCAGAAGCTGCTCCTGGACTGTCAGGTGAGGAAGAGAACAGTGTCCCGCCCAATCCTTGAACTGCGGCAACTCGGTCACCTCTCTTGCCCCAAGGATAAGTTGCTGTAGTTTATGGAGACTCTCTTCCAGCTCCCCTCTATTTACTTATTTTTGTATGTCAATTAGATGACCCATGGGTTTTACGAAATTGCGAAGTGCCATTTTTTCTGATAAGCAGAAGAATGTATTTTCACCGTTACAGTATTGTTCTCCTAAGAGTTTTGAGTAGTACTCTTGGGGAAAAATGCTCAAAGGGAATTTTGATTTAAATGCTTTCCAATTTTCCATCTGTTTAATCATTTTGCCCAGTGTTCACAAAATTACTCTAAAGGTTTCATTATTTTTAGCATTTCATTCTGTGTTTTTTCAGAGGAAAATGATTTTCTTCTACCTATCATGCATTGTGTTTTAAAAAGTTCACTTGTCCCTTGGAACCTCTGTCTGAATCACATTGGGCTTGAGGGTGTTGTCCATTGTTCAGCTGTGCTTTGCCACATCACTCAGTCTTTGCACATTGATCTTGCTTTAGCACTGCCTTTATGACTGCTGCCCATTCAAAGCACCTCTGCCATCGCCATCATGGCAGGCGGCACGCGCTGTGCTGTTTCTGCACTTCCTGTTTGACGGCCTTGCAATAGTCACTGTCAGGGCTGGAAAGTCTGGCCGGACTGCATTTCTACTGAGGAGGTTAGGGGATAGCACTGGATGTAAATGTGAGCAGCAGCACCACCGTAAGAGGCCTTTTCACATGCTCATATCCTGTTCCCACCTCCCCATGAGCCATTTCCACTTTAGCCTTCTGACAGCCACCTTGGAGTCAGTGTGCTTCCTTACTTGAAGCCTACATTCCGCAGCCTGATGCTGGACTGTCCCCTAGCAGGTGGTTCTTTCCAGAGCCCAGAAGGTGTTTTCATGCGTGTCGCTACCTCCGGTTCTCATTAGGTGCTCTCGACTTACTCCTTACTGTCTGGCCAGTCTGTCTCAATCAGGCTGGCTTCCTTCAGACCACCCTCAGTGCAGGCCTGTCTCATGCAGCTGCTTCCAGCCCACTTGCCAGCCTCCCCCTCATTTCCTTCTGATTCATTCTCCACATTGCTGCAGAGGGATATTTCTGAAATGCAACAGGTCACAGTAATCTCCATTTTAAAATCCTCCAGTGGCTCCAGATTGACCACAGAATGAAGTTCACATGTTTTAGAATGACATTTTGGTCCCTCACCTACAAAGAGTTGCAAATATACCTAAGTCAAGCGAGTCTTACACAGTTGGTTCTCTTTTTGATAGATAATTGTAGCCACTGAACAAGGTTGAAATGGATTAAGTTTAGCTATTCTTCCCACAACCTCACTACCAAGTTGTAATAAAACAAATTCCAGACACAATGCCACCATCTATAGAAATGTAGATTAGCAAGCACGCTCTAAAAATAGTTTATATAAGTTCAGCAAAGCCTCTCTGTCCTCTTTAGCGCACCAACCACCGCTTTGCATGAAAGACAGACATAGTAATATTCCAGAAGCAAGCGTCCGTATCTCTATGGCCAACATTAGGCAACCAGAATCCTTGGAGTTTAAACTGGATACAAAAACCACATAAGGACTTACCTTAGGGATTATTGCACCAGGTGAAGGCAACAGGCTATGCCCAGTTCTTATAGCCTGTTCAAGTAGGGGTGGAAATTGTATCTACAGTAGTTTAGCCAATCCATGGATCTTGAGTATATGAAATTTACCAGTGAGAACCCATTTCTGATATTCACTATGTTATTTAATAAGCCATTAAGGCTGGGTGCAGTGGCTCATGTCTATAATCCCAGCCCTCTGGGAGGCCGAGGTGGGAGAATTGCTTGAGTCCAGGAGTTCGAGACCAGCCTGGGCAAGATGGTGAGACCTTGAATCTACAAAAAATTATTTAAAAATTAGCCGAGCATGGTGGTGCATGCCTGTAGTCCCAGCTACTCAAGAAACTAAGGGAAGAGTATCCTTTGAGCCCAGGAATTCAAGGTGACAGTGAGCTATGATCATGCCACTGCAGTTCGACCTGGGTGTCAAAGCAAGACCCCACTCTAATAACAATAATAATAATCCATTAATTTTACCAATAGAAAACCATTTCTAACATTCGCTCTGCTCGTTAGAAAAATAACTAGTGTTGACTGAGACAAGGAACTTTAAAAGAAATTTACAGACGTGCCTGGCCAGCATCATCCCTTGTCAGTCCCCATTTGCCTCTGTGCCATTACATTTGCAGCTGATTGCAGAATTATTTCTACCTCCCTCCCCTCGCCCCCACCATCCACACACAGGTTCTCCTCTGCTTTTGTCAGAACTCAGTCGAAGCACCCTGACCCTCTCCCTCACCACATGCCCACTAACTGTGCCTTCCTACCAACTCCCACATTTCCATTAGCTCATTTCTTCCTATTTTAAAGTTTTATGCTGCTTCTTGGATGCCTCTTTGTAAAAGGCCATAAACAAGGCAGAGATGGAAGCAAATAAATAAAACAGGCTTCCCTAGCACCCCACATAGCATCATGTGTCAGAGACTGTGTTGGACTCATCTGTCCACGGGTCTGTCCTCTCTCAGACTGTGGGTTTCTCAAGGCAGGCTGGCACATTAGCAGGCCTGTTATACCTGTCACTGCCTGTGAAATTCATAGGTGCTTAATAGTTGCCTGAGTATATCTATTAGTAGACCTAAAAGGCTGCTTTTCTATAAATATTAATTTCTGTCTCTCTCTCTTTTTTTTTTTCACTATTCTTTGCATATAATAACTAAAATGAGACCAGGTGCAGTTGCTCACACTTGTAATCCTAGCATTTGGGAGGCTAAGGCAGAAGAATCACTTGAGGCCAGGAGTTCAAAACCAGCCAGGGCAACACAACAAGACCCAGTCTCTACAAAAAAAAAAAGTTATTTGGGCATAGTGTTGCACACCTGTAATCCTAGCTACTTGGGAGCCTGAGGCAGGAGGATCACTTGAGCCCAGGAGTTCAGGGTTCGAGCAGTAAGCCATGATCATGCCACTGTACTCCAGCCTGGGTAAGACCCCATCTCTAAAAAAACAAAACAAAAAGAAAGAACTGAAAAAAGGAAAAGAAAATGATGAAAATGATTGATGTATACTTTAATGACTTCTCCCAGGGTAGAATGCTTCAGTTCAGGTAAGCTTCCTAAAGTGGCTTTACTGTAGAAAACTTAAGGATTGGAGTTGATGAAACATGAAGACATTAGGATTTGAAATATTCTGAAGGGCTCCTAAAAGTCGTTGGTGACTGGAAAAAGGCCACGTTTGACATATTATAATTATCAAGGAAAATTGTGTAGTTGACTAGAGTGGGGAGGTTTGAGATGAGGTTGTTAATCCCTCAGGTTTGATGCGTCTATATATAAGCAAGCACAGCTTCTTAAAGAACTGTGTTCATGGTAAAGTCAGAGGAATTTAGATATTTTAAAAATATTTAACGCTGGTTCTCACAGAATAGAAAACCGGGACTTGCAAATTCTAGTCAATCTCCATAATTAGCAAAAGATTGTTTTTAATTCCACCCTGATTTATATGTAACAAATTAGAATTTAAAGTAAGACATTAATTTGCCGGTGAAGTGGGAGTTGGGAAATTTGAAGGGTACTGTTAGGCCTCAGTGAAGCAAGGTCAGATGACAGGACTACTGGGCCAAATCCGTATTATTCTGCAGAGCAAAAGAAACAAGCGACCCCACCGTGTGTGGGTGTTCATGTGCTGCTATTGCCGTGGCCTTTGTTTTTTTTTTCTTTTTTTGATACAGGATCTCACTCTGTCACCCAGGCTGGAGTGCAGTGGTGCAGTCATAACTCACTGCAGCCTTGTGCTCCTAGGCTTAAGAGATCCTCCCACGCTGGGGGCGGTGGCTCACGCCTGTAATCCCAGGACTTTGGGAGGCCGAGGCAGGCGGATCCCTTGAAGTCAGGAGTTCGAGACCAGCCTGGCCAACATGATAACCCCATCTCTACTAAAAATACAAAAATTAGCTGAGCATGGTGGCACATGCCTGTAGTCTCAGCTGCTTGGGAGACTGAGGCAGGAAAATGGCTTGAATCCCGGAGGTGGAGTTTTCAGTGAGCCAAGATCACCCCCACTCCAGTCTGGGTGACAGAGCAAAAAAAAAGGATCCTCCTGCCTTAGCCTCTCAAGTAGCGGGGACTACAGGTGCCTGCCACCACACCCAGCTGATTTTTGTATTTTTTTTGTAAAGACGGAGTTTTGTCATGTTTCCCAGGCTGCTCTCAAACTCCTGGACTCAAGTGATCCGCCTGCCTTGGCCTCCCAAAGTGCTGGGATTACAGGCATGAGCCACCATGCCCAGCATGGCTATTGTTTATGCTGCCATTTTTGAAGTGTGTGTCTGTGTGTGTGTGTGTGTGTGTGTGTGTGTGTGTGTGTGTGTGTTATTTCCTTTTGTCTGCTATGTAGTCATTTCTCATCAGTTTCCTTTAAATTATCGGGGAATTATGACAGCATATTAGTAAATAAGTGTTTTTAGAAATCTCTAATTAGTCGAGCCTTTAGGGGAGACTGTTTTATAAATTGAAAGAAGGAAAGTGATTGAATATTCTGAAAGTGTTTTCAGTTATAACTTTGCAGATGAAAAAAGTTAGATTTAAACCTATGATAAAAGAAACATGCTAATAAATCAGGCTGTCAGGGTGTGAGGGAGCGAGTTAGGGTGGCAGAGATGGACAGAGGTAGCAGCTGACTGAATCCCATTGGCAAAGGCTATTTCAGAGAAGCCGTTTTCTTTCCTGGGTGCCTTTGTAGCCAGTCCAGAAGAATAATAGTTCATAAATTCACCACATGTTAGTATGGGTGGATTGTTATGACAGTGAGAGGTTTTCTGTTAATATGCTATGTATTCATGTGGTTCTAAATTCTAAAAGCATAGAGGGTCATACAGTGGAAGATTCCTCCAGCTCCGTTCTCTCGTCATCCATTCTTACTCCCAACCCTAGCCTAGTTTCTTATGGAACAGATTTTTTTTCCCTTTTTCTACTTTCCAGTCCAGAAGATCCCTGACATTCATTGATTTAGAGTTTGTGATTTCCACATTTCAAGAGTGACCTGAGAGCTCCTCACATGTGGTAATCTGGCAGTTTTGCTGGATTGGATTTCAGTGCTCCGCTGTGAGCCTAGCACGAGGGAGGTCGTCCCTCACCAGGGTACAAACCCAGCCACCTGCTCAGCTACTGCATGCCAATGAGGCACTCATGTTTCTCTTTTCTTATGGACCGTGCAGTGATTCTTACAAAGGATTAAAAAAAAAAAAAAAGCTGGGATCCTTATCCTAAGCAATTTTCAAGAGAGAAATAGAACATGAGCGAAGGGTCGTTAACTTGAGGCCATACATTCAGAACACATGCATCTGGATGGAAATGTAATGCTAAAGAAAGTATGCAGAAGCGTGTCCCAAATTTGTGAATTGGGAGACTTGAGGGAAATTCAAAATGAATCCCTCTGAATGCCAAAGATCTCTTGTGTTTTCCAGTGGTTTTGTAATGAGCATGTAATGCTTTAATAATTTTTTAAAAGTTTAAACTTTTTCCAAGTTGGATTTCAACTGCAATCCTGAGAAGGACAAATAAGCAGCTCCTACCATCCTTCCTCTAAGTAGAATGGCAGCGTTGCTGCTGGCCTCATTCATCTCTGTTTTCAGACCGCTGGCTCCATGGTGTCCTTTGTAGTAGAGGGATCCTGTAGGTTTTTAAAAATGTGTCTATAAAGAGTAGACCAGGTCAAGGTGCCTCTTATGAGTGAATTAATAAACTAAGAGGTAGAAAATGATTAAAGTTATTACTGAACTACCAACAGTTATATCGTCTGTCATTTATATGATGCTGCATGGTTTAAAGGCACCTTCCTGCTTGTGATTTTATTTGAGTTCTCAGCTTGGCCTTGGCACACACGGTGTGGGGTGTCATCACTTTTTCCAAATGAAAAAATGGAGACGCATAGGTTTGATGACTTATGCCTGGTCAAACAGCCAGTGCAGGGCAGACGTGGAATGGGGACCAGATCTCAGACCAGCATCCTTTCTGCTCTGCCATGATGGTTCAGACGTGTTGCCTAGATTCTCCTAAAATACACACTTGTGTCATGTGTAATTGAACTAAGAGTATTATGATTTAAGTGTCTTTGATGTAATGCTATTTAATGATATAATCTAATGGCATTTTTATTTGGAAAGAGTGAACGCCTGTCTCTGACACCTTATTATTTGTTTTCTAATATTGTGCATTGAAAACCTTTTCCTGTTACCCTTCCAGGATACAGAAAATCAACTTGCAATTAAATCCAAAGCACTGGATGAGTTGAAACAAAGTTATCTGACTTTGGAGAGTGGGGCAATGCCATTGTTAGAAGATACAGCATCCCGAATTGATGGGTTATTTCAAAAGAGAAGCAGTGTTCTCACTCAGGTACTAGAATTCATTTGAAATGTGCTATTTCTCTTCACTTTTTTTTTTTTTTTTTTTGAGACAGAGTCTCTCTCTGTTGCCCAGGCTGAAGTGCAGTGGCTGGATCTCAGCTCACTGCAAACTCTGCCTCCCGAGTTTATGCCATTCTCCTGCCTCAGCCTCCCGAGTAGCTGGGACTATAGGCGCCTGCCACCTTGCCCGGCTAGTTTTGTTGTATTTTTTAGTAGAGACAGGGTTTCACCATGTTAGCCAGGATGGTCTTGATCTCCTGACCTCGTGATCCACCCGTCTCGGCCTCCCAAAGTGCTGGGATTACAGGCTTGAGCCACTGTGTCCGGCCACATATTCTTCTTTTATTTTATTTGTTGTTGTTGTTTTCATCCTTTACTCGTGGAGACTCTATACCAAACACTGAAAAGTTGCTGAGAAAAATAATTGAAGTAAGTTAGAGAGAAGCATTACAAGTCCCATTTTATGCACTGAATAATTAGAGGCAAAGCCACCAATTCCAACGTCATTGACAGGCTGCAAATCCACTTAGTTATCTTTGTTTTGTCTAATGTACTCACACAGACATAAATATCTCCATACCCCAAACCCAACAGAGTATCTGGCATTGTTTCCTGGCAAGATATACAGAAACAGTGATGAACCAGTGTCTCCATGTAGAGGGAGATGCCTCAGGGAGGAAGTGATCCTGTATCATGTAACCTCTATGAGCTAGGAGCATAGTCAGCTCCAGGAGGACTTTAAAGGTTGAAAGAAACACTACATGGTGTTGAAGAGGGAGTATAAAGGAAGAAAGCAGGCAAGACATCTAATAATCTTACAAAAGGCATGTCAGTGTCAGCATTTTACCCCTTCCAGGAGGAGAGCACCAAAAGAGAGCAAACTCAGGCATCTCTAGACATTGCAACCTTGACATTTTCCCACAACAGAGGAAGAGAACTAAAAAGACTAATCAATTATACCAATCAATTGGTATAATCTATCAATGGTATAATCTATACCATCAATTATAGATGTGTCCATGTTTCCTAGAGAACCTTCATTGTGGGTTGTCACCTACTAAAATCTACTTTCAACCATTTGTACCAAGAGGTAATAGGGAATAACCTGCACGAAATCCATAGGCAACACTCAGCCTCATTCCTCAGTCCCCATTCCCCCAGGAATCTAGCAGAAAAATAGGGATAAGCTCATTCAGTCATTTATTAAGCATACATTGTGTGAGGTACTTTGCTCACTGCCAGGGTTACAAAGATAAACAAGAAAATAAATGAATCCTACCCTCAAAGAGCTCATAGGCTAGTGGAAGAAACACATGTGAACAGATAATTATAATATAATAAAAATATAAAGAGAAAATTAAATGAGATAATGCATGTGAAAACATGCAGATAGTACTGTCATAAGGATAGACATATATATACTTGGAATGGAATTGAGAGTCCGGAAATAAGCCCTCACATTTATAGTCAATTGATTTTCAACAAGGATTCTAAGACAATTTAATGAGGGAAAACATTTTCTTGAAAAATGGTGCTGGTACACCATATATCCACATGTAAAATAATGAAGTTAGACCTCTACATTCATACAATATACAAAAATTAACTCAAAATAGATCAAAGGCATAAATGCAGGCCAGACATGGTGGTTCGTGCCTGTAATCCCAACACTTTGGGAGACTGAGGTGGGAGATCATTTGAGGCAAGGAGTTCAAGACTAGCCTGGGCAACATAGCAAGACCCCCATTTGTATTGAAAAAAAAAAGACATAAGTATTAGAGCTAAAAGTATAAAACTGTTAGAAGAAAACATAGGTGTAAATCTTCATGACTTCGTGGATTAGGCAGGAGTTTCCTAGATAGACACCAAACTCATAAGCCATCAAAGAAAAAAATAGATAAATTGGACTTCATCAAAACTAAACACTTTGATGTTTTAAAGCATAGCATCAAAAAAGTAAAAAAGGCAAACCGCAGATTGGGAAAAAAGTATTTATAAATCATATATTTGATAAGGGACTTAAACCTAGAATATATGAAGATTTATCACAACTTGATAATAAAAGGAAAAATGACCAAATGAAAAAATCGGATACAAGCCAGGCTCAGTAGCTCAGGCCTGTAATCCCAGCACTGTGGGAGGCCGAGGTGGACGGATTGCTTGAACTCAGCAGTTTAAGACCAGTCTGACCAACATGGCAAAACCCTGTCTCTACCAAAAATAGAAAAAATTAGCTAGGTGTGGTGGTGAGTGCCTGTAGTGCCAGCTACTTAGGAGGCTGAGGCAGGAGGATCACCTGTGCCTGGGAGGCAGAAAGAGTAATGAGGCTAGACCGCACCACTGCACTCTAGCCTGGGCAACACAGGGAGACCCTGTCTCCAAAAAAAAAAAAAAAAACAAAGACAAATGATCTGAATAGACATTTCTGTAAAGAAGATAATACAAATGGCCAAAAAGCACATTGAAAAGATGTTCAGTGTCATTGACCATCAAGGAAATGAAAATCAACGCCACAGAGAAATACCACTTCCCACCCACTAGGATAGCTATAACAAAAAGACAGATAGTAAGAAGTGTTAATGTGGATGTGGAGACATTGTAACCCTCACAAACTGCTGGCAGGGTTCCATGGAGTTGGAAAAGAGTCTGGCCGTTCCTCAAATGGTTAAACGTAAAGTTACCATGCAACTTAGCAATTCCACTCCTCCATAGATAGCCCAAGATAAATGAAAACATGTCCACACCAAAAACTTATACGTGAATATTCATAGCATGAGTCATGATAGCCAGAAAGTGTAAACAACCCAAATGTCCATCTATTAATTAATATATAAAGAAAATGTGGTCTATCCATACAAAAGGAATGAAGTAGTACTGATACATACTATAATACTGATGATCTTGGAAACATTGTGGTAAGTGAAAGAAGCCAGTCACAAAAGATCACATATTGTTTGATTCTGTTTACATGGAATATCCAGAATGGACAAATCTAAAAAGACAGAAGGCAGATTAGTGGCTGGGGGAGAATGAGGAGTGACTGCTAACAGGTATGCAGTTTCTTTTCAGTCATGAAAGTGTTCTGAAATTGATTGTGGAGATTACACATTTTAAATAGATGAATTGTATGGTACATGAATTATATCTCAATAAAGTAAAAAAAAAAAAAAAAAAAAAAGCAGAAGGCGTGAGGCACAGATCATCCATCTATAAGCTGTCAAGAGTCAATGTAGGCCTGGCCCAGTGGCTAACACCTGTAATCTCAGCACTTTGGGAGGCCAAGGTAGGAGGATCGCTTGAGACCAGGAGTTCAGGAACAGCCTGTGCAACAGAGTAAGACCCCGTCTCTACAAAAGTAAACAAAGTTAGCCGGGTGTGGTGGTATGCACCTGTAATCACAGCTATTCGGGAGTCCGAGATGGGAGGATTACTTGAGCCCAGGGGTAAACAAGAGTCAATATAGCCTAGTGTTTAAGAGCAAGGGCTTTGCAGTTTCTGCCTAAATAAGGATCCTGGCGGCACCATTTTTGATCTGGATCATCAGTCAGGTTACTTAACATCTCTAAGCCTCAATTTTCTGGTCTGTAAAATGGGGACAACACCTACTCATTTATTTCTATCTTAATACTGATACCTATGCAGTGCTCAATAAATGCTGCCCTACTGATGACCCCAGTTTGAACATTTTGAAAATACTCCTCCTGCTTGTTTTTAGTGTAGTGAATGATGAAAGAAAATTACTTGATGATTTTCTTACCCTTTCCCTCAAATCATGTCTACTGTGTCTTTTCCATGAAGCTTTATTATAAGGCCAGAAGGCCTTCAAGGTGCCAGAAGTTCCACCACCTTTATCTGTGGAAGCTGCAAAGGCCTCGTGCAGCAGGAGCCATGACAGTTCTTGTGGTGATATGTACCTGTGGGCTCTGGGATGATGTGGTACTTTGTGCTAGAATTATCCCTGCCACCCAGATAGATCTGAGATCGTTTTTGGCAAAAAAATATACATCGATGAGGAATTATTTCCTTGCCTTTCCTCTTTATTTTCTTTTTTCTTTCTTTTTTTTTTTTTTCTGGAGACAGAGTTTCGCTCTTGTTGCCCAGGCTGGAGGGCAGTAGCACGATCTCAGCTCACTGCAACTTCCACCTCCCAGGTGCAAAAGATTCTCCTGCCTCAGCCTCCCGAGTAGCTGGGATTACAAGTGTGTGCCACCACGCCTGGCTAATTTTTGTATTTTTAGTAGAGACAGGGTTTCACCATGTTGGCCAGGCTGTTCTTGAACTCCTGACCTCAGGTGATCCACCCACCTTGGCCTCCCAAAGTGCTGGGATTACAGGTGTGAGCCACCACACCTGGCCTTCTTCTTTATTTTCTTAACTAAATAACTTGGTTTCTTTTTCTGAGCCATCCTGCCCTTATAAAGACATTTGGCCCACATAGTTGCCAACATGAAACTCAAATTTTAGCATCCGCATTTGTTTTTATCCAGCCCTGTTTGGGCCAGAGATTGAGGAGCCTCCCTGTCACCGTGGATGTGCCAGTTTTCCCTGTAGTTGTAAGCAGAAAACAGGGTCTGAGTGCAGAGCCGTGTGATTGTACCCAAAGTTCACATCACACTACCCGTAAAGATGGCCTGTTGAGGCCGGGTGCGGTGGCTCAAACCTGTAATCCCAGCACTTTGGGAGGCCGAGACGGGCGATCTCACAGGAGATCGAGACCATCCTGGCTAATACGGTGAAACCCCGTCTCTACTAAAAAATACAAAAAACTAGCCGGGCGGCGAGGCGGGCGCCTGTAGTCCTAGCTACTTGGGAGGCTGAGGCAGGAGAATGGCGTAAACCCGGGAGGCGGAGCTTGCAGTGAACTGAGATCCGGCCACTGCACTCCAGCCTGGGCGACAGAGCAAGACTCCGTCTCAAAAAAAAAAAAAGATGGCCTGTTGAGCCACTATAGTGATCACATTCCATTTCAACCCAGATCCTTATTACAAATTGAGATATAATTCACATACCATAAAATTCACCTTCTAAGGTACAGTTCAGTGGTGGTTAGTATGGTTAGTATATGCACAGGGATACACAGCCATCACCACTATCTCATTACAGAACATTTTCATTACCTCAAAAAGAAACCTCCATACCCTTTGGCAGTCACTCCCCACTTTTCCCCTTCTCCAGTCCCTGGCATCTGCTAGTCCACCTTCTTATGGGTTTACCTATTCTGGACATTTTATATAAATAGAATCATATGCTACATAGCCTTTTGGATCTGGCTTCGTTCACTAAGCATAATGTTTTCAAGATCATCAGAGTTGTAGTACTTATAGTACTTCATTTCTTTTTATGGCTGACTAATTTTCCATTGTATGGATATACCAGATTTAGTTTATCTCTTCATCAGTTGAAGAACATATGGGTTGTTTCCATTTTTAGGCTCTCATGAGTCATGCTGCTATGAACATTTGTATCAGGTTTTTATGTGAACATATGCTTTTAATTCTCTTGTGTATATATCTAAGAGTACAATTGTTAGGTCATATGGCAACTCTATGTAATTTTTTGAGGAACTATCTAGCTGTTTTCCACAGTGACTATACCATTTTACATTCCCACCAACAATGTATAAGAATTCCAGTTTTTCCACATCGTCACCAACACATTATTATCTGACTTTTTGATTATGGCCATCAAAGTGGATGTGAAATAATATCTCATTGCGGTTTTGATTTAGGTTTCCCTAATGACTGTGGATGTTGAGTATCTTTTCATGTGTTTATTGACCATTTGTATATGTTCTTTGGAGAAATGTTTAGTCACATCCTTTGCCCAATTTTTCGTTGGTTTATCTGTCTTTTTATCGTTGAGTTTTAAGTTTTCTTTACATATTCTTTATTGTATCTGAGATCTTTTTCTATATGCAACAAAATGCTTGGACTTTTTTCATGGTTATCAGAACATAGCAGTGGACAAAATACACTCACCATTGCGTTGCCTCCTGCTTTGGCACTTGCCTATTGTTTGGGTAGAGCATATTCCTCTCCAACTGGTGCTTGCTGTATAGTAATAATCAGACTTAAGTGCCAGGTACCATCTTACAATTATAATGTTGTGCTGTTGTCAGAGCATTTTCACAGACACTATTTTATTTGTGTTTTCAATTATTATCTCTGTTTTGTGGATGAGGAAACTGACTCTAGGGTTCAATAAGTTACGTAAGGTCAGAAAGCTAATAGAATATAACTGAACCTTGCACTCATAAATTCTAATACTCTCCCAGTATTCTTTCCCTGGGCTGTCTCTTCCTAGTCTGAACTCTTTCAGTGCTGATCCTTCTGATCTTTGGGCTCTTTTTCATTCACTCATTATAAAACAGCCTTCTCTGATATTTTCTTAGGCATTGACCTACCCTTTCCACCTTCAGTTAATCACTAATGATCCTTCAATACTCTCAAATTGAAATAACTAAATTAGACACAATGGTAGATTCATTGGAGAGCATGTCTTCTTAGTGATTTTCTAAATCAGTACGTTTCCACTTTTTGTCTAGGTCAATCAGCTCAAAACCTCCATGCAGTCGGTTTTACAGGAGTGGAAGATTTATGATCAACTCTATGATGAAGTGAATATGATGACAATCCGATTCTGGTACTGCATGGAACACAGCAAGCCTGTGGTGTTATCATTGGAGGCCTTGAGATGCCAGGTGGAGAACCTTCAGGTAAATTAACCAGAGCTTGGCACGGTGCATTATTGGCAGGAAATTACAAATGGGAGGAAGCACAGTAATGGGCATAACTGTGTTTGTGCCCTCCCACAGAGCAGCACAAAGCATGTTAAATAGCAGTTTCAAAAGAATAACTGGAAATTCCAAAATAAGTCACATGAGCCAAATCAGTAAAACATTGTAAAATGTTTGAATTTTGAGTTGAAAATGTCAAATCTTTATTTTCCATGTCCATGTTATTTCACAATTTAAGGTTTTGGTTTTTGCATGGACTTTTTTTTTTTTTATAGTAGACCTAAGTGCTAAGTACTTAATATTACTTAGTACTTAAAAGTTCAGCCTCAAATGAAGAATGCCTTCTCCGTTGTTTTCTTCCCATTCCTAATAGTTTATCAGAGCTGTAAGATTTGAGTGTTATTGCTACATAGTAGCAAGTGTTGAGAAGCTGCTGCCTTCTTTAGAAGTCGCTAGGCCATTCTGAAACTTAAATTTCTTGTATGCGTCTCTTAGTCTCTGCAAGATGAAGCTGAGAGCCGTGAAGGGAATTGGGAGAAACTCCAGGAGGTTATTGGCAAACTCAAAGGTCTCTGCCCCTCTGTTGCTGAAATAATCGAAGAGAAATGCCAAAATACTCATAAAAGGTATGCTTTCAGATATAATTTGAATGATAGATATCTTCCTCTTAATGGCTTGTGAAGAATGAGGGGGCATAGGGATTGTAAAGTCTTCTTCCTCCTCTGAGATGACTAAAACCTATTCTGGTCTCTTCTGCTTTGATGGATCTAGTCTATGTAAGATTCTATGTCATGAGGGCTATGACATCCCTCGTACACGTGTTTGGTATAATTAGTCTAGAAATGGCCTAATTACAACCCAGTGTACTCACTTACAGAGGGTATAGACCAAATGTCAAGTTTGATCTTGGAAACACCAAAGTCAGAGGCAGAAACAGACAAAGGGGTGGGCCAGATGGGCAGCCTGCAGGGGATGTTCAAACATCACTGGAAACATTATAAGGTGGAAGAAAGGGAGTGTTAGAATATCTATTGGGGAGGGCCTTTGTGGGGTTGGAAGGAATTCTTTGATGAACTACTTATGGTGGGATATGAAAGCTCCCTTTAAGGAGTGTGGCCCTGGTTAATTGCAGGGCTTTTATTTTGATGAGTGGGATATAGAAGTTGGCCTCCAACCAATTGATTAGAAATAGGGATGAAGAATTATGCTATCTTAAGTGTCCTTCCTGATTATTCCTCTGTGCAGTTTCAGCCTCTCTTGTAAATCAACTTTGAACACATAATGAACAAGGGACACCAAATTATACACCCTGCAGTGGTGCCCTTAGCTCTTGATCCAGTCTTTATTGGAAGAAGAGGAGGAGAGAGACTAAGAGGAACATGCAAATGCATCTGACTCCACATACAATATCAGGGCTACCCTCAAAACATATGGCAGGGCAGTCTGTTGCTAAAGGAACTCAGTTGTTACACTGCACATACACATTCATTTGTTGGCACAAGAATATGTTGGAAGGCGTATTGAAAAACATGCATAGCAAGAAGACTGAAGAAAAGAATACCAAAATGCTGGTAGTAGTTACCCCTAGATAAATGAGATGTCAAGCATATTTTAACTTCCTCATGGATTGGTAAGTAGGAAGGATAGATAGATAAGAAGAAAGAAATATCTGGAGGGATTTTGTTTGCTTTTTGACAGTGAATATATGTTGTATTTATAATTAGGGAAAATCTTATTTTAAAAGAGTTCTGATGAGATTTTTGAAATGCATAAAAGTAAAGCACCTTTTATTCTTTAATCAGTTAGCAGGGTTGAGGATATTGTGGAGCAAACATTCTCATGTATTTCATGTTAGAATGTAAATATAATGCTTTCAGAAAGCAGATTGACCGTTTATTCCCATAACCTTACAAATATTTACATCTGTATATTCTTTGACTCTGTAATTCTCTCAGAAATCTAGTCTAAGACTAATATCTTGAAATACAGAAAAAAAGCCTTTTGAACAAAACTGTATCTGAGCATTATAATAGCAAAAATTACAAATATCTTAACTATCCATACTAAACAGGAATTAAACTAAGGAATTTAGCAATTAAACTAAGGAAACAAAGGGGAAAAACCCGCAAACCATTTCTACAGCCATTTAAAATGAAGTTTACTTATTTTCTTTTATTAATAACTTGGGGAAAATATTTTTTAAAAGTTAAATGGGCCAGGCACAGTGACTCATGCCTGTAATCCCAGCACTTTGGGAGGCCGACGTGGGCAGATCACTTGAGTCCAGGAGTTCAAGACCAGCCTGGGTAACATGGTGAAACCCCATCTCTACAAAAAAAATACAAAAATTAGCCAGGCATGGTGGCATGTACCTGTAGTCCTAGCTACCTGTGGGGGCTGAAATGGGAGGATTGCTTAAGCCCAGGAGGTCAAGGCTACAGTGAGCTGAGACTGTACCACTGCACTCCAGCCTGGGCAACAGAGTAAGACCCTGTTTCAGGAAAAAAAAAAAAAGTAGGAAAGAAAGACAAGATACTACAGTCTGTATATGGAATAATAAAACAATTTCCTTTATTTCCACTTCCATGTAAGAAACATTCGTGTAAACAGAAAATAATTTTTATTTGACGTAAATACAATGTTAAAGATAGCATATCTCTATAAACTGGGAGCCTCTTCATGTGGAGACATTTTATCAGGCATACAGTTCAGTGTTTTCTCCATCTTTGCCAAAGAGACATTCATAGGCAAGGCACCATGGCTCACACCTATAATCCCAACACTTTGGGAGGCTGAGGCAGGAGGACTGCTTGAGGTGGGAGGATTACTTGAGCTGCAGAGTTTGAGACCATCCTGGGCAACATATCAACACCCTGTCTCTATAAAAAAAAAAAGTTTGAGCTCCCTTCATCACTCCCCTCCCTTAAAATAGAGTGAAACATTCATAACATCATAGGTATTTGTTGCCAATCATAAATTTTGTAGTTTTGTGCAATATTACAAAGTCAAGTAAATAGCCTAATGTGGATTTCTTTTATATAATGGTTTTATGATGGTGATGCCACTATTTTTAAAAACCATTTAACAGTGTTAATGGTTAATGATCCATCTGCTAATAACTTACCAGTAGAGTGTGTGCATTGTACTTTTGCTACAAGGTAAAGGAGAGAATGAGGGTCATGTTATTTACATTGCACTGACAGGTGGACTCAGGTGAACCAAGCTGTTGCAGACCAGTTGCAGAAGGCCCAGAGTCTGCTCCAGCTCTGGAAGGCCTATAGCAATGCTCATGGCGAGGCTACCGCAAGGCTGAAGCAGCAGGAAGCAAAGTTTCAACAGCTCGCAAACATCAGCATGTCTGGAAACAACCTGGCAGAGATCCTGCCCCCAGCCCTGCAGGACATAAAGGTGGGAACAAAGTCCATTTGGAAAACCAAAGCCAAGTCAGCCCAACAGATGTTGCCAGTAAGGGACGGCCATGACCTGGGGACCAGACAGACCACAGGGACAGAGAAGTCAGTCAGGACAGATGCTGTGAGCAGGCCAAGTAGGACACAGGCAAGGCTGGGAGGACCAGGTGGTAGCTCAGAGGTGACGTCCCGGCAGCAAATAGCTGGATAAGGGGTACCCGATATCACCTCGTTCCATGTCTGTGCTTTCTCTCTAGTGTTAAATCTCTAAGGCAAAAGCTTCATATGAAGTCTGAAGTAAAAGCAAGTGTCTCAACTGAGTGTGACTCTGAAAGAATAATACATGTTGTATCTCTTGTTTTAGCGATAATCATGGACTTGGTGCCATGTTGCTAGGCCTTTACTGTGGGTATAGTAAATTTCAGACTATATTAAAAGCTTGCATAATTTCCTCTATGGTGTTTTTTCTATTACTGTTAATGAATGCTCAGAAAGTTAATACTATTTAGTTCTGAACTGGGTGAACTGATGCATTTTGTATCTTCTGCTACTATAGGTCAAATCAAAAAGTGGCAGCCAATTTAATTAGGTGGGAATCCAACAGATATACTCTGTACGTCTGATTAACTTCTACCTGAGCTGATATTTAAAAATTAAAAAAAAAACAAATTGTATATACACAGTATTTCCAGAATAACCTTAAAATCAGCCTAATTAATAAAATTCTATAGTTTTTGCACGTGAATCCATTTATATCGGAAAGTCTAAGGTAGGAGTCAGAGTTGCATTGATTCTTGAAACATCATGAAAGCAGATAACTAAATTGTTTGACAACTGAAATATAAAGCACATGAGTACCCAGGTTGTCTCTAGTTTCTATGTGCTAGAAGCCTCAACTCTATTAGTCAGTGGTCACTTTTAGTTTTGAACTGACACATTTCAGAAAAGTGCCAGTAATGTACATCATTTCAAGAAAGCCCAGCCTTTTCAGCTATTTAAAATAAATAATAATAATAACAAAAGGTCATGCCTACATTTTCAGGGCAAATATTCTCCTAGATTTTGGTGGAGCAGCAGCGGATAGGAAATTGTGGTTTGAAAGGAGGAAGAGGTGTTTGTGATCGCTTTTTCTTCTGCAGGAGCTGCAGCATGATGTGCGGAAGACAAAAGAAGCCTTTCTCCAAAATTCCAGCGTCTTGGATCGGCTCCCACAGCCCACAGAGTCCAGCACCCACATGCTCCTCCCGGGTCCCCTGCACTCCCTCCAAAGGGCTGCTTATTTGGAAAAGATGCTGCTTGTGAAAGCAAATGAATTTGAGGTTCATCTTTTCTTTTCATTCAAGTTTTAGTCTTGGACATTTGCATTCCATCCTCAATCCCTTGTACCTTTTGAAGCAATAACGCTTTACGGGCTGCTCCCAAACATATACGGTTCTAGCTTCAATCACATGGGCAGATCTTAAGCAACCATTTCTTCATTATTGAAGATGTTAGTTCTAGAAGTCATATATGTATTATATTGCATACACTGTTCAGATCTCACAGTTATTTGGATTTCTGAGTCAAGTAATTTGAGTCGTAGAAGTAACTGCTTAAAGCACGAAGATTTGTCATATCTTCATATCTTCATTCACTTTTTTTTTTTTTTGAGACAGACTCTTGACCTGGCACCCAGGATAGAGTGCAGTGGCATAATCTTGGCTGACTGCAACCTCCGCCTCCTGGGTTCAAGTGATTCTCCTGCCTCAGCCTCCCAGTAGCTGGGACTACAGTCGCCCACAACCAGGCCTGGCTAATTTTTTTTTTTTTTTTTTTTGAGATGGAGTCTCGCTCTGTCACCCAGGCTGGAGTGAAGTGGTGCGATCTCGGCTCACTGCAAACTCCACCTCCTGGGTTCACACCATTCTCCTGCCTCAGCCTCCCCAGTAGCTGGGACTATAGGCACCCACCACCATGCCCGGCTGATTTTTCTGTATTTTTAGTAGAGATAGGGTTTCACCGTGTTAGCCAGGATGGTCTCGATCTCCTGACCTCGTCATCCGCCTGCCTTGGCCTCCCAAAGTGCTGGGATTACAGGCGTGAACCACCATGCCCGGCTGGCTAATTTTTGTATTTTTCGTAGAGATGGGGTTTCACCACATTGGCCAGGCTGGTCTTGAACTCCTGGCCTCAGGTGATCTACCCACCTTGGCCTCCCAAAGTGCTGGGATTATAGGCATGAGCCATTGCTCTCAGCCTTCATTCACTTTTTATAAAGCCTTTAGTGCATGAGCTGTCAACAAGCTTCACAGAAGGCCATGGAGCTCCAATATCACGTCTCAATACCAGCAGGAAAACAAACAAACAAAAAAACACATTTAACTAGTGGAACTGAGAGAACAGAGTGCTCACTGACTCTCCTCTATGTGGTCCCCTCAGGTAGGTGATCTGTCCATTTAGGAAGGCTCAAAGGCACAGAGTGAAAAATCAGGGGGCTTCTGAATATTTATTTATGATTCTTGAGATAATAGTGAACTTCTGGATGTCAAAAACAACTGGAATTTATTTTATTTTGTTGCATTGTATTTATTTATTTATTTATTTATTTATTTATTTATTTAGAGACAGGGAGACAGAGTCTTATTCTGTCACCCAGGCTGGAGTGCACAATTACAGCTTACTGCAGCCTCGACCACAGGCACGCACCACTATGCCCAGCTAATTTTTTATTTTTTGCAGAGATGGGGTCTGCCTATGTTGCTCAGACTGGTCTTGAACTCCTGAGCTCAAGTGATCTTCCCACCTCGGCCTCCCAAAGTGCTGGGATTACAGCCATGAGCCACCATGCCTGGCCAAACACATCTTGAATTCTTAGCACCTCCCAAGCCTGTATTTACTTCTGTTTTGCATGTACATGAAAATAGTTTCTAATGAAAATTTCTCTTGTTCTAGTTTGTTCTCTCACAGTTTAAGGATTTTGGAGACCGGCTGGAATCTTTAAAAGGTCTTATTACGCATGAAGAAGAGAATTTGGATAGACTTCACCAACAAGAAAAAGAAAATCCTGAGTCATTCCTGGTATTGCCAATATTTGTCTTTTCTAAGGACTTAGACTCGCTATAGGGTTAAAAAAAAAATAAGCTGATTACTGTGAGCTTATAGAATGTTTGCATCCTCACTCTTTTTTTTTTTTTTTTTTTTTTGATAGGG
>NW_016810602.1:2513251-2553312 GCF_001698545.2 Rhinopithecus bieti | reverse complement strand
CGCACCCGGCCAAAATTATGCATTTTTCTTTTCTTTACCTTAGTAAGTTTAGTTTAGTAAATATAAATGACTGAAAGAATTAAATCTGGTCTTGTAACTCTCCTAGGAATCAACATTCATAACTTAGATCAGTCAGCAAACTATGGTGCACTGTCCATCACTGATTTTTAATAAAATTTTGTTGGAACACAGCCATGCCCTTTCATTTGCATATTGTCTATTATAGTTTTCATGCTACAAGGGCAGAGCTGACTAGTTGCTACAGAGACTATATGGCCCATAAATGCCTAAAATATTTATGATCTGGCCTTTTACAGAAAAAGTTTGCTTTTCCTGACCTAGAATATTACAGCAGAGTTCTGTAGTGATAACTTCAGTATTGTTAAGGATGTTTGCATGACATATTGTCAGCCTAGAAGTTGTTGCTGGAATATCTTTTTAAAAAATGAAATTTTGATAAGTTTGCTTTCTTGTGATGTCATGTTCTATCAAAATATGGGTGTTTAAGTCCCTTGCTCTGCTAGAGTTATTTTAAGAATCAAATTTTCATCACTCTGTGCTTGACCTGTTTGTGGAAGATCAGGTTATTGGCAGACTAAATGGGACTTAAAAGTCCAGAATTGGTCCTTTTTTAAAAAGCCTGTTAGGCCGGGGGCAGTGGCTCATGCCTATAATCCCAGCACTTTGGGAGTCCGAGGCAGGTGAATCATCTAAGGTCAGAGTTTTAGACCAGCCTGGCCAACGTGGTGAAACCCCATCTCTATTAAAAATACAAAAATTAGCCAGGTGTGGTGTCAGGCACCTGTAATTCCACCTACTCAGGAGGCTGAAGCAGGAGAATCGCTTGAACCCGGGAGGTAAAGGTTGCAGTGAACCGAGATCATGCTACTGCACTGCAGCCTGGGCGACAGAATGAGACTCCATTCCAAAAAATAAAAAAGCCTATTTTCTGTATTCTTCAGTGACAAAATCTGAGATCACTTTCTATTTCCTGGGCTGTTTGGGTGCTGGCTGTGTGTGCAGGTTGGTATTCTAGAAGGCACAGCATTGAGAGAGCTGAATTTAGGTCCCACTCTAACATTAGCTAGCTGTTTGATTGTGGGCAAGTAATTTGCCTGTTCAGGCCCCAGTTTCCCTTCATCTTTGAGATAAGGAGAGTTGTTTGTCATCTAAATATCTTATTGGCATCCAAAAACCTATACTTTAATTTTTTAAAACTAGAATCATGTGCTGGCACTGACAGCCCAGTCACCTGATATTGAACATTTGAATGAAGTGAGCCTCAAGCTCCCACTTAGTGACGTAGCTGTGAAGACGTTACAAAATGTGAACCGGCAGTGGATTCGGGCCACGGCCACGGCACTGGAGCGTTGCAGGTTAGAACATCCCTTCTCTATCGTTGTTTCAAAGTAAAATTAACGGCTTCAGCTCAGCAATGGCATTGTTAATATGGGTGTGTTTTGTTTTAAACCTTTGTAGTGAGCTTCAGGGAATTGGATTGAATGAAAAGTTTCTTTATTGCTGTGAAAAGTGGATCCAACTTTTGGAGAAGATAAAAGAAGCACTCAAAGTGGATGTGGCTAACAGCCTTCCTGAGCTCCTGGAGCAGCAGAAAACCTATGAGGTAAACCTGTGTTCTCTGCCACCCTTGAACCACTCACCTGGGGCAGGAGTCAGGAAAAGATAGCTTTAAATAAAACACAGGGAGTGTACCTATCAGTCTCTAAATACAGAATGTATACCTTTAAGCAAATTCAGTTGTCAATTGGTCATTTGTAAAATTCTCATACGTTTCATAAATTTCAACATTTACTGCTCTATTTTGTTAGGGACAGGACTCCTAGATTTTCTGCAGTACATGGAAGCTTCTAGTACAACTTTGCTTCCACAAAATGCAAATATTATACCATTCTATCAAGAATGGTATAATAAAATATTTCAACTCATCTTTGTATTTTCACTCAGTAATTCTCCATAGTATTAAAGCACTTGGTATAATTATAACTGTAGCATTCATAATTTCACAGGACTTTCCTCAATGCTTATGCTGACATGTATTTGAAAATACTCCTGGTGGTTATAGGCAGATCAGTCTTTCTGTGTCACCCAGGCTGGAGTGCAGTGGTGCAATCTCAGGTCACTGAAACTTCCATCCCCCAGGCTCAAGCAATTCTCGTGACTCAGCCTTCGATGTAACTGGGACTACAGGCATGTGCCACTGCACCTGGCTAATTTTTGTATTTTTAGTAGAGATGGGGTTCACAATGTTGACCAGGCTGGTCTCAAACTTCTGACCTCAAGTGATCCACCTGCCTTGGCCTCCCAAAGTGCTGGGATTACAAAGGACACATTTCAAAAGTGTGCAGAATTAGTTCACTGCAACTTTTTAATGTTAACTGATTGAAGTCTGCATTGCTACATGAAGGTCATCCAATTAAAATGAAATTTCCCCTGCCAAAAAGCTGAGTGGCCTTGAATAAGTTACTCAACCTTTTTATACCTTAGTTTCCTCCTCTTCAGATGGATGTAATAATAGTACTTAAGTCCTAAGTCTGAGAAATAAATGAGACAATGCATGTTTTACAGAGTGCCTACCAAATCATAAATGCCTAACAAATGAGTATTAGATGTAATTATTATTAAACCTGTTTGCTTTTAAGAATATATTCATAGGTGATGTTGATATGATAGCTGAACATTTTTTTGCAGTAGATTCAA
Organism: Rhinopithecus bieti; assembly: GCF_001698545.2. Taxonomy (NCBI): domain Eukaryota; kingdom Metazoa; phylum Chordata; class Mammalia; order Primates; family Cercopithecidae; genus Rhinopithecus; species Rhinopithecus bieti. The sequence continues at coordinate 2,550,594 of NW_016810602.1, read as the reverse complement.
ATAATATGAAAATTATTCATCATATCCTTTGTGAGCTTAGATTTTAATAGGAAATGTAGGTTCCTAGATTCATAAAATGAATTTTACTAGCTGATGTTTTCTGTTTGGACTCATATGCAGATGTTAGAAGCTGAAGTTTCTATAAACCAGACAATTGCTGATTCCTGTGTCACCCAATCTTTACAACTCCTGGACACAGCAGAAATAGAGAACAGGTGAGCTGTCTGGGTCTCATGAAGGTTGTGGGTGGATGAAAGGTAATGCATTCAGTTGGGGCAGGCTTTCTGCCATGTGAACCTTGACCATGTTGGTGCCCTGTGGCCGTGTTCATGACAGATCACCATGGGACCAGGCTTCTAACTATGTAGTGGGACTAGATCTTGCTGGGTGACCATAAAAACATCAATGACAGACACCTTTTCCCTATGGTAGATGGATGGGGTTAGCAGCCCAGCAGCTTTGGAAAATGCTCACTTCTCAAGTATTGTTAACTAAGTTTGTGCCCCCAAATGATTCTTCTGTACTATTTCCCTCTCTACCATCTTCCTCATGATGTTTTGCTACTTAAAAAATAATTTCTAAAAAATTATTCCTAGTGTTCCCAGTAAGTAGCTAAATCCTATAAGTATGAAGAAGGGCTTTCTCTCCATGCTACATATGTGGGCTTAGGGTCACTGGGCAGTGCCAGTCAGGCTGAACAGAGCCCCTTTGGCCAGTCTGCTAATGCTGAGTGAGTCTGCTCATGCAGCTGGTACACATGGCAGACAGCCTGGACGTGGCCTGGCCACTTATATACTTCTCTAAATGTCCTAATGGGTATGATTTTTCTTCCACATCACCACCCATACACCTCTGAATCTTCCTTCAGCATAACTAAGAAATGTAAAGCCCTTTCTCCCTAGATCTGAAGCAGTAAATTCAAGCCAGTTCCAGGATGATAAACTAATTTCTATTTGATCTGTACAGAAAAACATGACTTTCCCATAATAACTAAGAGGCCTTGTTTCTTATGTGAAGGATATTATTTATCCAGAAAAGAACTGTTGGCCGGGCGCGATGGCTCACGCCTATAATCCCAGCACTTTGGGAGGCCGAGGCAGGCGGATCACAAGGTCAGAAGATAGAGACCATCCTGGCTAACACAGTGAAACCCCATCTCTACTAAAAATACAAAAAAATTAGCCGGGTGTGGTGGCAGGCACCTGTAGTCCCAGCTACACGGGAGGCTGAGGCAGGAGAATGGCCTGAACCCGGGAGGCGGAGCTTGCAGTGAGCCGAGATCGCGCCACTGCACTCCAGCCTGGGCAACAGAGCAAGACTCCGTCTCAAAAAAAAAAAAAAAAAAAAACTGTTGAGTAGCTGCAATAAGGCATGCTCTTTATTGCTAAAATTATGTAAAGTACACTCAAGTAATCCATAGTGTTACAAAGTACCTGCCTGTTCATCTGTTTCCCATTGATCCAGTTTCTATTTTCCTTTCTGTATTTGGCATAATGTATATGAAAGCAGCTTCAGTTTGTTTAAGGGAATGGTTATGCATGCTGGCAAAATACCGGGCTACGTGCAGATACCTTCTGCTAACTTCAGTCTGCATGCTGCCCTTCCCAAAGCTTTAATCATGTTTAAATGGAATAGTACTCAGGTTTTTAGAAGTTGGGATTTTTTTTTCATGTAAATTATACTTATAAAAACTGAATCTGAGCTGCTATTACCCACTGATAGTTATTTTTTCTACATGTTGATGTCTGGATTCTATAACCATTTGTTTCTCCCCAGACCAGAATTTATTTCAGAATTCTCAAAGCTGACGGATCGGTGGCAGAATGCCGTTCGGGGTGTTCGGCAGAGGAAGGGTGACATTGATGGGCTGGTGAGGCAGTGGCAGGATTTCACTACTTCTGTGGAGAACTTGTTTCGCTTCCTCAATGACACCAGCCACCTGCTATCTGCAGTGAAGGGCCAGGAGCGCTTCAGCCTCTACCAAACCAGAAGTCTGATCCATGAGCTGAAGGTAGTGTATGCATCGTAGCATTGTGAGAACCACAGCGTGGCCATTATTTGCAAGATGTTCATTCACCTTTGGTTTAATGTTTTTGATGATAATGTGATCCAAGTGTGCTCTCTGCAATGTGAGGCCAGCAAGGTGCAGTCACCACACCCCACAGCCCGGTCCGTAGCATTGTGAGGTTGGAAACCCAATATTACCCATTCATCCAGAAATACTGAGGTTCTCTTGGGCCATGAGAGGAGGCATGGAGTGGAGATGGGTGAATAAAGTGGAGGATTTCAGGGCGACGGACTCAAACCACCCAGATTCGTAAGCCACTGACTAATGTATAAATTGACCATTAGTGTAGTAATCTACAGTGATGGTTTTGTTTACTCTTGAAGGGCAAATTCAGTGGGTACAAAAAAAAAAATAGAATGAATAAGACCTAACTATTTGATAGCACACAGTAGGGTGACTATAGTCAATAATAATTTAATTGTGTATTTTTTAAATAACTTAAAGAATGTAATTGGATTATTTGTAACTCAAAGGATAAATGCTTGAGGGGATGGAAACCCCATTCTCCATGATGTGCTTATTTGACATTGCATGCCTATATTTAAAATCTCATGCGCTCACAAAATTTTAAAACTAATTGTAAAAAATAAAAATAAAGGGGCAAATTCATTCAGGCAACAAAGCTTTCCAAAAGAAACTTGCTTGATGAGCACAGGATTAACGTAGGTGTTGGGATGTCCCATGGAGCTGTAGAGCTACTGTCCACCTTAGAGAAGCCTCTCAACAAACACCACCCTCCTGAAATCCTGCACAGCCCTCACTCGTTATGCAATCATCGCATATTAATTGAGTGCCTTCTCTGTGCCAATCACTGTCCTAAGTGCTGGGTGTATTCTGTGGACGGAGAGAAGACCTTCGCTCTCATAAGGGCAGACAAAGTAGTAAGTAAACCAGAATAATTAATCAGATAAATTAATAAATAGTAAAATATCAGATTGTAATAAGACTTAACATAGATCATTAAAACAGGGCCAGTAGAGATGGGGATGTGTGGCTCCTTTAGATTAGGTTGTCTCTGGCCATGTGACAATTAACCTGGGACTGAATGATGAGAAGGAGCCAGCCATGCAAGATCTGAGGAAAGAGCCTTTCAGACCGAAGGAGAGGCTTACTCCAAGTCCCCAAGATGAGAACAAGCTCAGCACAGCAGAGGAACGGCGAAAAGGCCAGTGTGACTGGCGCAGAGCTGGCAAGGCAGCAGTGGCAGGAGGTGAACTAGAAAGCCGGGTAGGGAGGAGTATTTTGCAGGCTGGGTGTGGTAGCTGGATTACCTGGTCTGGCTGGAACCAGGAAGCCTTTGAAGCATTTCAGCTGAGGGAGAGGGCAGCATGACACTGCTTGTTTGTTTCTTTTCTTTTCTTTTCTTTCTTTCTTTATTTTTTGAGATAGAGTCTCGCTCTGTCGCCCAGGCTGGAGTGCAGTGGTGCAATCTTGGCTCACTGCAACCTCCGCCTCCCAGGTTGAAGCGATTCTCATGTCTCAGCCTCCCGAGTAGCTGGGATTACAGGTGCCTGCCACCACGCCCAGCTAATTTTTGTATTTTTAGTAGAGAAAAGGTTTCACCCTGCTGGTCAGGCTGGTCTCGAACTCCTGACCTCAGGTGATCCACCCATCTTGGCCTCCCAAAGTGCTGGGATTACAGGCATGAGCCACTGTGCCCAGCCCTGTATTTTTTAAAGATCACTCTGGCTGTTCCTGGTTGTAGGGGAGCTAAAGAAAAAAAAGTAGGAATCCTAACATCGCACTTACCTATCGCTGCATAATGACACTCATCATTCTGTCTTGTCATTCTTGGGGTTGACAGGGGTTGGTGGTTTCTGCTTGGGGTCTCTCAGGCAGTTACAGTCACATGGTGGCTGGGGCTGGCATCATCTGAAGCTCACTCACATGACCGATGCTTAGGCTGGAACAACTGGAGCAGCAAGGAGCTAGGACAGTGGAGCTCCTCTCCTTGGGCATCATTCTCTGTGGTCTTGCCATGTGAGGGCTTCTGGTGGCCAGACTTCTTATATGGTACCCCAATGGCTTCAAAGATTCTTATCCCCAGAACAAGCTGTATTGCCTTATAAACCCAGCCTCAGAAGTCACATCTATCGCTTCTGCCACACTCTAATAATAAAGGCCATCATATGTGCCCACATGAGTTTGAGAGGAGGGGACACAGGTGCCACAGTTTGATGAGGATTGGCTGCAATCCCAACACATCCCTTGAGCCCAGTTTGAGACCAGCCTGGACAACATAGTGAGACCCCTGTCTCTACAAAAAAATTTAAAAATTAGCCAGGCGTGGTGGTGCATACATGTACTCCCAGCTGCTCAGGAGGCTGAGGCGGGAGGATCACACTTGAGCCCGGGAGGTTGAGACTGCGATGAGCCATGGTCGCACCACTGCACTCTAGCCTGGGTAAGAGCAAGACCTGTCTTTAAAAAAAAAAAAAAAAAAAGGTTATCTTTGGAGTTTCAGTGATCCTTGGAGGCAGTCATCTTGAAAGAGTCTGTTCGGGTGTGGTTACATCTGGGTGTTCTTTTCTGCAATAAGATAATGAGGTAACAGGGAGGGAAAGAGAAAACAATCATTCTCCTTGGTGAGTCCGGGTCTTAGGCAGATAAAGGACTTTAGCTTCTTTAGGAGACACAATGCGGGAGGGCAGAGAGACCCTGAGACTTCTTCAGTTCAGCATGTCAAAACACTGTATTTTGGAGTGTCGGTTTGTGAATCTGGTAAAGGAAAAGCTGGATGAAGGATGACTCTGTATTGAAGCTTGAGCATCTTGGTGAATAGTGTGCTGTTGACCAAGTCAGGGAAGACTAAGGGAGGAGCAGGTCTTCTACCAGTGGCTCATTTGCACAGCACAATACGTTGGAGAGACGCGCGTGGAGTGCCTGTGGTCCAGTTGCTGTTTCTTTTATTTGTGTGCTGCTCCTGAGGTTGCATTTGGCTTTCCTTCTTTGGGTATGGGTGATCTTCAGGCTTCTCAGAAACGCCTTTGTAAATTAGTGATGCTCTGTTGATGTTTATCAGCTCCCATTATGGAAAATGCCCACACTCTGTCTCCCTCAAGAAATTTCAAGGTGAAGGAAATAATATTTAATTGTGTTATTTATTTGCTTATATACATTTTTAGATATAGGTACTCACTCTGTCTCCCAGGCTGTAGTGCAGTGGCGTGATCATAGCTCAGTGTAACCTCAAACTTCTGGTGAGGCTACCTTGGCCTCTCGAGTAGCTGTGGCCACAGTACTCACCAGAATGCCCAGCCGGGAAAACGTATTTAGAACAGACAAAAACTATTTAATTTTTCCTCCAAAACCAAATGCCTTTAGGAATATGGACAAATTTTAAAGTTTTACTTTATTTTGTATTATAAACACCTAGTTTCAATCTCTTTAAAGAAAACCCATGTAGCCAGGTGTGGTGGTGCATCTCTTAAAAAACAGGACCTCCGCTACTCTCTGCATACTGCCTATGGAGTGGCCCTGCTCTGCAGGAGCAGTCACGGAGCTGTAACACTGCCACTAAAAAATAGAAAATAAAATAAGACCTTGTCTCTTAAAAAATTTTGTTTTTGATTTTTTTTTAATTTTTATTTTTTTGAGACAAAGCCTCACTCTGTCACCCAGGCTGGAGTGCAGTGGCGTGATCTTGGCTAACTGCAACCTCTGCCTCCCGGGTTAAAGTGATTCTTGCGACTCAGCCTCCCAAGTAGCCGGAATTACAGGCATCCACCATCATGCCTGGCTAATTTTTGTATTTTTAGTAGAGACACAGTTTCTCCATGTGGGCCAGGCTGGTCTCGAACTCCTGAGCTCAATTGATCTGCCTGTCTTGGCCTCCCAAAGTGCTGGGATTACAAGCATGAGCCATCACACCAGGCCTAAAAAATTGTTTTTAATTTTCAGAAAGCCTACATGATATTTGGATGGAATTTTTTAAAGCTGCCCCTTTGGGGCACATATCCATGTACATGTTTATGTGCCCATAAAAAGCTTAAGAAATGTATTTTTTTTGTATTTTTACCCTTTCTTGCATTCTTTCCTTTTATATTTGTTTAGCATAATGTAAGGTCTGTTACTTGATTTCAGGTCTGTTACTCCATTCACAGTATTAAGAAAATACTCTTAGACCCATTTACCTTGCAGGCTATTATTCTATGATGTATATTTTTTTTATTTCTCTGTGCTTCTAATCATTACACTAAGAATCTTATCTCACCGGTCTTTGGAAATTATTTTAAGAACACCTCACTTAGTAGTATGCTTATCTACTCAATGTAAAACATTAGCTTTTGATGTGAGTGTGTGTGTATGTACATTCTAACCCAATTTATCTAATTTATATCTAGTTTAACTCTTAAGAAAAACTCTGAAGGAAACACACACACACACACACACACAATCACATTTTGAACACATCAGAAACCTAAGCAAATTACTTTTCTTTTTTTTTCTTAGAATAAAGAAATTCATTTTCAGAGATGGCGAACTACCTATGCCCTAACCTTGGAAGCTGGAAAAAAGTTACTGTTCACAACTGATCTGGAAACTAAAGAGTCTGTGGGTAGGAGAATCAGTAAACTTCAGGACAACTGGAAAGACATGGAGCCCCAGCTGGCAGAGATGATTAAGCAGTTCCAGAGCACTGTAGAGGTAAACTCACCACTTACTTTTCCATTCATGATACTCAAATTCAGTACATAGATTTTCATTTGCGGTGTGAAAAACGGAAATGATTTTAGGAAACTGTAGTATCATGAGTTTCCAATTCAAGCTCTAATCCATAAGTCATGCCAGTTACTTAATGTGAAATGATGATATAGCATTGCAAAAGCTCAATGTTTAGTATTTAAATACTTGAGATTCTATTAAGATACTTATTTTTATGAAACAGGAAACATATTCAATTAAAGTTCAATACATAAAACTAATGTTCCATGTACAGCCTGTTCTTGGCATAGTATATGAAAAGAAACAGACAGAAACACTTCGTTTTTCTGCTGTCATCAGAGAATGTACTTTTCCATATAAGTGAATTTTCCAAATAATGTATGATTATACATTTAAGAACTACAGTGTTATATTTTAAGTCACTATTAGGAAAATCGTTATTGTTTTGTAATGCTAAGATACCAAGTTGTTCTCAAGGCCTCTGAATTGCTTTGAACGTATGGCCCTCCCTGAACTACTGTGCTCTTTGAATTCTGATATGGTTTTTATCATTTTTCTTTCTCTCCTCTTAATGTCAAGCTATTTTACTTTTCTTTTCCAAGCTCACTTACTTCTTATTAAAGCCCACTCTTTCTAACCTGTCATGTGTGCTAAAACTAGATAACCAAACTTATCAGACATATTTTTCTGAATTAAGAGTAAATATATGCTGAGTTAGGGCTTGAGATTTTCTCCTGTGAATAAAGTATCTGAATTTTATTTGGTATATGGACTATATGGAATTCATTAACTAGCAAACATTTGCTAAGCATCTGCCATGTTTGTAAAGCATAATGATAACTGCAAATAACAGTTTGAAGAACTCATGATTTTGCTTCTCCCTTTGCTTTCTTTTGAGTTGAGCTTCAGATAGTCGATATTGCTAGACAAGTGGCCTCCTGTCAGTGAGGGGTTACCATAGACTGAGGCCAACCCAAGTATGTTTAGGTATCAGCTGTACTGAAGAATAGTGTTTCATTGTAGATTTGTATAGTTTTAGTAACTTCAGGAAAAGAAGTTTATCCTAATGAATAGAATATAAATACCCTATAGTTGAAAATGCAGGCACCTATTTTGTTCAACAATTAAAATTTCAAGAAAAGAGATGGTCGACCCTTGACTTGGCTTTTAACCCCAGATCCATGGGCTAGTCATTTTTCTCTGAGCCTTAGTTTTTCCATTTAAATATGATAATACTTGTTTTAAAAATGATAATACTTTCCCTGTATATCTCCTAAGGTTATTATAATTACTATGGGTTAATAAAGTTGAAAATGCTTTGTAAACAGGAAAGTGCTTTAAGCAGAAGGTAGTAGTCAGCACAGTGGTGAGAAATGGAAAGTGAAGGTTGAATGTGAAAAGGTCACTAAAGCCAGGCTGTAGAAAGGAGAAGAGATTCAGCAGAGGAGACGGGTGATGGTGGAAAAGAAGACAAGGAAGGTGGCTGAGTGCTTCTGCTCTGTGGTGCTATTATAGCATATGCCAAAGACTGTCAATGCTAACAGTTAATCCATACAGTAGCCTTTTAGGTGTGAACTTTTCCAAAATTAAAGTAGAAATCACATTGGTTAGATGAAAAGGATATGGGGAGCGAGGAAGAACTTTTTTATTTTTATTTATTTATTTATTTATTTATTGAGATGGAGTCTCGCTCTGTCGCCCAGGCTGCAGTGCAATGGCGCGATCTCGGCTCACTGCAGCCTCCGCCTCCCAGGTTCAAGCAATTCTCCTGTCTCAGCCTCCCAAGTAGCTGGGATTACAGGCACATGCCACCACACCCAACTAATTTTTATATTTTTAGTAGAGACAGAGTTTTGCCATATTGGCCAGGCTGGTCTTGAACTCCTGACCTCAGGTGATCCACCCACTTTGGCCTCCCAAAGTGCTGGGATTACAGGCTTAAGCCACCATGCCCGGCCCAGAAGAACTATTTTCAAGCAAAGGCCAGCCTGGTGGTTGAAATGAGCCACAGGTAAAGCTGCAAGGAGGCTCGAGTCATATTGGTGTTCCTTCTGCTTTTGGGAGACCATAGTCTGCTCAAGACAAGGAACTGGGTATCTGTGTGATTTATAAAAACAAATTTAATAGAAAGATTATGTGGAGTAAATGAGCTATTCTGTTTCCACAATTCATTCCAAAGAGCAAAGTACTTACCAGTTTTAATCTTGTTTTCAAATAGACCTGGGACCAGTGTGAAAAGAAAATCAAGGAGTTGAAAAGCAGGCTACAAGTTTTAAAGGCACAAAGTGAAGATCCTCTTCCAGAGCTTCACGAGGACCTCCATAACGAAAAAGAGCTGATTAAGGTATTGAAATCCGAACAAGTGGCCAAGATAATCACTTAGCTGTTTTCTGAGTACTTGGAAGTGCTTTTTTGCCTCTTTCTGTGTTGAAACTGAGTTTTCATTTTCAAATCAGAAAATATTTTCCCGATCTACTGTTTAACATAACATGCTGGTCTCTGAAGGAATTAGAATTGATGCTTTTAAGACTGTTGTTTGAAGACGAGAAAGACTTTTGCAAAAACTCACTTCTTAGGATCTTAGGGGTTTTCTCCTTCAGGTCCTCTTTCTGTCTGTTCCTCCTCTGTAATATAAGGTGTGGCCTCTGAGATTCCTGTAAAAGCTGTTCCCTTATCAAATGTCCTTTTCTTTGAAACAAGAGTAAAATATGACTAAAGAATTCATTTTTGAAAGCCAGTAGGTTGGGGTTTGCTCCAGTATAACATTTTTATAAAACGGTCCAAACTGTATTCTTCCTAATGAATACCACACTAGCAAAAATTCCTGGATATTTTAGGCCTTAGCTGAAGACAAGGCAAACTTATGGATAGGAATTGAGGCCAGGAAAATTCCCAGGTCAGCAACTCCCTGCATCTCTTTTCTGTCTGCAGCTTTGATGTTTAAAAGACATTGAGAGACTGTTGGAATGGTCTTTTAATTTTTTACTTCCTTCAGTGACTTTCAGGGATCAAACTGAAGAAATGAGGAAGAAATGAATAGTCTCCTGCTTCAAGTTGGGCTAGAAATTAGTGTCTTTCTCCCTACATCTTTTTTCTTTATTGTAAAAATGTCTAATGTGCTAAAAGGCATAACAAATAATATGACAAACTGCCGTGACACCATCACCCAGCTAAAATATAAAAAAAAATTATACACACAGTTCAAGTGTCCTGTATGATCTAACTTCTCCTCCTTAGAGGTGTTAGTAACCCTGGATTTGGTGTTCATCATTCTTACACGTCCTAATAATTTTAATACTTGTGTTTGTAGGTGTCAGTGTTTTTCTTTGTTTGTTCATTTGTTTGTTTGTTTTTGAGAGACAGGGTCTGGCTCTGTCTTCCAGGCTCGAGTGCAGTGGCACGATCTCAGCTCACTACAACCTCCACTTCCCAAGCTCAAGCGGTCCTCCCACCTCAGCCCCGGACTACAGGCACACACCACCATGCCCGGCTAATTTTTGTATTTTTTTGTAGAGACGGGGTTTTGTCATGTTGCCCAGACTGGTCTCAAACTCCTAGGCTCAAGCAATCCTCTTGCCTTGGCCTCCCAAAGTGCTAGAATTACAGGCGGGAGCCACCATACCCAGCCTGCTGTCAGTGAGATGTAGAATTGCTTTCTGTTTTTAAACTTCATATGGCTAGGCATGGTGGCTCACAAGTATAATCCCAGCACTTTGGGAGGCTGCAGTGGGAGGATCCTTTGAGTCCAGCAGTTTGAAAGTAGCCTGAGCAACAAAGTGAGATCCCCATATGTACAAAAAAATTTTTTTAATTAGCTGGGTGCGGTGGCACTTGCCTGTGATCCCAGCTGCTGGAGAGGCCGAGGTGGGAGGACCCTTTGAGCCTAGTAGGTTGAGGATACAGTGACTCATGAATGCACCACTACATTTCCACCCTGAATGACGGAGTAAGACTGTCTCTAAAAAGTAAACAAAATACGTAAATTTTAAAACTTTATATAAGCAGTACTGTGTATAATATAATTTTTTTTTCTTTTTTTAAGACAGAGTCTCCTGTTGCCCAGGCTGGAATACAGTGGTGCAATCTCAGTTCACTGTAACCTCCACCATTCGGGTTCCAGCAATTCTCATGCTTCAGCCTCCTAAGTAGCTGGGATTACAGGCATGCGCCACCAGACCTGGCTAATTTTTTGTATTTTTAGTAGAGATAGGGTTTCATCATGTTGGCCTGACTGGTCTTGAACTCCTGGGGCCTCAAGCAATCCGCGTGCCTCGGCTTCCCAAAGTGCTGGGATTACAAGCATGAGCCACCGCACCTGGCCCACAATGTAACCTTTTTCCTTCATTATGATTTGGAGTCGTTGATGTTGGTACCTAATGCACATTCATTCTCACTGCTGTATAGTATGCATTATAAGAATATGTAGTCACTTGGTATTATCAGATTTTTTTTAACTTTTGCTAGTCCAGCAGCTGTGAGTGAGATAGTATCTCTTTATAGTTTACTAGTCAGTTTCACATTTTTTTCATATTTGCCCTTTTGTGAATTGCCTATTTGTACCTTTTACTGATTTTTTTCTATTGGGCTATTTGTGTTTTTCTTATTGAGTTGAAGGAGCTGCTTATTTATTTTAAATATTCCTCTTCTACTGAGTGTATACATTGCAAATGTCTTTTCCCATCTAAGAGCCTATTTTCTACTTTTCCTTGGTGTTGCTGGCTGAACAAAAGATATTTTGTTAATGTGGATGAATTTGTCAGTATTTTCCTGTATGATTAGTATTTTCCGCTTCCTCTGTGAAATCTTCATACTAAAGTCGTAAAATACATGCTTACATTTTCTTCAAAAAGTTTTCGGTTCTTGGTTTTTACATTCACATCTTTATTCATTGAGGAATTGATTTTTGCATACATTTTAAGGCAGAGATCCATTTTCTAATTTTATTCATCTGGATAGCCAGTTCTCTTGGTGCCTATTTATTGTCTAATGTCAAATATCGAATTTCCATATACGCAGGATTCTTTTCTCAGTTCTCTGTTCCATTGGTCTGTGTAGCTCAGCTTTAATATCAAACTGTCTTAATGGCTGCACTTTATTGTAACACATCTTTATTTCAGGTGTGATGTGTACCCAAACCTTGTTCTCTCACATTAGTTTGGATGTCCCTAGGTCTTTGATCTTCTGTAACTTTGAGAAGCAGCTTGTTAAACCATGAAAAGTTCTGATAAGAGTTATAATTGAATTGCATTGAATTTATAGATTAACTTGGATAAATTTTTTTAGTATTCCTGCTTATGCTCATGAATGTGGTATATATTTCCCTTTGGTCATATTATTTAGTTTTTTTCACTAATGGCTTATAATTCTTTTTTTTTTTTTTTTTTTTTTTTTTGAGATGGAGCTTCATTCTTGTCACCCAGGCTGGAGTGCAGTGGCACAATCTTGGCTCACTGCAACCTCCGCCTCCCTGGTTCAAGGGATTCCCCTGCCTCAGCCTCCCGAGTAGCTGGGATTACAGGCACCTGCCACCACGCTCAGCTAATTTTTGTATTTTTAGTAGAGATAGGATTTCACCATGTTGGCCAGGCTGGTCTCTAACTCCCGACCTCAGGTGATCCACCCGCTTTGGCCTTCCAAAGTGCTCGGATTACAGGCCTGAGCCACCATACCTGGCTTATTCTTGTTATAATTTTCTTAATCACAAAAGATATATCTTTTGTTAGATTTATTTCTTGGTGCAATATTTTGAAGCTTTTGAAAATACTACTTTTTCTAATTGTATTTTTTAACTGATTATTGCTGATACCTAGAAATGCAATTGGTCTTTGCATATTTATGTTTAACCATCTTGTTAAACTCTTATGTTAATTCCAGCAATTCGTTTATGTATTTTTTTGGGTGTCTGTGGGACCATCATCATCTGTCAATAATGACAAGGTTATTTTTGTTTGTTTCTTCTTTTTAATATACTTTTTTTTTTTCCTACTTTTCCTACACGGGTCAATACCTTCAGAACATTGTTAAGCAGAAGCATTAATAGCTGAGTCATCCATTCTTGATTTTAGAAGAAAATGATTCTAACATTTCACTATTAAGTGATATTTGCTGGTGATGTGTCAGTCAGTGGCTTTATTAGGTTAACAAGATTTCTATGCCTAATTTTCAAGGTTTTTATCATCCCTACCTCATTAGGTTTAGAGCAAGACTTTGGTAACAACGGAGAGAATTTGGAGTCATGCTCTCAGCTGATACACAGAGTTTCCTTCCATAAGGTCTCGGAACCTGTGCAGAATGTGACATGTAAACCCTTGAGCAGCCATAATTTTTTTCAAGTATCACACGTCTCAGTTTCCAGTGGGATCTTTTCAACTTTCATGGTCTCAGCATCCTAGTTATCAGTGGAAAGAATCAGGGAAAGGGAAAGAGCATTGAGTTCATTCAACCATGACCATATTCCAAAAAGATCCCAAGTAACCCAAAGCTTGTCCGGGTCAGTGTGTTTCATTCCTGATTCACCTGGGGGAAATATGCTAGCCACTTGACCAATTTGAGCTCGACTTTCCTCCTCATAAAATTATATTCCCTTCTAAGCACAGCTGCAAAAGAAAAGATAAAAGATAAAAAAGAAAAGTATATTCCCACTACAGCCAAGTTGAGGAATGGAATGATTTCCTTACATATATGTTTCATGTATATTCTAACTTCACTATGATGAAAATTGCTACAATGGACATCTGTGTTTCATAACACTTGTCCAAAGATTGAGTCCTTGGAACAGTTCGGTTTTTAAATAATTTTTGTATAAGTAATATAGTCACATGGCTCAAAATTCAGAAGGTGCAAAAGGTATATGTGATAAATTTTTCTCTTATCAATTCCTCTCCACAGAAGCAATCAATGTTACAAGTTTGTTGTATATTCTTCCAAAGATAGAGTATGCATATACAGGCCAAAATTTATTTGTATACCCATTCTTTTTCAGTCCTCCTTTTCCCAAATGGTAGTACAGAAAAATGGGACTTGACAGTTCCACTGGTAATTGAGTCCATAGGCAAGGCCTAAATGCTGTCCTGATACTGCAGAGTCTAGTCAAATCCTCTGCAACACACCGCTTTTTGTAGCCAAACAACTTGAAGTTTTACATCCCATGTTACATAAAAAATTGGAAATTTCCAGATATTCTTGTGGTATAGATAATTTATCTGGTTGAATGAAAATGGTGGAAACTTATCTGATTTCTCTCTGACAGTTTGGTTGCAAATCTGGGGCAATTTAATTTAAAGACAGGCTTGATTGTTGACATTTTTATACAAACTGAACGTCAGCTATAGTAAACTTCCGCAAGAGACCTCATTCTATATACTGTTTGACTCCCTACTTTTTTCATGTAGTGTTTATGAACATTTTAAAGCTCTCAAGACATACTGCCAAATTGCTTTCCTTTCAGCCATATATTTTGGTATCTGAAAACTTGCTGTGCAGCAGCACCATGGCAGGTTCTGGGCACTGCATTAGTGAGCGGTGTTGTCATGGTCCCTGCCATGTGTGGAGCTAATGGTCCAGTCTGCCAGAGGGACCTGTTCACCAGATAGCCACACTGTATGCACAGGGGTGTGTGTGTGTCTGTGTGTCTGTGTCTGTGAACATGGTGAGTGTTAGAGGGGAAAAGCTCAGGGCAATGAGAGTAGAACAGGAGTCTCAACCTTATCCAGTGACTGTACACTTTCTGATTGTCAATATTATAAGTATTCAAACCATACTGATTGAAACCTGGCTGGGCATAACTTGGCGGCCGAGCCAGCACCTCTGAGCAGGGCACTGGACAGGCTGAGCTTCCTGCCACCTGACTGGGAAACTCTGTCTGAAGCTCAGCGGTTTCCAGATCTCCAATTTCAAGTCAGTAAGTGGTACACCTTGGCTGGCAGGTGGCCCCCTTTATGTTATATAGCTTTCCAAAGCCTTCCACTGTGGAATCCGCTGTCATCTACTTTACTGGAACCAATTGTGAGACCAAAAGCAGGTAATACAAATGTTAAATACCTAATGATTTAGCTTCTGAGAAAGGTGTTAATTCCTCATTCTACATGTAACCTTTAAAAGAATTCTCTGGGCCACTTTATTAAACATAAATTGTTGTTGGTAAGTTACGAAATCATGCCAATGTAGCTTTTAGAACTCTGAAAATCAATCAGAATTAACATACTGTTAGGGCCCTTCAAACTTATCCCTGATTTTAGGCATAGTATCAGCAGGGCATGGTGGCTTGCCCTTGTCATCCCAGCACTTCAGGGGGCTGAGGCAAGAGGATCACTTGAGCTGGGGAGTTTGAGACCAGCCTGGGCAAAATGATGAGACTTCCATCTCTACAAAAAAATTTAAAAATTAGTCACGTGTGGTGGTGCATGCCTGTAGTCTCAGCTACTCTGCAGGCTGAAGCATGAGGATCACTTGAGCCCAAGAGGTCAGTCAAAGCTGCAGTAAGCCATGATCGTGCCACCGTACTCTAGCCTGGGCAACAGGGTGAGACCCTGTCTCTAAAAAAAAAATAATAAAAGTTAAAAAGGCATAGTATCTTATTTCAGGTTTCAGTTAACAGATAGGACTGGAGACCCTTAAAATGTGCCAAGTCATGAAGAATTGTAAGCACAATAAAAACCTGGTGGACTCAAGTGTTTTGTCTGTTTCCTTTTACCTTCCCTGCTGTGAAAGTAAATCTCTTGAGTAAATCCTAGATTTCAAAGTTTCAATTTGACAATGACAGTGCTGCTGCTGCTTCTTTTTTTTTTTTTTTTTTTGGAGGTGGAATCTCACTCTGTCAGCCAGGCTGGAGTGCAGTGGAGTGATCCTGGCTCACTGCAACCTCCGCCTCCTGGATTCAAGCGATTCTCCTGCCTCAGCCTCCCGAGTAGCTAGGACTACAGGCCACCACGCCCAGCTAATTTTTGTATTTTTAGTAGAGACGGGTTTCATCATGTTGGCCAGGTTGGTCTCAAGCTCTTGACCTCAGGTGATCTGCCTGCCTCGGGCTTCCAAAGTGCTGGGATTACAGGTGTGAGCCACTGAGCCCAGCCATTGCTGCGTTTTAAAAGATAGGTGTTTCCATGATCAGAAAATTATCTGCTAACTAATCTTTGCCAATTATTAGAAAAGTTTATTTCTGTCTTCCATTATACTTACTCATTAGTTTCAAAAGTTAGCCAAAAATAATTCCCTTTGAACATAAGTCATTGCTGTTACATGATTGCCACAATAGCAGCAATGCATTTCTTAGAGGTTTTTTTAATGGAAAATCACATTTTAAATCTATCTGAAATGTAGTTTCAGGATTAAAAATTGTATGTGTGCGTGTGTGTGTATGTCAAGATTATTAGATTCCAAATACACTTTCCTCTGAATAAAGACCTACATGACTTTAAAATAGAATAAATTCTGTCGAAATCAGAGCTACCTGAGGAAATGAAAATAAAGGTAGAAAAGAGTTTTCCTTTGAGAAGAAGGTGGTGGAGAACTGGCCAACCACAACTGCAGGCGCTCGCCTTGGGCTGTTTCCCATTCAGAAGGTCCCTCCCCTCTCCTGGCCTCCCCTCCCCCAGAGTCTAATCAAAGGATTAGCCTACAGGTTTGGAAACAACAGCCGCTTGAGTTGAAGGCTTTTTACCCCCTTCTTGTGATTAAATGCAGGAACTAGAACAGTCTTTGGCTAGCTGGACTCAGAACTTGAAAGAACTTCAAACTATGAAGGCAGACTTAACCCGGCACGTTCTCGTGGAAGACGTGATGGTTTTGAAGGAGCAAATAGAGCATTTGCACAGACAATGGGAGGACCTCTGCTTAAGGGTAAGTCAGCTCACTGCAGGGCACGGCTGTTTGGGAGTGGATTGAAATGTCTCTGAAGACCAGACAAAGTAGAAAGGAGCTTAATTTCATTGAACCGGAGCCCCTTTTCAGTGGGACCCTTGGCCTGGCCGCTGCTCCTTTAGAAGGCAGCAACATGGTTTAACAGATTTGACCCTTTTGTTTCTCCAGCGCTAAATGCTAGAACTTTGCACGCTTTTAATGAGCTTTTTTAAAAGTCACTTTAGGTGGAGACAGAAATTGCAATTCTGATCAGATGTGTAGACCGCTCTCTGGCTTGTGTAGGTGGCAAGTCTTAATCAGTGTATCAGAAGCAGGACCCAGTGAAGAGGTCCTTTACTGGGGAGTCTCTTCTGGGCCTAACAGCAGGAGTCTTACTTAATGCCCAGCAAGCATGGGAGCATTTCATATGAGTACTCTGCATTCACAGGCAATCTGATGTTTATTTCAAGTAGCTGGTTTCTAAAATTCTCTAAGAGAAGTGATCAACTGCTGTGTTGTCTCAATGGATCACTTTGACTTATTGAGAATGGGATTGTGTTAATAGAGTATTATATGGTATAGGCTTGTGACAGGATCAGGATTGAATTAAGGGATTCAAATAGTCTTAAAGATCTTTGTTTTAAGAACATAGAATTCTAGCGAAAATAAATTCCTTAATCTCATTTTGTGAATTAAGAGATGTATTTAAAAGTTGAAATTCAGACACGTTCTCCTTCTTGATTTTAGTATTTAATATTCACAATGTACCCTAATTTTAAATGTTCTTTTAGAACTTTTCAAATTTTATATAAAAGAAAATATTTAGAATATATAAAAAGTGTTCTGAAAGTTAAGGTAGACAGGAAGACTGGGGCCCAGATGTTCCTAATTGTTACTATTATGAAATCAATCAGGATGACCCTGTGCAAAATGCCAGAATTTTTAAAAGATAAACAGATGCCCTGAGGAATGGAAACACAACACTTGTTCTTCTAGGATAGTTTTCAAGCCTTTTAACACGTTTGGCTGGGTAGGATATATAAGCATTCAGTATTTTCTCCTCCGAAAAGAGCAGAGGTTTCTTTATACACAGCAGGAAAATCTCAGAGAATTCAACCTTGGTTTCCTGGTCCATATAGTGTGGTGTCAAAACTTTACCAAATAGCCACCCCCTTTTAACTCTAAGATTCTGAAGATTCTTAAAACCTGGGAATACTTTTGTACATCTAGTAAGGCTGATTTGCATTGTTTAAATTTATATTTAGTGAAATTTAAACCTTTAAGGAGGAGGACCCTTAGCTGATGTCAGTTTAGGGGCTACTTATGCGTAATGGGGCATTGGGTATTTTGGGGTCAGCCTGCTTGCTGCAGACCAGCTGTTGGCGATATATCCATGGTTTCCATCCAAAATCCAGTGCTTAGCAGGAAAGTGGGTTAAATGAGTGATGTACATTGTTTTTGGTTTTACTTTGGTTTGAAGCATAACAATAGGACATTTAAATGGCTGTAGTTTTCCTGGTCCATTTGCATTATAAATGTTTGATTTACATTCTATCTGGATTAATAGTTTTTAAATAGGACATTGTCCTTCTGTTGGTATAAGGATTTGATTCGTTGTTAAAATGGCAAGGATTTGGGTTATATCTTCATCTAGCCTTTCCGTTTTTTTGTTTTTTTTTTTTTTGAGACGGAGTCTCGCTCTGCCGCCCAGGCTGGAGTGCAGTGGCCGGATCTCGGCTCACTGCAAGCTCTGCCTCCCGGGTTCCCGCCATTCTCCTGCCTCAGCCTCCCGAGCAGCTGGGACTACAGGCGCCCACCACCACGCCCGGCTAGTTTTTTGTATTTTTTAGTAGAGACGGGGTTTCACCGTGTTAGCCAGGATGGTCTCGATCTCCTGATCCACCTGTCTCGGCCTCCCAAAGTGCTGGGATTATAGGCTTGAGCCACTGCGCCCAGCCCCTGTTTTTAATTTTTAATATAACTTGATAGTAACACACGAGTATTGGGTAAAACAGTCCTTCCAATCAGCTACATTTCAGGTACAGTATTTGTTATTTTTTATGGCATTTATCACAGGTGTAAGAAACTTCTGTTGATGCGAAACCCTAGGTTTTTAAGAGGCAAAACCAGACAAGGGTGAGTGTAGAGAGCTACTGATTAAAATGAATGAAACTCAGTCTTTTTGATGTGAGGGAGAGAAGGGGGTGCTTTCCTTCCTGGCTATACTCAGCTGCCAAATGTATTTTCATTTGCAGGTGGCTATACGTAAACAGGAGATTGAAGACAGACTCAATACATGGATTGTATTCAATGAAAAAAATAAAGAGTTGTGTGCCTGGCTGGTGCAGATGGAAAACAAAGTTCTACAGACAGCGGACATTAGTATTGAAGAAATGATTGAAAAGTTACAGAAGGTACGGGAGGATACCCAGGTGGATGTAGTTCTGACTACCGTGAAATTGTCGGCCCTCCTCACTCCTAGGCCCAAACAGGTGCAGGGTTATGGGTGCTTCCAGTAGTATAAATTTTAGAAATTTGAAGGGACTTCACTATTTTTGATCCTTTTGAGAGAGCAGTTGGAAGAGAGAAGGTTCCGGAGAGATGGGAGTGTGAGACCATTGTCAGTGGGCATGGTACTGAGGGGAGTTGCTTTCTCTCCATTAGGAAGTTTGGCCAGGGAAGGGGCTTACCCATCAGCTGATACCCCAAGTGAGTTAGAGTTTCTCTAGTTGTTATTAAGAAGCTCCCGTTGGCCAGGCGCGGTGGCTCATTCCTGTAATCCTAGCACTTTGGGAGGCCGAGGCGGGTGGATCACCTGAGGTTAAGAGTTCGAGACCAGCTTGGCTGACATGGTGAAACCTCATCTCTACTAAAAATACAAAAATTAGCCTGGTGTGGTGGTGGGCGCCTGTAATCCCAGCTACTTGGGTGGCTGAGGCAGGAGGATTGCTTGAACCTGGGAGGTGGAGGTTGCAGTGAGCCGAGATGGTGCCATTGCACACCAGCCTGGGCAACAGAGTAAAAATTCCATCTCAAAAAAAAAAAAAAAAAAAAAAAGCAGCAGCAGCAGCTCCCCTTGCCAAAGGGGAGAGGCCAAAAGCAGTGAGGCTCATAATTTTGAAATGGTCACTGATCTCTGCAGGGAAAAGTAATAACATTCTTGCTGCAGTCACCCAAAACACCACTCAGTCAACCCTCTAGAAAACTGTAAACGATAGCAGCCTAATTAGTTATGCTCAGTTGTCCTCAGTTCCCAAGTAGGTTAAAAGAAATCTGTGAGAGGAAACAGAGAGCTTTTGAAATAGGTAACTGTTAAAAACAAAGTAATTATTGCCTTACGTAGTTTGCGTTTGCCTGATGCTTGTTGCCTGACTTTTTAGCTACTCATTGAAAAGTTAGCTTCATTAGAAGGTATGAGGTTTTGAGACAGTGTCTCACTGTGCTCCCACCTCAGCCACCCGAGTAGCTGGGACTGCAGACATGTGCCAGCATACCTGGCTAGTTTTTTCAGAAGTGGGGTCTTGCTATGTTGCACAGGCTAGTCTTGAACTCCTGGACTCGAGTGATCCTCTTGCCTCGACCTCCCAAACTGCTGGGATTATTGGTATGAGCCACTATACCTGGCCAATTTTTTTTTTTTTTTTTTTTTTTTAATTTCAAGAGGCAACTCTCTGTATGTTTTTGGCTGGAGAAGAAATGAATTTGGGGTAATTACCCAGGCTTTATGTTTTGGTGCCTTTGCCAGGACTGCATGGAAGAAATAAACTTGTTTAGTGAAAACAAGTTACAGTTAAAGCAGATGGGTGACCAGCTGATCAAGGCCAGCAACAAATCGAGAGCAGCTGAGATCGATGACAAGCTCAACAAAATTAACGATCGTTGGCAACATCTTTTTGATGTCATCGGATCAAGGTAAGAGATGGGCTAAAAATGATTCTTACTCTCCAGGAACAGTAATTACTTTACAGATCTAGTAAACTGAGCCCAGCCTGCCTCTAAGATGATCCAGCAATTTTGAAAGTTTACAGATTAAGGCAAAGTTTGATTAAAATGAGTGGAAATTCTTTCCATGTTATAAAAAAAAACTATATGCTAGTATATACCACCTTAATATTTTTTCTTTCGCTTACAACTTCACATGCATTAGTTTTAAATAAGGGTTGGAAACTTATTTGGAAAGGGATCCTTGGGAGGGGTTGTTGTTTAGAAATTCTGACTCTGTGTTAGCCTTTATGTGTCCCCACAGCGGAGCCATGCCTGTTGGTCCTGCCTCAGTATGGCAAATCAGGCAGGTGAGGGCACAGGCCTGGTTTCTGGAGGCTGGGAGCCCATGACTGCCCCGCCACCCGCACTCAAGGCAGGGGCAGGAGTCTACTCTAAGTGCGTTGGCTCAGAGTGCCAGGTCTCCCATGGGTGTCTTGTCCTAGGATGTGGATTTGGACACAGCCAAGTCCTAAATCAAAGGGCCACAAATCAAAGCTATGTTGGCCAGTGCAATCTTATCAGAAATAGTGCTGATAATTTTATCTCTCCCCCCAAAATGATGGTGATGCCCAAAGTTCTTAAATGTCTTCAAATTCCCTCTCTAAAGACAAACCCCAAGTGGATGTTTATTCAGTGGCCACCTGGCATACGGAGAACAGTCACTTGGCCTTGGGACTGCTTGTGCAGCTGTGCTTCCACTGGCCACCCAGGTCCTTTCCATAGCAGTATACTCAGATGTTTTGAACAACACATAGAATTAGGAATATACAGGAGAACCTGTAAGGTGAATAAAGAATTGGGGGGTGATGAAAGTAAGATACTGTTAATAATTTGGCATCTTCTTTACCTCATTGTTTACTGGAAACCACAAGTGAACCTGAGTCAGTCAACAGAGGCACCGGGCTAATTAAGTTGAGTCAGTTACGTTAGTGGGAGTAGGTATCTGAGCAGCTGTAAAACCAAGTGGTTTGAGAGCTCAGACCCCATCTTCCTGGGATCAGGAAGATCCTTACAGAGGGGCTGCATTCCCAGATGGTCCTGAATGAGGGATTGTGGTTACTGGTGGCAGAGAGAGAGACACATATGTTGAGAGCAAACAGATATAGAATAGAGCAGTGTCGAAGCCATTCAGGAAGTGAAGAGAAGCCCCGTTGGCCCCAAATGTAGGAGTTGAGCTAGAAAGATGGGCTGGGGCTAAATCTTAGAAGACTTTAAATCTCAGCTAAGTATTGGCCTTCTGAAAAAATATCTGAGTCATGCCTGGTTCCTTAGCAGCGGAGGGTTTGCTGAAGACAAATATTAGGGGGATTTGGCTGGCAACGTAGACTGGCCCAAATTCAACATCTCTCCACAGCCAATTGGGGGAAAGCGAAAAAACCTACAGAAATGCATGGTGGAAACCTAAGTAAGAATTAAGAGTACAAGTTTTGAACCATTCCTGACTTTCTCACTTATTCACTGTGAAAACTTGAGTATGTGATTTAACCTTTCTAGGCCTCAGTTTCTAAGTCTGTAAAATGGGTCTAATTGGCTTACATCAGAGGCCGCTGGTGCTGTCTGCTGTGAGGATATATGTCATGCCTTTGGTATAGGGCCAGCACAGCACATGTGAGCCAGCATTTATGGAGTGGTTGTTTTAATTACTTTTCCATGAGAAGACTCTGAAGTCATGTGTGTGTTGAGTGGAAGATGATTCTGTCGGTGACCTCTAGTGATGAGAGGTCTTTCCCCAGTGAGGCCTGCAACTGGACTACCTCGTTCTCAGACCTTAGAATAGTGCATCAGATGTTTGTTGAAATGAATAAATGTTTCAGTGCATTTGTTAAGAATAAGATCATTTCTGTGGGATAAATTGTGTCTTTGTGGTTGCCTTTATAGCATAAGTCTTCTCGAGCCCTTGGCACTAGTCGAGGGTATGATGGCATCACATCCATTCATGGGTCATACAGGATCAAGATCTAGCTAATGTTTCTCGAAGGTTAGAGTGACAGTCCATTTTTAATCATTCATGCTCTGCTTATATCACTTTGGAGTTTAACAGGCTGTTTGCTTTCCTCGCTCACTCTTTGCCTGTCTTCAGCCAGCCTTTTGGTGGGAAAGAGATAAAACAGTGGGTAAAATTTTATTGATCTTTTTGGAAAGCACAGCTGGGGGAAAAGGAGTTGAAATAATAGCAAATATGTTGTCAGCTGCCTGTGTTCTTAGCAATATGCCTTTTGTGTATGATTTCACTTAAACTTCACTGTGATTCTGGAAAGTAGATACCATTGTCCCATTTTACACACTGAGAAGGAAACTGAGGACTGAAGCTAAGCAACTTACCCATAGTTACATAGCCAGCATGTGACATAACCAGGATTTCAACTCGGGCAGTTTCACCTCCCTGACAGCCCAGACCCTCTCATTTGAAACACTGAAATGAGCAGTACATGCTCAGTGCCTAATCCCTTCAGCACTGAGGAATTTGAGAGGGAATCATTTTTCTTATTTTAAAGCAAGGGCCAGGCTGAGACAGACAGCTAGAATCTAAGAAGCTCTTAGCTGAGTTTATTGTTCAGGTGAATCTGTGGGTTGAGGCAACAAACTTGGACCTGTCATAATCAGCCTTACATAGAATCAGCCTTACATAGAATCCCTGATGCTGACTTCCCCCTGGGCGTTGTACAGAGGAAGGGAACGGTTGGAAGCACAGGCTGCAAACTTTACATTTGAACAGTGGCGACAAGAACCTGCTCTGCAGGGTGCCCTGCTGGCTTCATTTGCCCACAGGATCCAGGACACCATGCAGCGTCTTCCATCCTACCCACAGTATTCTGCTGCTTTGGCCCTGTGGCAGGGAACTGCATCTCTTGTTAAAAATAAGATTCGCCAGACGTAGTGGCTCACGCCTGTAATCCCTGCACTTTGGGAGGCCGAAGCAGGTGGATTACCTGCAGTCAGGAGTTTGAGACCAGCCTGGTGAACATGGTGAAACCCCGTCTCTACCAAAACTACAAAAACTAGCTGGGCACGGTGGCACGCACCTGTAGTCCCAGCTACTCAGGAGGCTGAGGCAGGAGAATCACTTGAACCTGGGAGGCGGAGGTTGCAGTGAGCCAAGATCGCGCCACTGCCCTCTAGCCTGGGTGACAGAGCAAGACTCTGTCTCAAAAAAAAAAAAAAAAGATTGGAAGGCAATTCTTTGTAGGTACCCGGCCTCATTACTGCAAGATCTTAACTACAAAACTAACTTTAGAATGGTTTTAGAAGACTAAGATTTAGAATGGTTTTAGAAAACTAAGGTTTTGAACGGTTTTCGGAAGTCCAAGGCCTCAATAAATCAGGTTTAATTCACTAGAGGAAAAAATGGGATTTAGGATAGGCTTCCTTAAAAACCACATTAGATTTCTGATCATTTCGGGTGGTAGACTCCATTGTTGGATAGATAGGAGAGGAAACCAACACTGCTTATTTTTTAAGTGCCAGTTTCCTCACATAGATTATTTCATTTTAATTCTTAAAACAACACTGCAAAGTCAGTGTGATTCTTCATTTTACAGAGAGGGAAACTGCAGCTCAGAGAAGGTCAGTAATTTAGCCAAGGACAGTGGGAATTCTGCCCGGGTTAGAAACATGCACATAAGATTACATGGGCCCTGGTGTGGGTATAAAGAGGCCCGTGACTGGCTGTCCCTCAGAGTTGCTCTGGGAGCTTTTAAAAGCTCTCATGGGCCCTTGGGCAGCTTCTCACAATGGTGACATCTACACTCTTATGAAACATGCAGATAATTTCAACAGAGGTCATTTAAAGCATTTCATAGACTCCCTGATGCTGATTGTATATATGTTTGGTGATCGTAATTATGTAGAACCCAAGTTGACGACAAGAAATATTCTATGTTCATTTGTCAAATTAAATGAAGACTTAAACTTTTTTTTTTAACTGTGCCTATTAGCCACTCTCCTTCCTCTTTTTTTTTTTTTTTTTTTCTTTTTTTTTTTTTTTTTTTTTGAGACAAGGTCTGGCTGTATGACCCAGGCTGGAATACAGTGGCACAATCACAGCTCACTGCAGCCTCGACCTCTCAGGCTCAAACAATTCTCCTGCCTCAGCCTCCCAGGTAGCTGGGACTACAAGCACACACCACTATGCCCAGATAATTTTTTGTTTTTGTTGTTTGTTTTTTGTAGAAATGGGGTTTCAACCATATTGCCCAAGCTGCTCTTGAGCTCCTGGGCTCAAGTGATCCTCCCACCTCTGCCTCCCAAAGTGCTGGAATGACAGGCATGAGCCACTCGCACCCAGCCTTCGATAATGTCTTTGAAAAGTGATTCAGCAAAACTTCTGAATGCAGGACAGACAACTAAATTAAAGAAAGTGTCCTTCAGAACTGCCAATATGTGTGATCCTCTGTTTTGGAGGCATCTGGATTACCTAAGAACAGCTGAGATACAAATTGTTGGGTGACAGACAAAAAGATGCAGGGTTAACCTTCACAGCCAGCACAGTCTGAAGCTCTGAAAAGACGGTTCTTGGATCTCATCCCCTCAATGGGACTGAGGCCAGAGAAGGAGTTGACCTGCCACCTGATCTCACCTATTCCTCCCCTTATTTTTAAAAACCCAATAGTTGAACTCCGTAAAAATTCATCTGCTTTTGTTTTCCAGAACTCCCTCCCCATTTCCTTAACGAAAACCCTGCTTGTCATATGAACCGGAGCTCTGTAGACACAGGTGGGGCTGTGTCTTCAGTGAGTCCCTCTGGCAGGTTGCACATCTTGGTGAATCCTTTTAGAGACTTGGGATCAGGGTGAGGAACTCTTTTTAAAGGCTCTTTCTAGCAGCATGTGTGAGTAATCTGATGAAAGCGTTCAGTGCCTGATACAGGTTGGACAGCGAAGTGGAAAGGCATACCCTCCGAGAAAGTTTACATTGGTTTTTCTCTTGGTTGGAATCATTTTAATGAAAGTTATTTTAATTTTCTTTTTGCTTATCTGTACTTTCTAAATGTTCATTATGGAAGATGTTTATAACATGTCATGAACAAATGTCATCAATTTTATGTTCTCTTTCCTGAATTTCTGACGGTAGCACCACTAGCAAAGCCTGTCGTCCTTATTAAGCCACTGACAAGGAGGGACTTTCCTAGTACCGTATGACCTCAAAGATTAGCTCCTTCCTGTTTACACTGAATTGCTCTCACTATCAGAAATATCAAATCCATCCAAAGGAACTTTTTAAACCAAGCATAACTTTTAAATTTTGCCTGCCAACCTGAAAAGCTCACCTATTTTATAATAGTGGCAATTAAAATGTTATCATTAAACTCAGAAGTTATGACCGTGGCAGTTGTGTGTTAAGATTGTTTTCCATGCCTTGCAGAATGGGCAGAAATATGTGTGCCTTTTTAAACTGATAAAGCTTTTCATTGCTCTCCTCTTATCTGTATTTTCTCAAGGTTTTCTGGAAGACCAAACAATGCTGCTAGTCACGAAGTTGACTTGCGTTGGTCTTAGCATGTTGCCTGATCCAGTGGGACTGGAAGGATTTAGGGATTATTTTAGCACAGGGAGAGCCAGATGTGAGCCTCCTCACTTCCATTTTCCTTCCCATCAGCCTGATCCTTCTGCCTCTAGAATGGGTGGCCGCTGTTCCCAGACCCTGCAGAAATGCCTTCCTTGAGGGTTGAGGAGCTCCCCCAAGGAAAGTAGCCGTCACTGGGGTAATGAGCAAGTATCGTGATGGCTGGCATCAGGCAGATCCAGTGTACTGAGCCTCAGAGGTTCGTGTTCAGCAGGTTGCAGGAACAGCCAACCACGTGGGCCTGAGTTAGATGCAGCATTTTGGGAGAACTATTGCCAGGTCTTCACTTCTGATTCCACTGGTGTAGCACGTGTTTGCTGTTTCAAGGTGGGGATACAATAATGACTAAATGTTGGGCTTTAGGGACTCCTGAAAAACGATATCGAGTCTCAGAATAAGGCTGGGAATGAGTCTGAGGTAGACTAGACACAAACCAAGTGCCGCCACTCAGGATTGTCCGGAGAAACTGAGGGTATGAATAAGGAGGAATTTTCAGACACGTTATGGTAAACCCTGGGAGGAGCCAGCAAGGAAAATTACAAAATTTCTTCCTCTGCAATGAATTCCCTTTATACTGCAAAATAGAATTTTTTTGCACAAAGCAGATAAACTAAATGAACTATCTGACCCTCCTAAACCAGGATGCTCAGGACCAAAAGGACAGAGCAGAAAACCCCACAGGGAAATTTCTTCTTCAAGAGGACAAGAGGAAGGCATTCCTGTTGGACTCAGGGGCATCAGATTTTGCTGTTTCTTTTAAACCTGAAACAGAGAAATTTAATTTGTGGAGGACAGAAATCCTCTTTTGCCTGCCCCAAATCTAAATGTTTCTTCTCTCCGTTTATAGCACTTCATAAATAACCCATAGCCAAGATAACACTGTGACTTTCTTCTCCCAGCGTTGCAATCCTGTAGCGTCAGAACAAAGACTGTGTGTGTGAGGAAAGAGCTGGAGATATTTGTTTATTGGAAGGGAGAAAACTGAGATTAAAAATTGCAGTTAGCAGGAGAGAAGGTGTCTTCCTTCCTGCTGGCATTGCCCTGTGCCTGCGAGCCAGCCGTGCTCACAAGGAGCCTTGGAGAGGGCTGCGTCCGCCTCTGTACAAGATGCTGAACCAGTGAAGAGGGCACGCTGGCCAGGGGGAGGGGCTGCCTCGGCCCTGGGAGGTGGAGGTGCAGCCGGGAACTTGGAGCTTTCGCTTAAACATAAGGAATGATTTTTTCTCATCAACAGTAAGTGCCGTTTTCGTCATCAGCTCTGCATAGGGCCGAGGCGCCGGGTGCTGTCCCTTGTGTCTTGCTCTCTGGCTGTGTCGCTTTGGTTACAATAGAAATCACCGATGAGATGGTGGCTGCGGAGTGTTTGTGCTCAGCCATCGGGGGATGGGTTCTTTCCAGCGTCAGCATGCGTGTGGTGTCTGCAGTCTGCCTCTGACAAGCAGGGCAGAGGAGTGATTATGCCGTGTGGAAAATGGAAGTCCTCCGGTGACAAAAATGCTTCAAAGAGGCAATGAGCTCAGACGTGTATTGTAATGCCTCTGCCCCTAAATCAGGGCTTCAGGATCTTGGAGTAATGCATTATTTTGCCATAAGGATGTTTAGTCATGTGAAAAGATACAATTGTACAGGATTTGTACAGTGTTTTTTTCAACTGACAGCTGCCCACAGGTTTGACTGTTTATTTCAGTACAAATTCAGATACTTGAACCATCTCAGGTTTCCTTAGTATTTTTTAAATTAGGCATAGGAATTTTTTTGTTCACTTAGGCTGATTTAGGGCTTTTATAATTTAACTGTAGACTCCTGAGCACATAGAGGATAGGACTAAATGGTAAATTATTCCATATGTATAAATTTGACATGTAAAGCCTTCATCATACATTGTTAAGGCTTAGGCTTGGTATATAGAATGATGCTAACCTGGCTTGATTTTGTTTGTTTGGAAGGAGAGCAGTGTTTATCAATGTTATATTCTCATCCATCGCTAGTTAAAAGAAAAACTTTATTTGCCTTGATTGTTTTCTGCATTTTTACCCATAATTACTGCAAAGGAACTCTGGCAATTTAAACTAGCTCTTAGGCATAATTCTTTTGTTTGGTTTCATAGAAAACATTTTGCTTTAGGTCTCCCAATAAAGAGCCTATGAAGGGGGAAAACTTCACTTTTGTACCTAAAAATTTTGCTTTTCTGATTCTCAGAACTGGGATTTAATTCAGAAAATCATGCTGCTTTTTCCTGGAGAAAGGTTATTTGTCGAAATGTCTGTGTGAGAAGTGTTCAGAGCACCGGGTCAAAACCTGGGCAAGTGCAGGGATGGGGGCCGCGGCAGCAAACTGCTCGCAGGTGGTTGATGTCAGGCAGTGTTGAGGTTGCTTCTGTGTGCCAGTGGTCTGGTTTCTGAACAGGTTTTCTTATTTCCAGATACTAACTCGAGATTTCGAATTTTTCAAGAGCAGTATTAACAAGGCCTAACATGTGGAGGTCAGTCGCCTGGGTTGGCAAAAGACAAATGCTTCCTGGCCTGGGACAGGTGATCATTAGGTTACAGCGTCTGCACAGAACAGAACGATGCACACTCCGCAGTGTACCTGATGGTCCCAGGGTCAGTCATTACCTGATGATCAGAAGAACAACATGTAGACTCCCAGGCATTTGGGGGTGTTAGGCCTCTGGGCGGAGTTTGGCACATACCGGCTAAATCCTGGCTGGATGCGTGCTTTGTCACTTCTTGGTGACCTTCTTTTCCTTCCCTCCCACCTTCCCTCCTCTTTAACTTGCACTAAGTATGCTGTGATGTGAGTGTCTGTCAGCGCTTCCCTGGCCCTGTGTGAAGCCGGGGCCGAGGAGCAGGGGTGGCTTCTAGGCTGGCAGCACGCTGCTTTGTGGGAAAAGGGCTCTGATGTGCTCTGGTCTTGACAGCTTTTCTTTAAAAATCTAACTTGGCCGCTTCTTTTATGAAGAAGACAAATCAGACAAATTGGAAGGTATGAGTGAACATCATTTACTCCTTCAACAGCTATTTATTGAGCAACTCCTATGTTGTATTACAGTGTCAACATTACATCAGAATTAGGTGATGACCTCTCTGGGAAGAAGGCCTATCTTCCAGCTATCTCTGAATCCAAGGGTCTGTGCAGGATCCAAGACAAGGCACATGGCTAAGTGATTACTGAAAGAAAATCAGGGAGGGGAAACATGGGCAACATATATTGAGCCTTCTGGCCTCCTCCCCAGCCACCTGCCAAGAGCCCCAGGTTGTAGCATCCACTATACCAGCTCCTACCCCTCAATGTATCCTGAGCTATGAGTCCAGACTTCTGGTCATGCTCTCTGACTGCAGCAAAACGATCCTGTACCAACAGTATGTGCATGTTAGTGTGTGTAGGATTATGTGAGAGGATGGGTAGTACTTAGGAACAGCAGCTCCAGACCAGACTGCCCAGGTTAGAATCCTGCCTCCACTATTGACCATGTGACTTGCGTGAGCTCTTTACTCTCTGTGCCTCAGTTTCCTCATCTGTCAAGTAGGGATAATAATATTACCTATCTCCTAGCATTGTTATGAAGAGGAAATGATGCCTATAATCCCAGTACTTTGGGAAGCTGAGGCAGCTGGATCACCTGAGGTCAGGAGTTGGTGACCAGCCTGGCCAACATGGGGAAACCCTGTCTCTCCTAAAAATACAAAAATTAGCTGAGCGTGGTGGCAGGTGCCTGTAATCCCAGCTACTCAGGAGTCTGAGGCAGGAGAAGCCCAGGTCGCACCACTGCGCTCCAGCGTAGGTGATAGAGACTGTATCTCAAAGCAAATGAGTTGCTAACGCGAAGCACAACAGGCCTGGCACATGTGGCCATCAGCGTGGGATACAGATGTTTCATTTTAATGATAAAGTTTATCATTTTAAAACATACACGTAGAAATTTTAAAAGAATGGGATGACAGTAGACAGTCTCGTATTTTATTCCTACACTCCACTGGTTTGTCCTGAGCACCCCATTTTGGATACCAGAGTCCTGGGGAAACCAAGCAAATTATTCCCCCACCTTCTCCATACCCTCTCTGCGTGTCGCACACCTAACCCCACGGTTAACAGTTCAGGATCACCACAGCCCTGTGGGTCTGTACCCAGGCAATTGTGTTGCTAGTTAGCTCCCTTCATTTAAACACGTGAATTCTTCGGTGTGTTAATTGCTTTTAAGTTAGAAGAGAGGAAACAAAGAAGGAAAAAGAAAAAAATATATAAATAAATACTTGGATTCTAGCCCTCTTCTTTTCAAAATAATAAAGAGGCTGGGATTCTTAGGGTGGAATAGGGTCAGGGGCTAGATGAAGGCCGTGGGAGATTTCATTCTGGGCAGAGGGAGAAGTGGGGAGGGCGGGAGGGCTGTGCAGAGGTCACGAGCCTGCGCCCTTCCCCCACCCGCGGGAAGCTCTCGTGGCTGGGCCTCTTCTCCGGCAGAGCCTTCCAGGAGGGCAGTCCTTCAGGAGCTGCCTGGAGCACTCCTTGTCCCACGGTGCCAGGGGTCCCAGCTATCCTGGTAGTTGTCTGGAGTGTTCTTTCTGGAACCAGGGCAATCAAGGTGGCAAGATACTGGGGTGAGGAGGGTGTACCCCTGAAGCCATAGGAATGAAGGTGGGATCTAGGTTACAGCTATATCCAGGCCTGGTCCTGGATTCCATTACTTCCTTTTTAATAAATCATCTGTGGCTCTGAAGGGAACGTATCCTTGTGGTGTTTGCGGTAAGAATGTAATTTGGAAAACGGGCATTTATCTCCGAGGCATTCTGCCTTTCACATTCAGTCCCCTCAGCTACCCAGTGAAAGAAGGTACTACTGTGAACACCATTTTTTTTTTTTTTAAATATGGAACGCTTCACGAATTTGCGTGTCATCCTTGCGCAGGGGCCATGCTAATCTTCTCTGTATTGTTCCAATTTTAGTATATGTGCTGCCGAAGCGAGCACTGTGAACGCCATTTTATAGATGGCATTAAACGTGGCCAGGACACAAACCCAGGCTCCAACCACAGAGTCTGTGCTCTTCCATCTCCAGACCACACATCCTTCTTCCAAGCTTGCCCTTGAGAATAAAACACTGATGAAGTAACTTTGTGAGGTCCAGTGCCATGTAAATAAAGCATGACTGTAGTGTCATGTGATCCAGCGTCCACTCTGTGCAGACGACTTTACATGAAGCCTCTTATTTCAATCTTACCACCACCTGCAAGGTGGGTAATCTTGCAGATTGTGAGGAAACTGAGAGTCAGCGGTTAGGTACATTGCAGCGTGCAGAGCTCTTAGATGGGAGAATGGAACTTGGGTCCAGGTCTGCTTGCCTCCGGAGTTCTGGCCTTCACCTCACCCAATGCTGCCACCTCCCTGAAGCTTAAGCGGCTTTGAGGGTGTACTAGAAATAAGGGGGCTGAGGTGAAAGGACTTTCACTAAATCTTTTTTTTTTTTTGAGACGGAGTCTCGCTCTGTCGCCCAGGCTGGAGTGCAGTGGCGCAATCTCGGCTCACTGCAAGCTCCGCCTCCTGGGTTCACGCCATTCTCCTGCCTCAGCCTCCCAAGTAGCTGGGACTACAGGTGCCCGCCACCACACCCGGCTAATTTTTTGTATTTTAGTAGAGACAGGGTTTCACCTTGTTAGCCAGGATGGTCTCGATCTCCTGACCTCGTGATCTGCCCGCCTCGGCCTCCCAAAGTGCTGGGATTACAGCCGTGAGCCACCGTGCCCGGCCTTCACTAAATCTTAAAAGTAGCTGGTAATAGAGCTAGAAGTCAGTCCCTTGGATTGACTTGGTAAGTTGTAAGATACACATTTTTGTTTTTAATCCACACTTATATGACTACTCCATGGCCCACTTAAGTCATAGCTTCTAGCGGAATGTCCATATTTGTCCATTCAGCAAGCATTTGTGGAGAGCGTCCTGCCCACCAGGCACTGTGGGAGGTGCTGTGTGTGCGGTGGAAACTGGCCGGCTGCAGCCTGGCCATGGCACTCCCTGTCTTGGTGGGTGTCTGAGAGAGTGCAAGGTTAGAGGCAGAGTGGCCCCTGAATGCTTGAGGTACAGAGATCAAGGGGCTGAACCGGTTTTCAGGGCAGGGCAGGGACTATTGAAAGCTTTGAGCATGGATCAGACTTGCCTTCTGGAACTTACTTACACTTTGGCTACAGAACCAAAGGTGGGCAGGAAGTCTAGGGGGCTGAGAGGAGGTTGTTCAGTCAAGTAAGAGGTGATGGTGGCGTGCAGCACGGTGTTTCCTGAGAGTTAGGGTCGGTGTCCCCATTTAGGTGATGGTGGCGTGCAGCACGGTGTTTCCTGAGAGTTAGGGTCGGTGTCCCCATTTTATCGCTCTAGTGCTCCCAGCCATGGAGCGCAGTTCTGACAGCATCTCCCAACGTAAGTATTGATCAGTGGGAACTTTCCATTGGAGCCATTACTTTTAAGTGTCTGAGATTAACTACACATCCCACAGAACGCCAGGACAGATCCTGGCTCTACTCACTCTGCTTTAGGACTTTAAGGAAAGCGGTTTATTGGAGCATTTTATTTTAGTATATGTGTCAGAAAAAGATTGTTTTCCCTCAACAGCTACATCACGTCCCCTTGACAGCATGTGGACGCGTACGCCAAGTTGTACTCATGCCATGCGCGTGCTTCCAAATCTGCTCCATGCCGAGTTGGGCTGGATGGGAGCTGAGGCAGACTGGCGAGGGAGATCCCATTTAGAACTGCGCTTGTATGCAGATTTCCTTTGCCCCTCCCTTTCTGACAGGCAGAGATGCCCCATAATCTACCCACATGGGCTGGTTCAATGTATACGACTGGGTGAACCCCTCATACTGAAGCGGTAGGGCTTGGCACATGTTCTCTGCTTACCCAAAGGGGAGGGTCCCATGCGAGGCCTTGTGGACCAAATACCACCAAGTGAACCAGGCGTGTAACATCTTTAATCTCCCAGGGTAGATCACCGGCTGCTGCAATCTCAGGCATACCCATGGCAGAAACTGGGCAGAAGTCAGGAGTGGTTATTTTCACTTAGGAAAAAAATGGCTATCTTCTCACCTCTGGAGCCCCAGGAAGATGAACTGGGTCTCAGAGGATCTCACTCTGGGAATGATAGGACTTCCATTTTCATGGGAGGATTAACTCTCCGTCCTTTCGAAAGTCAACAGAGGCAACAGCCTTGCAAAGCTTCACATATTCTCTGAGAACTCGTATCTGGTGACATGAGAGTTGTTCTGATATAAAATCAAAGCAAAATAGATTCTTTTTTACCCTGCAATGCTCTTATTGGAACATTCTACCACTAAGTATTGGGCTTTTGATTTCCATCACTTTTTGTTTGTTTTGTTTTTCTGCAAATATGTGTAGGGTGAAGAAGTTGAAGGAGACCTTTGCTTTTATTCAGCAGTTGGACAAAAACATGAGCAACCTTCGCACCTGGTTGGCTCGAATTGAGTCTGAGCTTTCCAAGCCTGTTGTTTATGACGTCTGCGATGATCAAGAGATCCAGAAGAGGCTCGCTGAGCAGCAGGTGGGACGATCAAAAATGAGCTCTTGCAAGAGTATGGGTGTCTGCGATGTGCACTGACTCAGGCCTTCCCCGTATATCTGTGTGTTTTCACGTGCTCACATTTCATAACACTGGTTTGCTTTTTCCAGAGAAAACTGACCACCTTTCCATGTTCTTATGTCCATCTCTTGAGTGCTCCCTCCCACATTCATGTAGCTTTTTGTGAAACTGTGTGAATAATGTTTAAGATGCAAACCTTAATCTTGGTGGTAAATAAGGTTTTTTAAATTATGTCTTTTTTTTGACTCTGATCTTTGTTGTGTTTTGTTAATATAGTTTTGAAAGGCAACTAATTGAAAGAAAAGCAACTTTTCTAACCAAGGAAGGTTTTTATGGGATGATATTCTGTGTGTCTGGTACAGCTTTTTAAAAAATTAAAACAAGAAAAGGTATGATAAGGAACATGCTTGGACCAATAGTTTAGGAAGACTCTTAAGAGCTGCAATGCTCTGTGCATTTTTGTTATCAGATATGCATGCTCTGAACCAATCCTGGAAATTGTGCAGTTCGAAAGCTGCTGCGTTCTGCCAGTGTTTCTCATTCTACCCACCTGCTAGGTGCTATTTGACATCACTGGTTTATCAAATCCACTTTCCTGACTTCCCTGGTCTCATGGCCACATGCTCATTCTCACATGCAATGCCTGGATTTGTCTTTATTTTTTTTTTTAATAACTAAGTTTATCTTAATCTTTCTTTAGCTTTTGTTCACCTCTGTTTTTCTCAGACCTGTGGGCAGATTGTTTCGACTGTAGAAGCAGTATGATTCTCAGAGTCGAATCTGTTTTCTTCACGTTAAGCCTCCACCACACACCACGTACCACAGGCGCTTAGAGACAGGATTGAGGGTGAACCTTTTTCACCAGATTCAATATTTGGTGCTACTGTTGACATTTTTTAAGAGATGGCGTCTCACTGTATTGCCCAGGCTGGTCTTTAACTTCTGGGCTCAAGTGATCCTCCCACGCCAGCCTTCTGAGTAGATGGCACTGCAGGCAGGAGCCGCCATGCCTGGCCCTCCCTGCTCTTGACTTTTCTAAGTGCTATTACAATTACTGTTTAAATGATGCCTGTTCTCTGGCTTTCAAGCTAGTATGATTTAGTAATGCTACAAATTAAAAATACTGGTTTTTCCACTTAGCTTTGGAACTTTAAGCATGTCTTTTTCATTGAGGTCATCTAGACTCTGTCTTTGCTTTGTGCAGAAAAGAATATTGATATAAGTATTATGGAATTTTAATGGACATTACAGAGATTTTAATGCCTCTCTCATTGGAGTCACAGCTACTGAATACATCAGTTTTACTTAAAAGTGTGATCCACTAGGATGAATGTCTTTGAACAGTCTGTGAAAAGGCAAGGCCTTGCAAATGACAGTTTACCCTGAGTGGTGGGTTTTTTCAGGTAGATTATATGGAAGCTGTCAATACCTTTCCTCTTAAAGACTAGCTGGCTAGATTTTGCTGGGGCTGTTGATAGTGTGTTAATTTTTTTTAAATCCAAAGTGTGACAGAACATTAAATTAATTAAATTGCAGAGAATTTGTTCCCAAAAGCATACAATTTGGAGCCACTGCTATTCTCTTAGCCTTATTTCTTCCCATCCTGCAATGGCACATAATTTCAATCTGGTTGATTTGAAAATTCTCTCTTTACAGAATTCAGCATCACCTTAGTGACATTTCTATCCCTTTGTTACTTTAAAAAAGAAGATTAATGGAATTGGTGTTCAGGACTACCATTATTGTGTAGAAGTTAGATACTGTGTTAGTTTTCTACTACTGTTATAACCAATTACAGATTTAGCAGCTTAAAAACACAAATTTATTATATTTCTGGAGGTTAGAGATCTGAAATGGATCTCACTGGGCTAAGATCAGGATGTCATCAGCGCTGCGTTCCTTTCTGGAAGCTCTGCGGAGAATCCATTTTTTTTGCTTTTTCTGGCTTTTAGAGGCCACCCACATTGCTTGGCTCATATGTGCCCCTTCTGCCTTCAACGCCATCAACATTGCATCTCTCTGTGTCTTTCTTCCTAGTCACATCTCCCTCTAGCTGCCTCCTCTGCTGCTGTTAAGGACCCTTAATATTACAGTGGGCCCACCCTGCTAATCCCGGATAATCTCCCTATTTCAAGGTCAGCTGATTAGCAACTGCAATTCCCCATGTAATCTAACAGATTCACAGACTCCAGGATTAGGATCTGGATGTCTTTCTGTGTGTTGGAGGGTGTCATTGTCATCATTCTGCCTACCACAGATGATCTCAGGATACTTTTAGTATTTTTGTTAAAAAGAATAAGTTACAGTGTGTTTATATTATACTAAACTCAGACCTTAAGTACCCCATCCAAAACACTGGCAACAAATGTGTCACACAAAAGAATTATGTATGGGCCACTTTTTAAAACCTTACCTAGTGACCATTTTTGGTCTGGGTTAGAAAACCACCTTACCTGTGTTTACTTTTCAAACTAAATATAATAAATTAATTGCTTCCAAAAATAAGACCTAAAAACATGGCATCACCTAGCATTGCCTTATGCAAAAGCCCTCGGCCCCCCAAAGTAGCTAAGAGCCATGATGTCCCTGGATCCTCACTGTAATGTACCTGGTCGGGGAGGGCCAGACCCTCTAAGAGTCCTTTCTGTTTTGCCTTTCCTACATAGAACACCTTTAGGTATAAGGTAATGGGGGTTATTCCTATGGAGTATATCATCTTTAAAATGCACAGGAAGTAGTGGCAATTTTGTGACATTTAAATCACGAACCACTTTCATTGAAACTTTTTAAGATCCCTGTTCTAGTTTTTTCATTCGTTGGTTTCTTGTTTCTCTGTGGGGTGTGCCAGATGGTGGCTTGGAGGAGTTGTTAGTTACCCTTCCATTGGCTAACGAGTAGCCCCTGCTGTGGTCCAGCTGAGCTTCACCTCACACCCCCCGAACCATCCCAACACCCCCCTGCCCCACTTGCTACCCAAGTCCTCCCACAGGGACGTTGAGGAGCTGGCACTGGGGTTTCACCCTATATGATTTTCTGTCTTTTCAGCCTGTTTTTTTTCTCCTCAGCCCGCCTTACCTTCTGTTTTTGGTTCCTTTTTATTCTCATTCTTCTGGCTGCGTTCTCTTCTCCAGTTTCGGGTCTATCTCCTCTTGCTCTGTACCCCCGAACTCCCAAGTTCCTCCCCAACCTCAGTGTTCTGTGTCACTTGCCCGGGGCAGAAAAACAAAGTGAACAGGAGCCTGTTAGAACTGTCAGCAAAAGTCTTTCTCAATGTTTTATGTTGTTTCTTAAATCTACTTTTTCTCTAGATTGGGACAGTTTCTAAGACCTAATTCTTGTGCAGACTTACATCTCTGTGGATACTAGTGGTAGGATTATTTCAGTTTGCAAAATGTTCTTGTCTAGCACTTAAATGGTCTGCATTTTAAAAGGTAGTCTGTCACTTTATTTTTTATCGTACAAGGTAACTAGTAGGCCATTGTGTGGTGTTTTACATGGTTTTAAAAAAAATTTCGAAAATGTTTTTTGAAAAGTTTTGAGAAAGTTTTGAAAATGTTTGAGCTTTTTTTTAAACCAAGATGTTGATGGTCTTTTAGAAATTATTGTAGAGCTCATTTCTTTCTTTTTTTTTTTTTTTTTTTTT
>NW_016810602.1:2455966-2512945 GCF_001698545.2 Rhinopithecus bieti | reverse complement strand
GATCTCAGCTCACTGCAAGCTCCGTCTCCCGGGTTCACGCCATTCTCCTGCCTCAGCCTCCTGAGTAGCTGGGACTACAGGCGCGCGCCACCTCGCCCTGCTAGTTTTCGTA
This sequence comes from Rhinopithecus bieti, assembly GCF_001698545.2. Classification (NCBI taxonomy): domain Eukaryota; kingdom Metazoa; phylum Chordata; class Mammalia; order Primates; family Cercopithecidae; genus Rhinopithecus; species Rhinopithecus bieti. The sequence goes on along the minus strand of NW_016810602.1, from coordinate 2,512,833 downwards.
TTTTTTAGTAGAGACGGGGTTTCACCGTGTTAGCCAGGATGGTCTCGATCTCCTGACCTCGTGATCCGCCCGTCTTGGCCTCCCAAAGTGCTGGGATTACAGGCTTGAGCCACCGCGCCCGGCAAGTAGAGCTCATTTCTTATGGCCATTTACACTAAATATTAAATCAGTTTTCTTTAGCCGTTTGATTCAATGTAAGCTGAATAAATAATGTAGGATAATTGCAGAGTTTATTAAAACATAGAGCATTCATATTGTCCATAAACTAGAATGTCTCTCTGCTTTTCAACTAGACCTTACCCACCCGGAGCCAGATAAGGTCATGGGCATTTTTCAGTTATAAGTGAAGAGTATTATTCATTTAACACCAGTATTAGGGTTCCTAATTTATTATTTTAATATTTAAATGGGATATGTATCTTCTGATTTTAGAAGGGCCCCACGACAGTGCTATGAACCGGTAAGAGTTCTTAAAACTGGAATTTTATTTAGACATAATAACTTTAAAGTTAGTCCTCAAATTGACTCCAGGGAGACTCCCACCATTCGAGCATAACAGGCCTTCTACCCACACTGCAGAGCTCTAAAGAAATACCCTGCACATTCTTCACAGTGCACACAGGGTGGCCAAGTAGACAACACATCTCTTCTGAATATAACCTGGTGGTCGTCGTTTGTACTCAGGATCAGTGTTAGGAACTGCCTGATTTAAAATTCGGTTGGCGGGGCCGGGCGCGGTGGCTCAAGCCTGTAATCCCAGCACTTTGGGAGGCCGAGACGGGCGGATCACGAGGTCAGGAGATCAAGACCATCCTGGCTAACATGGTGAAACCCCGTCTCTACTAAAATACAAAAAACTAGCCGGGCGACCTGGCGGGCGCCTGTAGTCCCAGCTACTCGGGAGGCTGAGGCAGGAGAATGGTGTGAACCCGGGAGGCGGAGCTTGCAGTGAGCTGAGATCCGGCCACTGCACTCCAGCCTGGGCGACAGAGCAAGACTCCGTCTCAAAAAAAAAAAAAAAAAAAAAAAAAATTCGGTTGGCGGGTTGGCATTTTATTACCTCATATCAACCTAAACACACAACGATCGGAATTGCACATTTATATGAAGAAAAGTAAGAATAGGGGCTGGGCATGGTGGCTCACCCCTGTAATCCCAGCACTTTGAGAGTCTGAGGAGGGTGGATTGCTTGAGCTCAGAAGTTGGAGGCCAGCCTGGACACCATGGCAAAACCCCATCTCTACCAAAAATACAAAAAATTGCTGAGTATGGTGGCCAGCTACTTGGGAGGCTGATGTGGGAGGATCGCTTGAGCCTGGGAGGCAGAGGTTGCCGTGAGCCAAGATCGCACCACTATGACAGAGTGAGACCCTTGTCTCAAAAAAAAAGTAAGAAAATCGTGGTCCCATCTAGTAATATAGTAATAATCTCAAATTATTTAAATATCAAAGTGACCTGGAATGAAGCTTATATTGCCTTTCTGTAGATGGTGACAGCTACCATTTATAATATAGTCCTCTCATTAACTGAAATTTGTTGAGTCCTGGGAACTGGATTTAGTCTAGTTAATAGTGGCTTAAAGTAGTGTAGATTTCAGAAATTGGTATATTATGAAATAATTAAAATGGAATTTAACTTAGTCTTTGCTTTCTCACAATGTAATTTGGATATTAAAACTAATGATGTGGTCTCGTGTCACTCGTCACAGAATTTGGACATCAGGGATGCCTAACTCTTCCAGAATGGCAAAACAAAGAGGTTCCTCATCTCTCTCCCTCCCTGCAGCCCACCCATGGGGTGCAGCAGTATTACTATCTGATGATGACTAAAAATGCCATGTTTATTCGTAAAGAGGTTTTCCTATGACCTTACATTTTCTCTTCACAAATGTTCCTTTTCCCACATTGGGGATTGCATCACTTTCACCATCAAAGGACAAGACTCCAGAAACACTGCCTCTCCCCAAGCCACCGCAGCTTTGGCTGGGCTTTATCAGCTGGGGAGGCCAGGTCTGTCTGCCAGAATTCCCCCCCGTGGGCTCATGAAGCCCTTGAATGAGTTCACGGGGAGCCTGTGGGCACGCACACTGCTGCATGCACAATTTGGTGTGTGTTTGAAGAGTTCAGTAGCCCATAAAAGGTGGAGAGTTCCTACTGAAGACTCAGTTTCTAAAGACTTCCCTAAAACCAAGTCTAAACTGGAGCCCTTTGGGGTTGGGTGGTATGGAGTAGATCCCATGCATACCCAAAGTCTGTGGGGCAGTGGGCTCTCAGCGGTAATGGCGCCACCTGTCTGCGTAGAGGACGACGTCCACCACTGTGCCACCCCTCGTGTGGTTCAGCGCGCAAGTCCTAGATGTTTCCAGTGTTTCAACTTTGTGTCAGGTGCTGACAGCACAAGGGTAACACAAAGATGAGAGGGATTCCGTATGTACTGCCAAGCCCATGGTGGAAATCCACCCAGGGAAGTATCCCCTGGGCTGGGAGAAGGGAGGGAGGAACGGAGGTCCTTTGATGCTGACCCTCCTGCTGTCACCAAGAGGTTTCTTACTCTGTTGTAATCACAGGATCTACAGCGAGATATTGAACAACACAGCGCAGGGGTGGAGTCTGTGTTTAACATCTGTGACGTTCTACTGCACGACTCCGATGCCTGTGCAAATGAGACTGAGTGCGACTCAATCCAGCAGACCACCAGGAGCCTGGACAGACGCTGGAGGAACATTTGTGCCATGTCCATGGAGCGGCGCATGAAGTAAGAACTAAGCTCCCCCAAATGTCTTCAGCATGGTCAGCCGCACTCAGTACACCCTTCTGACCTCATTCACCATAACTGTTCTGTTCATTTCACTTAGAAATGCGCCAGGTATTGGCAGAGAAGGCCCAATGCTTGTCAAAGGATTTATTCAAGAAAAATGTAACAGGAGTAATGTCTCTCTCCAGCTCTCCTGTGTGGGGTATGGCTGTGAGCTGGCCACTGTGCTTCTGTTGACCTAGCCAGGTCGTAGTGGAGGCAGCCCTGTCTCCTGGTTTTTTAACCTCTGTGAAGCAGGATCTCTGAGGTGCTTGGCACTCCCAGGCGGGAGGAGCACAGACCAGAAGTGGCGTCCCTGTTATTTCCCAGAAGGGGTAACAGGGTCTCCCCCACTAAACTGTGCGGGTGTCAGGGGATAAAAGAAGGGCAAAAGCACGGGCTTGCAGGGGATGGCTTGTGTTAAGATGCTTTCCTCCCATCAGAATCGAGGAGACGTGGCGCCTGTGGCAGAAGTTTTTAGACGACTATTCCCGCTTTGAGGACTGGCTCAAGTCGGCCGAGAGGACGGCGGCCTGCCCAAATTCCTCAGAGGTGTTGTACACGAGTGCCAAAGAGGAACTGAAGAGGTTTGAGGTAAACGCCTTCTCCATCCCAGTCTTCTGATCATAACCAAGCCTGCAGCGAGCCTGGGAGCTGCTGAAATGACTTCCTCTAAGTGGCCATCTTCTCCTCACCTCTGGTGAGGGCTGCCCAGTCCACAGCCTGCCCCCAGCTGCTGAGACAGCTTTGCAAGACATTGCGGATGTATGCCAGCTGCTATGCAATGAACTTGAAAGCCTGTTGTGTAGCTGGCATCAGGATAGGTGAATTAGGCCCTCTGCTGCCATTGCAGTTTGGGGGTGAACCCCTGGCAGCAGATCGCTTGGGGTGTGGAAGGGAAGGAGGGTGTCATGGCACTCTGCACACTTTGGCTCTGACCCCTCCCGTGTGATGCAGGCCTTTCAGCGGCAGATTCACGAGCGGCTCACTCAGCTGGAGCTCATCAACAAGCAGTACCGGCGGCTGGCCCGGGAGAACCGCACAGACACAGCCAGCCGGCTGAAGCAGATGGTCCACGAGGGCAACCAGCGCTGGGACAACCTCCAGAGGCGGGTCACGGCCATCCTGCGGAGACTCAGGGTGAGCTCCCCCGCGCCTGGCTCGGGTGTAGATTTTCAGGGAGACATAACGTGCGATGTGCAATGGCAGGCTTGTCACACACAAAGCAGCAGATCGAAGGTTTCACTTCAGGCCTGAGCTGTTTTAACATTCCTCCAATACGAAGCCCAAAGCTGCCAACATTCATTTTTTAAAAGGGGGATTTACATGTGGAGCTTCTTAGGCAGGGCCTGTTGATGAGATTTGTGTTACCAACACACAGCTCTTTTTACAACTTCTATAACCCGTGGTGGTGTGCATGTTAGCACAGAGTCCAGGGCACAGCTTCACTGGGTCTGGAAAAGGCAACACATGGGTCCCTGGAAGGAGCCCCGCTTTGCCCATCTGTCTGTGTTTTTGGGACCCACCAGCTCTCGCACTGAGGATGGACAAGGCACATGAATGCAAGAGCCCCTGTCTGTACTGGGGGGTTGGGGACTGTGATTATTCTCTGAATTTCAGACCCCACAAAGGTTTGGTTTTTGAAGGTAAATACTCACCTTAGATTAATGTCATTCAGAAGGCGTGCTGTATAGAACTGTGAGTCCAGGAATAAACTGAAAGGACGGTCACAGGCAGGGGCTACAGGACACAGTTTTAATTTCTGCATCTGTTCTCAGGGCAGAGCATTGCTGAACCCATTCTAGAAAGATATGAATCTGGGCTTCTTTCTTTTCTTTCTTTCTTTTCCTTTCTTTTTTCTTTCTTTTCTCTCTCTCTCTCCTCTCTCTTCTCAGGAAGACATTGGCTTTTCTAGTAACCTAGACAACTCCTGTGCATTTCTTTCTGTCTCTCTCTCCCTTCCTGTCTCCCCCTCTTTCTTTCTCTCTCTCTTCTCTTTCTTCTTTCTTTTCTTTTTTTTTTTTTGAGACGGAGTCTCGCTCTGTCGCCTGGGCTGGAGTGCAGTGGCACAATCTCGGCTCACTGCAAGCTCCACCTCCCGAGTTCACGCCATTCTCCTGCCTCAGCCTCCCGAGTAGCTGGGACTACAGGCATCCGCCACCGCGCCCGGCTAGTTTTTGTATTTTTTAGTAGAGACGGGGTTTCACCGTGTTGGCCAGGATGGTCTCGATCTCCTGACCTCGTGATCCGCCCGTCTCGGCCTCCCAAAGTGCTGGGATTACAGGCGTGAGCCACCGCGCCTGGCCCTCTTCTTTCTTGACAAGGTCTCACTCTGTTTCCCAGGCTGGAGTACAGTGCTGAGATCATAGCTCACTGCAGCCTCAAACTCCTAGGCTCAAGGGATCCTCCTGCCTCAGTCTCCTGAGTAACTAGGATTACCGGCATGCATCACCGTGCCTGGCTGATTTTAATTTTTGTGGAAATGGGGATCTCACTGTGTTGCCCAGGCTGGTTTCAAACTCCTGGGCTCAAGTAATCTTCCACCTTGGCCTCTCAAAGTGCTAGGATTGCAGGTGTGAGCCACCATGCATTAATTATCTCCTGCCGATCTGGCTGTGGCTAATCTGCCTTCGTCTGGCACTGAAGCTCTACCAATCTGAACATCAGCTGCCTATCTGTGAAGTGATAACCTGAGAGGTATCCTTAATTGGAGATGATAAATCTGCTCTGGGTCTTCTTTCTCTGGGAGAACACATTCAGAATTCTATCAGTGAGGGCAGAAAGGGGCACCAGGCTGGCCTCAATCCTGAGATCAGGGCTTTTCCATCTTGAAACTACTAAATCCTTGTCAAGCAAAAGCTGCCAAAGGCTAATGCGTGAAACAGGCAGAAGGCCTGGCCTGGCCCCTCAGAGGGCTCTTCAAAGGACAGAGGAAAATCACTGATTTGGACTGGATAATTTTAGAATTTCAAACGCTTAAGGACCTTGGAGACCATAATCAACATTCCCACTCTCTTCCCCGACTTGCCAGCGTAGACGCTGGGGCTCAGAGAAGTTCAGGGGTCTTGTTGGGTATCATAGAACCAGGACCAGACCCCAGTCTTCTGAACACAGTGCTTCTGGGGCTTTCTGGGTATCCGAGAGGCAGATTTCTCCCTGAATATTCTGGGTACCCTTTTCTTGTGGCCGAAGGTGACCTTGCTGTCTGTCTGAACTCTAGTTCTGTGGTCAGTACAAACGTGATTTCCTCCCTGCTTCTGCAGCATTTCACCAACCAGAGGGAAGAATTTGAGGGCACCAGGGAGAGCATTCTGGTGTGGCTCACAGAGATGGACCTGCAGCTGACCAACGTGGAGCACTTCTCAGAGAGCGACGCTGATGACAAGATGCGCCAGCTGAATGTGAGGGCCGCTTCCCTACCTCTTCTCAAACGAACACATCTTTGCGGGGGAGAGCTGGCCAAGTGCAAATTCCACCCGATACTCTTGGGAGCCAATTTCAGAATTCTTAAAGCAGCCAGGCTACATCCCACCTGTGTACTACCAGATTATCACGTGCAAGGACATTGTTCTTTACGGTCCAGGAGTATTGGTGTCACCAGTGGGGCCAAGAACAGGTCCACTCTCCCATTATTTCTGATATCTGCATGACAGGCTAATCTCACTGTAATTCTCTCCTTGGCTAGATTTTGGAAGAGGTTGAGAAATGGAAATTTGCCTTCCCTAGCATAATGGCACCAGTGAATATTATTGTGTCAGCAAACGCAAATGCCCATTCGCGGCTTATTATGGGAAATGTTCTGTTCCCACCAAGTTTTACCATGGCAAGGTCTTTCTCTCACACCCAATAACGGTAAATGTCTACCCGTGTCAAACTTTTAGAATTATTTTAATTGGAAAAACCAGTGCCCATAAGGAGGGGTAATATGGACAATCATTTTAAATTCCTACAGTGTCATTGTCACTTGGTTAAAAACTAAAGCTAGAGTACTAGGTGAAGGAACAAAATATTGACATTTGGATGCTTTTCTATGGCCCCGTTAGAAGAAACAGGCACTGGAAGCTCAGGGGAACTTTCTTTGAAATCCTTTCTTTCTTTTCTCTCAACAGGGCTTCCAACAGGAAATTACATTAAATACCAACAAGATTGATCAGCTCATTGTGTTTGGGGAGCAGCTGATTCAAAAGAGCGAGCCCCTGGATGCCGTGCTGATTGAGGATGAGCTGGAGGAGCTCCACCGCTACTGCCAGGAGGTGTTCGGAAGGGTCTCCCGGTTCCACCGGCGGCTCACCTCCTGCACTCCGGTACGGGCACTGCCGCCTAGAAACGGCACCTGGGCTGCTCCTCAGAGTTTACGTGAGACCGAATTTTTAAAGAATTAGGAGACCTATCTTATAGTGGTTAATTATGGTTTATTTTTTGGTTGAAAAGAAAAGGCTATATCGAAACATTTTAATCTCCACTTTTATTAATATAGAGCCACAATAACTCACAGGTTCCCATTCCCCAGTGGAAAGCATGGCACTTCTGAGGCGCATGCTCTGCGAGGCGGTTTTAAGTATTCCTCAGGGCCGGGCTTGTCTGGCAGGCGTCACTACCCCTAGAATTCCTGAAGACCTCTTCTGGCTTTTATTACATTAGTAACTTGGGAATGTGTTTGCCCTTCCCTGTTTCTTAGTGACTGGAAGCTTTTAGTATTTGTGCCTTTCTGATGCTTTGTTCTCACCTTGGAAGAGAAAACACAAGTTTCAAAAGCAACTTTGATGTTTCCCCAGACGAAAGGCCCTTTTGGGAAGTTCAGGTGGAGTTCAGGCCACTGTTAAAAGTTTACTGCCTTTGTGTGTCTGAAGCTTGAATGACAACCATTGACCGATACAACTGGCCACTCTTTTTTTGTGTGTGTCTCCAACTGACCTCATTCATATGTAGTTATTTCATCAGACATAGCCTCAAAAATTACCCTACAATTTCTCATTATTAAGTGCAGCCACTTAGAGTTGTTTTTCTTAGACTGAAAGAGACATTATGACACAAGCAGAATAGAATATAGACACTGAGCAATTAAGTTGGCGAATAAGAAAACCTGGTGCATACGGTTCTTGAAGTTTGAGTCTTACCCAGAACATTCAAATGTCCTTTTCAAAAATGCTCTGATTCTTGGAGGAACCTGCCAGTAACCATCAATGAAACTTTGGCCACCATTTCCTTATCTCCTAGATAAAGTTGTTTAACTTAGATTATCAAACTTCAACTTTTTTTTTCCTAAGAAAAAAGAGCTGGAGGTTTGGGAAAATACAGATTCTAGGCCCCACTCCAGATTGTCTAAACTGGAATAACCAGAAACAGGACCTGGGAACCTGATCTTTTTAAAACTGCCTTACAAATACTACTGGCAGTTATTTTTGGAAACTGCTGGACAGGCAGACTTGTCATGCTCTTCTAATTGTAGAAGCCTATGAGTTGATTAATTCTAACAACTGGATACTTTGGTTTAGGGTTTGGAAGATGAAAAGGAGGCCTCTGAGAATGAAACGGACATGGAAGATCCCAGAGAGATCCAGACTGATTCTTGGCGTAAAAGGGGAGAGAGCGAGGAACCGTCATCTCCTCAGTCCCTGTGTCATCTAGTGGCCCCGGGACACGAGCGGTCTGGCTGCGAGACCCCTGTCAGCGTGGACTCCATCCCCTTGGAGTGGGACCACACAGGCGACGTGGGGGGCTCCTCCTCTCATGAAGAGGACGAGGAGGGTCCATACTACAGCGCACTGTCAGGTAACAGCTGGGTTCCCAGCGCCCTGGAAAGTGACCTGTTTGGCTGTGTTTTTAGCCCTTAACAACACGGCCAGCTCTCGATGACCAAGAGTCCAGCTTGTAGCCAACCCTGACTTCTGTGGTTTCCTGTGTTCTATCCTGCCCATCTCTAACTACCTGAGAATTGACCACTCTCATCACAGGTGGAATGAAAGGGGAAAAAAATGAAATTCACAATCAGACACCAAGGTTACTCAGTGATGGCTCTGGCTGTCTGGGAGACTCATCAGTGATTTTTTTTATTTTTTATTTTATTTTATTTTATTCTTGGGTACAGGGTCTCACACTGTCACCCAGGCTAAGGTACAGTGGTACGACCACGGCTCATTGCAGTCTCAACCTCCAGGGCTCAAGCAATCATCCCACCTCAGCCTCCTGAGTAGCTGGGACTATAGGTACACGCCACCACACCCAGCTAGTTTTTAAATGTTTTGTAAAGACAAGGTCTTGCTATGTTGCCAGAGTTGGTCTTGAACACCTGGGCTCAATAAGTCCTCCCATCTCAGCCTCCCAAAGTGCTGAGATTGCAGGGATGAGCCACTGTGCCTACCCTCCCTTTCGGTTGAGTGTCTCAGTGTCAGCAGGCTGAGCTTCTCCCTTTGATACCCAGTGTCCCGCTTTGGACAGTCAGGAGTTGGCTGGAAAAAAAAAAAACTTTCTGGTTTTCAAAATCCTTTTAATTAAAAAAATAAAGGATAGTTTTCTCCTCTCAGCTGACAATGTTTCCACTGTGTGTTGACTTAATACTTGGTCATTAATCTTCAGGCACCTCCAGTGAGGCAAATGACATTGTTCTTTTTCAGATGTAGAAATCCCTGAAAATCCTGAGGCATATCTTAAAATGACCACAAAAACTTTGAAAGCGTCTTCTGGTAGGCCCCCGCCCATGCATGTCTCAACATGGCAGCATCCTGTGGGCACACTGCATCCTCAACCTCGCTCCCGTGTCGTGTCTGCCTCTGCCTTCTGTGGACACCATGCGCCTTGGTCCTTGTGTCATGGTGTATTTACACTGCCATACTCACCCATAACTGCGTGCTCCTTACAAAACCCCATCATCCAAGCCAGAGCCGTCTCGATGCCAGCCCTCTCCTCCCTTCAGGCCTGTGGAGAGGGGATTTTTCGTGGTGCCTTTTTTGATGATTTTTTTCTGCATCTAACTGAAGTCCTTTGGCATGGGCCAAGCTTTCTTCATGGTGGCTTGGTTTGGAACTGTTTCCTTGCTTTACTGGGATCCCCTGGTGGAAAGGGGTGGGTTGGGGGTTGGGGGGTAAAGGTGCTGATGATTTGCCACAGGAGGAATAAAACCTTCCTTTCCTTGATTTGCAGCTCTAATCTTCATCCTTAGCCCCATCCCCATCTGCCATGGTGGGTCATGGAGAGCCCTGAGGAGCCTTTTGGCTCCCAAGTCCATCCTGACATTCACTCTTCCCCTCACTCCTGAGAGGCCTTCTGCCCTCTTGGTTCCCAGACCCGACCTTGCTGCTCAATGTCCCTACCATGCGAGACCCTGGCTCCAAAACGCCACTCATCCCACAGCAAATCATGTTGGTCGTGCTCCATTGTGTACCCATCTAGTGAAGGCACAATGTTGCTGAGTTGCATGATTCTCATCTCATTCTCTTCTGGGACATACTGACATTTTGCAAATATGCATGCTTTGCAAGGAAAGCTGCAGAACTCATTTTCATACTGTAACCTGATGCCATGTCACCTGTGACCTGTTCGGTTGGAGAGAATGGACTATCGCTTACTATCTTTCGTTTCAGGTAAATCCATTTCGGATGGCCACTCGTGGCGTGTTCCCGACAGCCCTTCCTGTCCCAAGCATCACTACAAGCAAATGGAAGGGGACAGGAATGTTCCACCTGTTCCCCCCGCGTCCAGCACCCCTTATAAACCACCCTATGTAAGTCTTAGCTCCACTGGGAGTACAGCTATGTGTGTGAGTCATAGTTACATTTGCAAGATACATTTTGGTGTAAACTGCGTGTGTTCACTCCCCAGGCATATTTCGAGTTGGTTTTCTTATGGTGACCGTATCTCTGTCGAGCTGTCCACACTTCGTTAGAACCCTGGCAAAACCGATTAGATTTAGAGAGAGCTTTCTGGCCAAAAACAATCTTCGTGTATGTTGGTGTGGTGTAACAGTCATTATTACTGTCGAGTCAGGTGTCTGTGTAAATAGTGAGCAAGCAAGGTGCTGGCTTTCCTGACCTCTCCTGAGCTCTCAAGGCTTTGTCTTTTTGTTGTCTGTTTTGTTTTTGTTTTTGTTGAGACAGAGTCTCATTCTGTCACCCAGACTGGAGTGCACTGGCACTATCTTGGCTCACTGTAACCTCCGCCTCCTGGGTTCAAGAGATTTTCCTGCCTCAGCCTCCCAAGTAGCTGGGATTACAGGTGTGCACCACCATGCCTGGCTAATTTTTGTATTTTTAGTAGAGATGGAATTTCACCATGTTGGCCAGGCTGGTCTCGAACTCGTGACCTCAAGTGATCCACCTGCCTCAGCCTCCCAAAGCGCTGGGATTACAGGCATGGGCCAGTGCATCCGGCCTTCAAGCCTTTGTTATGTTAACCTTTTGACCATACATCCTATTCCAAAAAATCATAACTTCATATTCAGATTTGATGGTGTGCTGCAGTGGACACGGATTTGATTCCTAGCCCCGCCAATCCATTGCCATTGTACCTGAGGCACTTTGCCTTGCCTCTGAAAGCCTTTCTCACCGGAGGCTAAAGCTATTTCACCTAATTGTTGTTAAGATTATTGTGTGTAAAGGTAAAAAAAGGTCCTCAGAAGTAATGGTCATGATTACTACTGCTGAATTGGTTTGTTGTTTATAGCAGTGGCTGTTTCTTCTTAGTTACATTTGCCTCAGCTGACTTGAGTTCTTGGCATGCTCTGGCTAGACAGCTCCTGGGAGGGCAGCCTAGGGCTGCAGCGAGAGAAATTAAGGAGAGAATATTGTTACATCATTGGAGAAGACTCTGCCTTTGCATGGTCAAATCCAAGTCAGTTGATAATGGGCTGTTTGTGTCCAATTCAGAAACACTTCCTCTTACTTAACAAGCAGGTGTCATTTCTAAAAGCAATAATAAGACGGGGGAACAACCGCAGTCCCTGACCTCTGCTTTACATCCGTGGCTCATGTGGCTTGGCTATCCCTTCCTGTGATTACGCCTGTGTTCCTCACCTGGCCGGTTTCGAAAGCTCAACCCTTTTGTTGTGTCTGAAGCCAGATGTATCACCACAAATCTGAAGGTTTTTTTATTATTTTCATTCTGCACAAATAGGCCATACAGACACAATCCAAAGAAAGCAGGACTTTTCTAAAAAGGGATACATTTATTTTTGGAGAGGCTCTAGGTAACAGCCCAATCGGCTGTGTGATAACAGAAAAGTCAGTATGTGTAGTGGAAGATAAACACTTGGTAACCAATGCCCCTGGGAGGCAGATTCATCCTGTGTGCATTTCTGATTCTCAGTGATAATGATGCCAACCCCCTCTACAGAGTGACAGGGATAACTAAAATTCTGTAAAACACTGTGAAAATGTAAAAGTGCTAACACAGTAACAGTCTGGTAAGCTCAACACATTGTTCTCATTTGTTTCGCATGGTTCATTTGAGGGGTGATTGGAAGCATGCCAATTAAAACAGCCCATTTTCTTCCCATCACTGACATCTCATCTGCTTCCCTCTCCCTGGGCCTTAGCTGAGGCTTTATTTCTGCCATTAGCTTTGCCAGCATATAAATGCTACCTAGGCACTAAAGCACCACTGTATTCCTAGCAAGACGCCGTCAATATTCCTAGCAAGATACCGTCAAAGGAAAGGGGCCCGTCTCATTTCTTCACTGTTAATATGAATCTAGTTGTTCTTCAGATATCCTTAATATCTACAGATAGTAACTTAAAAACTGGCTTATTCTAGGGAAAGCTGCTATTACCGCCAGGCACGGATGGTGGCAAAGAAGGCCCGCAAGTCTTGAATGGCAGTCCACAGCAGGAAGATGGGAGACTGGCCGGTATCACAGGGCAGCAGTCAGGTACTGCCTATACCTGGCAGTTGTCCAGAGAGCCAGAGTATGGTATTTAACTCCTTGCTTAACAGAACATTCATTAGATATTAACCAACTATATGATTTGCCAAAACTGGGGGACTTACCCTACAATAGCCAATGTTATTTTTAAATCAGCGACTGGCATTCATGAACAAATTCCTAGGCTGTTCAGTGTAATTTGAAAACTATTCTTTAAATACTGGTAAAATAAGCCTCCAGAGGAAGTGCAGGTTTTCACTTTCTACACTTGTATGTAAAGATCAGACGTGAGGAGGATGATCAGTGTTGTCTCAAGTGTCTCTTCATTTAACCAGCCCAGTAATTATAAAAGTAATTACTCAACTAAATCTAAAGCTGACAGCATCGACCTGGTCATTTGTGGACCAAAGGAGAAAACTGAAAAGATTCAGCATGAACTGAACTGTTGAGCTTGAAACTGTAGCACATAGACCTCCACTTCATTCCAGCCTCTGGGAGTGTAGGCCTCAGATCATGTGCTATTCCACATTCCAGGAGAAGAGAGAACTCCCAAAACCTGACCCTTCTGTCAGGGGAATCCCCTACTTTTTTTTTTTTTTTTAATCACCCTGACCCCTAATTAGCTGGAGGCAGAGAAATATGTTGCATTGTTGCTTTTTTTAATTGGCGATTTTTTAATTCCAGGTGCCTTTGACAGATGGGCGCTGATTCAAGCACAAGAGCTTCACAATAAGCTCAAAATAAAACAAAATTTGCAACAGCTGAACTCTGATATCAGCGCCATCACCACTTGGCTGAAAAAAACTGAAGCAGAGCTGGAAATGTTAAAGATGGCAAAGCCTCCCTCTGATATCCAGGAAATAGAACTGAGTGTGAAGAGACTGCAGGTGAGTTAGAGGTGTGGCGGGGAAGAAGGATTCAGAGTGTGCATGTGAATACATTGCTATGCTGGACAAACAGATCATGTGTATTAGTGGCATAGGCGCAGCTTGCAGATGGTGTATATAGAGGTCACTCTCTTCCATTTCGGTTCCATAGTTGGCAAAGAAGAACTAGTGGTGGAACCTTCCTTGAAAGGGTTTGGGAAAGGACCAGCTCATCTACTGATGAATCCCGTGGCCTGATCTCATTACCCTTTTATGCAGTTAGGATGTGTCACCTACGTAAGTCCTGACCCCACTGGAACTAGCCCAGGGAGCTACAAAGGGACAGTTGGAGCCCTGCACTTTAAGGGTGCCCTGAGCATTAGCCTGAGCTCCTGAGACCCAGGGCAGGGATTTTGGGGGATTCAGATACCCTCATATTTGTACTTTTATTTTGCTATGTGTGTTAACATATTAGGAATTAATATTTCTGGGATATCTAGGAGCAAATGCAGGATAACCACATATACTTTATCTGGAAGACCTTTAGTCTGGTCCAGAAGCATTAGCCAGTTGCAGAGCAGGGCCTGTAGAGGTCAGCAGGGTCTCCTCCCTCCAGCAGGCCTCTGCTTTGGGGCCCTGTTGGCCAAGTTCACGGACCTTAAGGCAGCTCCCTCCCCTGATACTTCCCCAGCCAGTCACAGGCGAGGTCACTCTCATTTCTGTGGCTGCAGCTTGGAAGAGTGTGGAAAATTTGTACCCTACTGAGGTTCAAAATGAGCCCCTCCTCCCTACTTTCAGAGCTCCTAACCTCATCTTTTCTCTCTGTGATAGGAGATATTGAAAGCCTTTGACACCTACAAGGCATTAGTGGTCTCTGTCAACGTGAGCAGCAAGGAATTTCTGCAAACCGAGAGCCCGGAATCCACAGAGCTCCAAAGTAGACTCCGCCAGCTGAGCCTGCTCTGGGAAGCGGCACAGGGCGCAGTGGACAGCTGGAGAGGGGGCTTACGACAGTCACTCATGCAGTGCCAGGTACGCTGACTCAGCACCCAGCCTCCCAGAGGCACCCAGGCCCACGTGGTGGGAGCAGCAGATATTTTTATCATGGTCAGGCTGCTTCGGTGCAGCCAAATGTGGCTTGTGTCAGGAAACATGTACTTTACCATTTGTTTCCACAGAGGCTCACCGGCCGTCTCAGACCCACTCCCTGTCCCAGGTCTCCTCTGTTGCCCAGGCCCAGAGCCACTCCTGGAGTCAGGGTTCCTGCAAGTGACCTGTGGGTTAGAGGTGCTACCTCACAACTCCTCTTGTCCTTTTGCCAGGGTGATTAAGAGACCTGGCCTTGAAGCAGATGAGCAGTTATTGCTTAATAGCTATGTGACTTTGCGCAAAGCATTGAACCTCCTAGACCTCAGTGTTCTTATCTGAAAATGGGAATCATTCCGTGTCTACCTCATAAGGTTCTTTTTTAGGAAGAAATGAGGCAGTGTGTGTAATCCTAGCCCAGCACCTGACACAGTAAATGCACAGCGGGTGTGAGCTCTGCACCACTGCCTAGCTCTGGCCGTGTCTTAGGGAACGTGAGCACACCCCAGCCTGTCCTGTTGGATTGTTTCCCTCCACCACTGGACCCCAGCAGACTGGCTGAGGAATGCGTGTGGCCTTCATCTGTAAAATCAGCCGGGCATCCTGAAGCCCCACCTTCATAGTGGCATTTTCATTTGCTACCTCCTGGCACTGTGCCGAGCGCCCTCCTTCTTTCCTCTGCCTCATTCTGGGGCCCTGGCATTTAGTTTAAAGCTGGCCCTTGTATTCACTGGGAAAGGCCAGAAAAGCAAATGACTGTGATAGATTGGAAGCAGCAAGCCATGTTCCTAGCATGCCCTCTTCCAGGACTCTAAAACATGGCAGCGCTCTGATGTGTGCTGTTTTTTAAGGACTTCCACCAGTTGAGTCAAAATCTGCTGCTGTGGTTAGCGAGTGCCGAGAACCGGAGGCAGAAGGTTCATGTCACCGATCCGAAGGCCGACCCCCAGGCTCTCCTGGAGTGTCGGCAGGAACTAATGGTAAGTTTCCTCCCAGGAGCTCTGTACTGCCACCAGCCTCTGTCATCCCCAGAGAGGCCGCACACTCAGGTAGCCTCGCCTAGTATTTCAGGAACTGTGCCAGTGGGGTTTGCCTGTAATGCACGAGTTCAGCCCTAGTATTCCTCCAATTGACGTTTACCGAGCAGCCCTTGATCGTTCTGAAGCCAAATGATTTGCAGGAATGGAGAGCCACAGTCCACACAACTGAGGACATAGGTGCTCTCGATATCCTGAGAAACTTAAGGCCATTTGAGTGGAAGTCTTTTTCTCTTGTGAATCCTGCTCATTGGGGAGAAATATGGTGCTCATTTGCTCCACACCTGTGATGAGCTGGGGCGCGGTTTCTGTATCCACTATGGAAAAATCTTTCTTCTTGGAGGAGAGTCATGTCCTCGTGCATTTGTCACTAACACACCAAGATGAGATTTCTCTATTCTCACTGGTGCTCAAGGTGACATTTTCATCCATAAATCTGTATGTGGTTTAAATATTATACAGTGCTAGCCATTGTTTAAAAACAGTTTTCCTAAAATGTTTGCAAAGCCCCAGTCTCTAGAGCAGTGGTGTCCAGTAGAACTTTCTGAAGTGATAGACATGACCTGCATCTGCACTGTCTAGTAACCTCATGTGGCTTTAAAGCACCTGAAATGTGGCTATTGTGAGTGAAACTGAATTTTTTTTTGAGACAGAGTCTTGCTCTGTCGCCCAGGCTGGAGTGCAGTGGCCGGATCTCAGCTCACTGCAAGCTCCGCCTCCCGGGTTTACGCCATTCTCCTGCCTCAGCCTCCCAAGTAGCTGGGACTACAGGCGCCCGCCACCTCACCTGGCTAGTTTTTTGTATTTTTTAGTAGAGACGGGGTTTCACCGGGTTAGCCAGGATGGTCTCGATCTCCTGACCTCATGATCCGCCCGTCTCGGCCTCCCAAAGTGCTGGGATTACAGGCTTGAGCCACCGCGCCCGGCCTGAAACTGAATTTTTAATTTTAGTTAATTTAAATAGCCACATGTAGGCCAGGCACGGTGGCTCCCAGCACTTTGGGAGCCTGAGACGGGCAGATCGCTTGAGGTCAGGAGTTCAAGACCAGCCTGGTCAGCATGGTGAAACCCTATCTCTACTAAAAATACAAAATAAAATAAAAATACAAAAAAAAAAAAATAGCTGGGCATGGTGGCAGGCGCCCGTAATCCCAGCTACTTGTGAGGCTGAGGCATGAGAATCACTTGAACCCAGGAGGCAGAGGTTGCAGCGAGCCCAGATCGTGCCACTGCACTCCAGCCTGGGTGACAGAGTGAGACTTATCTCAAAAAAATAAATAAATGAATAACCACATGTGTCTAGTGGCCATATTGCAAGCAAGATAACCACCCTTAACAATTAAAGCCCGTTTGCCTGGTATGAACCTCCATGGTTATGTTGCTGTTTCTCGCTTGATTGACTTTAGAGTTTCCCTTTACTTCCTTCCATGGTGGATGAACATGGTCTTGCCACACTACTTGCCTCACTTCTTTCCTCTAATTTCTCCAGCATCACAATTGCCTTCAGAGTGAAAAGAAATTAAAAATAGGGGCAGGGTATAATCCACTTGCTATCTAAATAGTGCTGGGCTGGAGGACACAGGCAGATACGAGCAACAGAAGGTTCTGGAGTTGAGTACTACCCATCATTGAGTCTGGAACTTTTCTGGTACTGAGAAAAACCTCCTGTGTCCACACTCGCTTCCCTTTGGACAAGTCACTGTTTCACACACTTTTTCTGTTTTCAGCAACTGGAAAAGGAGCTGGTAGAACGTCAGCCTCAAGTGGACTTGCTACAGGAGACTTCAAACAGCCTTCTCATTAAGGGACATGGAGAAGACTACATTGAAGCTGAAGAAAAGGTGCATGTTATTGAGAAGAAACTCAAACAGTTACGAGAGCAAGTGTCCCAAGATTTAATGTCCTTGCAGGGAACCCAGGTGAGTCTCCTTGTAGCTTTTAAATGTAAAGATTACCATATTACATGCAGACAGGACAGCAGTGTTGCAGCCGTGCTCTAAGACAGAGGCCAGAAGCAAGGGCCAGGTGGTCCGAGCGGGGCCTCATGTCGTGCCCTTTTCTAGCTGTGCAGACTTAAAGAGCTATATGAGCTCTTTGAATCTGTTTTGTCATTTTAAAAGGGGTGAGGGGTGACAATTTTTTAAATTTTTTTTTTTTTTTAAAGGGAATTGACTAATTTTTGTATTTTTTGTAGAGAAGGGTTCTTGCCATGCTGCCCAGGCTGGTCTTGAACTCCTGACCTCAAGCAATCCAAAGTTCTGGCATTACAGGCATGAGCCACTGCACCTGGCCTACTTTAAAGTGGGATCCAACTCAAAACAAAGGGAATGCCCAGACTGTGGCCTCACCAGACTTAGGGCAGGTCTATTTTCTCCTAAGCAGCCTAGACTAGACTCTCTTGATGGCCACATGATCTCATCACTGACCTGTGATGAGCTCACCATCAACTCGAACTGCTGCTGCTAAACTCAGTCTCCCCAGCTCTGTGCTATGGGTTGGTTTTTAATATGGGTTGGCTTTTCCTTGTTTACATTCCTTTTTGTCTGTTGTTGTTGGGAGTGAGAGCAATAGAAGAGCCCCTTCAGGAAAGATTTCAGACTGGGCACAGTGGCTCATGCCTAGAATCCCAGCACTTTGGGAGGCCAAGGCAGGTGGATCACTTAAGTCCAGGAGTTTGAGACCAGCCTGGGCAACATGGTGAAACCCCATCTCTGCAAAAAAATACAAAACCAGGTACGGTGGTGCATGCCTATAATTCCAGCTACTCAGGAGGCTGAGGTGGAAGGATTGAGTTTGGGAGGTCAAGGCTGCAGTGACCTGTGATTGTGCCAGTGCACTCCAGCCTGGGTGACACAGTGAGACTGTCTAAAACAAAACAAAAAAGTTTGATTTAAGCTGGGGGATGGTGAGCTGTATCACGAAGAATCTGCGTGAAACACATTTCTGTACTCAACCTTTGGGGTCTTAATTTCAGAACCCAGCCCCACCCCTGCCCAGCTTCGACGAGGTAGACTCGGGGGACCAGCTTCCCACGGCATCCGTGCCAGCTCCCCGAGCAAAGGTAAGCAGCCCCTTTCCCTCTGTGAGGACCTCACTGGCTATTTATTTTTAAAAGTCACTGAGATGAGGGACACTTCGGATTCCAAAAGCCCATTAGCCATTTCAGGACAGCACAGGTCTCTGCTGACCCATGGAGAGGCTTACTCCAATTTTTTTTTTTAATTAAAATATTATTTTTAAGAACTTCAAGTGTGCCTTCCAGTCACTCTTCTTTGGGATCACCGTAGGTTGTGAATGAGAGCTCTTAGTGTTGCTACAGGGGTTTCCTGATTTTGCCATTAAAAATAGATCAACAAACTTGACCCTGAAACTCTTGAGTAGATGAACCGAATTATTTCCTACCTCAGGTAACATTTAATCTCAATTGTATTACTCTTGTCTCCAAAGTTTGGCTGTAACACAACATAAAGATGGTATATAATTTAAGGGAGGATGTTTTTGTTTTATCATTGATAGGACTAAACCGTCTTCAACTTACTAACTGGAGTTTCTTTACCCAGCAGTTCAGAGCAGCGAGAACTACAGAAGGCGAGGAGGAGACAGAGAGCAGGTAACAGGGCTTTATCGTGACAGCAGTCCTTTCCCCTGCTCCACACTCCCACTGCCTCAGTCTTGCCAATGCCACTATCAAGGTCCTTGCAAAAATCTGGTTTTGTTTTGTCTAGAAAGGGCTGGTCTTCTCCTCTGAAACTGAACCCCAACCGTTGGCCCCATTTAAATCTCAGGTCTTGGATTTCTTACTTACATAAGCAGAGGGTCAGGTACTAGAGTGGGTCGTGCCTGTGGAGCCTCCCAATCGGCTCTCAATCTCCTCTGTTGGCAGGGTCCCTGGCAGCACACCGCCACAGCGCTCCTTCCTCTCGAGGGTGATCCGGGCAGCCCTGCCCCTGCAGCTGCTGCTCCTGCTGCTGCTGCTCCTGGCCTGCCTTCTGCCCTCCTCCGAAGAAGACTATAGCTGCACTCAAGCAAACAACTTTGCCCGGTCTTTTTACCCAATGCTGAGGTACACCAACGGACCACCCCCCACATAGAGGACGTAGCTGGCCACAGGCCACACCACCTGCCTGATTGCTAAGGGTGCCCAGCACGTGGCCCCAGACCAATCTGAGTGACTTAGTGTTGGCAAGGTCCAGGGACCTATGCAGACACCTTCTTCTGGGCTTGCCCAGCACGCTCTCTGGAGCCCAGGGCAGCTTTCAAATTGTGTTCCTCCTCAGGGGCAGGGAACCTGTGGGTCAGTTGCCCCGGGTATTTTGGCAAAACTAGTTGATTGGTTTAGGGATCTCTGGAAATGTCAGTTTCCTGAAGAGCCAAGCACTTTGTGAATTCTGGTTTATTTGTAAAACAGCATTATTATAATGTAGGTATGGTCAATGAGCAGTGGTGTCCATCACATATATTATACAAGCAAGTGAGCACATTCCACCCTAGAAATGGTTCAGAAACTCGTAGGCACCCTTAGCTGATGGAAACAATCACATTTAATATGTTTAGAATCAGTTTGGCAATTTTGAGCTGGCAATCAGCTGGCAATTTTGAGCTACCAGTTATACACCAAAATGTTCTGTTCAGTACCTAGCTCTGCTCTTTTATATTGCTTTAAATTTTTAAAGAAATTATATTGCATGGATGTGGTTATTTGTGCATATTTTTTAACAACGCCCAATCTGTATGAATAATGTAAACTTCGATTTTTTAAAAAAATCAGATTTTAGCTGGAGCTTTTGACTAATGTACAGTAAATGCCAAACTACCGACTTGATAGAGATGTTTTTGTAAGTTAAATTTTCTAAGACTTTCACATCCAAAGTGATGCTTTGGGTTTTAACCGTTTGGCCACGGCGGGGGTTCGGGTTGGGGGGGTGGGGGTTGGTACGGAAACTTGAAGCTGTTTGTGATATGTACAACTCAGATGTTTCTCATTAAAAAACAAAATTAGCCAGACTTCTGTTGAACTGCTTTGTTATAGAATTCAGTACAATGGTATGCTTAATCTTCCAAAGAACAAAAATTATTTTTAAAATATTGGGGAGGGCCTTTTATTCTAAACTAGTAAGTCTTATTTACCTTTTACAGAATTAAGTTAGCTCTGGACCCTTGTGTATGTGTAAATTCTCAGTGTGTGACCTTCAGATGCTGCAGGGAATGGCGAAGGCAGCATGGCATGAGAGGTGGACATGAAGGGAGGGATCTTATACCCAGTTTCCTTTTTTTTTTTTTTTTTTTTTTTGACAGAGTTTTACTCTGTCACCCAGGCTGGAGTGCAATGGCCCAATCTCGGCTCACTGCAACCTTCACCTCCCAGGCTCAAGCCATTCTCATGCCTCAGCCTCCTGAGTAGCTGGGATTACAAGCACGCCCCACCATGCCTGGCTAATTTTTGTATTTTTAATAGAGACGGGGTTTTGCCATGTTGGCCAGGCTGGTTTCAAACTCCTGACCTCAAGTGATCTGCCCACCTCAGCCTCCCAAAATGTGAGCCACTGTGCCTGGATTCCCAGCCCACTCCATGACAAATTAACAGGCAAAGCCCCTTGTTGCCCATTTAAGTCCAGTAACATTTTACTTTCTACCTAAACAAAGAGGATAGGCATCAGCATATCCCCTTTCTTGATTGGAAGCTACTGAACACAGTTCCTAGTTCCTAACCTGCATCTGTTGGCAGACACAGCTGACCACACAATCCCAGTCCCCTCCTCCCCTTGTCTGCAAAGCACAAACCTCAGGGGAAAGCAGTGAAGCTCATCAGTAGCTGAAGCCTCAGCTTTCCACATTGGTGCCCCTCATGGGTGAGACATCCGCAAGGCCTGGGCAGTTAGGGAGACCATCTGAAGAGAATCCGTCTTCACTTTACCTTCAGTGTTTACGGTTACCAGATTGTTGGATTGCTATAGAAAGGAAGGTGGTTTTTAACCACATAACTTCAAAGTAGTTTAACTCTTTAAAATTATTTTTTTCATGGATTACAATGATCCCAGAGGGAAACTGAAGTGAAAATGTTACCCAAGATTTTTCTTTAGGCCACCGAGTTGATTAGAAGGTCACAGATCCATCCATTGCTTCAGGCAAAAGAGAATCTCCGTCTTCCATTCCAAATGAGGTGAGTGTTTGAGAGGCCTTCTCTGCCCTTAAGTAGAGATGTGGGACAAGTCAAAGTTGCAGTGAAAGGAAGTGTGGTCTGCATTTCAAAGCCTAATACTGTGCATATCAATTTTCATCTCTTCCTCAGGATGAAGGCCTTTATAAGCTGGTTTGCCCCCCCATCTCCAGGGAGGCCACTGTAGCTTCTTTCACTCAGAGCTCAGTGTATTCCCAAAACTCTTTTATGAGGTAGTCTGGGTTTTATATTGTCTGCAAATTTTTCATTGCCCACATGCAAGACGCATTTTCACATGACTCTTGGCACTAAGATAACTTCAAATGAATGAATTGCTTTTCACCCCATCTCTAAAGGATATAATTCTAATCAAACTCAGATAGAATGATTACAGAAAATCTATCCAAATAATTGATGCACTAGATACCAGGACTTGTGTGGGCCCCATTTTACTTGTGTACACGGGACCTGTGGTCATAAATCAATCACAGGTGTGAGATGAGCTGACTAAACATGAGATTGTTCTTTTTAAGAAGCCATACATTAAAGCAGAGCTTCTTCACTCTTCTGAAATCGTACTCAAGCATTTGTGTTCAGATGCCCTTTCCCAGGAAAACTAGCCCTGGTTTTCATCAAATTCTCAAAGGACTCTCTAACCCCAAAATACTAGAATTCAGAATAGAATGTAGACACTACTTAGCCTAATTACTGTAAGTTCTCACACTCAACCCCCAAAAAATACATTTTTAAAGCCAAAATAATGAAACACTTTATTTATATCATGTTAAACTCTCTGCGACAGTGCCACAGACATTAAAGGGACACAGTAAGGAAAACACTCCCTGGAGGAAGGGAAAGCAGGTCCCAAAATCTGCTTTCACACAGCAGCAAACATTCATTGCTACAAGGCCCAAATGTAAAGCCTGCAAATGAAATCAACAAATTAGTGTAATGGTACAAAGCATTCGTCTGAGAAAATGGCAAATGATAGCCAACCAACAGGCTCTGAGGTACACAATGATAAAAGCCATAGGACCCACAGTTAAGGCATTGAGACACCCAACAGAGGAAACAACGGCAAAAACATCCATTGTACAGTCAACGGGAACTGTTCGCGGCTGGCATCGCCACTCCTTATGTGCTTCCCATAGAGGAGACCCACCACCAGTTACCAGTGGCTGGTCCTACAAGTGAATAGGATCCCTGGAATTTAAAAAAAAAAAAAAAAAAAAATCCTTGACCCAAAGCAACAGAAATGGCACTACAGTCATACATCACAGACAATGTGCATCTTAAGAGCCGCCACTGGAGCCAAAATTCCAGCAAGTTTGAGAGCTATAAAAGAAGAGTGGCACGTGTTTTCACACTATAATACTATAGTATATCACTCTCCACAGGGAAGCATCAGTGCCTAAAAGGTGTGAGTTTTACACGAGTACACTTCCAAGGAACATGTTCCATGTGTTTGGGGAAAGCAGTCACAGATCACAGTACCCACTAGCTCACGAACCTGGGATGGGACGATGGGAATAATAGAATGCATCTTATTTTTCCATCTGTTGTTGCTGCTGTTCTGTAAAGGTTCATGCAGACCCACCTAAGCTGAGGAGATGGGATCTAAAGGTACAGCAGAAGACAACCCTAACTTTACCACCCCTCCATTCTGCTGCGACTCAGCTCACAAAGCAGATTCTCACAGAAGCAAGTCCTGGGGCAGGAGCAGTACTGGCCCGCTGGGCAAGCAGAAGACTTGCGTGCCAGTCCAAGCTTTGCCATGGGTAGTTTTATGACCTCAAATAGGTGAATTTGCCCCCGTGGGCTTTAATTTACACAGATATGAAAGGTGGAGTTAAACTTTTATGTGAGAGGTTTACAAACTTACTGTGTCTGTAGGGGTGTTCTGGACATTGTGGTGGGAGGTGAGGAGTATTACAAGGGGGTCCCATTTAAATCACAGCAGCCATGCATGTCAGGTTGCACCTGACAGATTCTGCAGTTTTAAAATATGTCTTTAAATTTTTTTGAGACAGAGTCTCGCTCTGTCACCCAGGCTGGAGTGCAGTGGCCGGATCTCAGCTCACTGCAAGCTCCGCCTCCTGGGTTTACACCATTCTCCTGCCTCAGCCTCCCAAGTAGCTGGGACTATAGGCGCCCGCCACCTCGCCCGGCTAGTTTTTTTTTTTTTGTATTTTTTAGTAGAGACGGGGTTTCACCATGATAGCCAGGATGGTCTCGATCTCCTGACCTCGTGATCCGCCCGTCTGGGCCTCCCAAAGTGCTGGGATTATAGGCTTGAGCCACCGCGCCCGGCCTTGTCTTTAAATTTTTAAACTGGTTGAAGTGCATGGTCACTGTCAGCACTGGATTTGGACTGCCTGCGTTCAGCTCTATCACCTCCCCATGTGACCTTGGGCGAGTTTGCTTAGACCGTGTCTAGTTCCACAACCAGAAAATCAGGACAATAGCAGTTATTATAATAAGGATTAAATATGAATATCTGAAGCACTGAGAACTGTGTCTGGCACAAATATTATCTTTAGGTACTAAATAATGTGTTTTCATCTTTTTAAAAGATTTTCAGCAACTGAAAAAAAATGTGGCAGGGCTGGGCACAGTGGCTCACGCCTATAAGCTCAGCACTTTAGGAGGCCTTGGCAGGCAGATCACTGGAGCCCAGGAGTTCAGGACCAGCCCGGGGAGCATAGTAAAACCCCATCTCTACAAATACTAAAAGAATTAGCCAGGCATGGTGGTGTGCACCTGTAGTCCCAGTGACTCGGCGAGGGCGGGAATGGGGTGGGATGGGGCGCTGAGGTGGGAGGATCACTTGAGCCCAGGAGGTCGAGGCTGCAGTGAGCCATGATGGCGCCACTGCACTGCACTCTAGCCTGGGCAACAGGAGTCAGACCCTGTCTCAAAAAAAAAAAAAAAAAAGTCAAATCTTATTAAATGAAGATACTTTGTTTCAAAATAGGCCTATAAACAGAAGGTTCACTTTGAATTTGTAAAGTCCCTTAGTAGATGTCATAAGAACCAAACCCTGTTTTCACATGCTAGGAAATTCTAGGCCGGGCGCGGTGGCTCAAGCCTGTAATCCCAGCACTTTGGGAGGCTGAGACGGGCGGATGACGAGGAGATCGAGACCATCCTGGCTAACCCAGTGAAACCCCATCTCTACTAAAAAAAAAAAAACACAAACTAGCCGGGCGAGGTGGCGGGCGCCTGTAGTCCCCGCTACTCGGGAGGCTGAGGCAGGAGAATGGCGTAAACCCGGGAGGCGGAGCTTGCAGTGAGCTGAGATCCGGCCATTGCACTCCAGTCTGGGCGACACAGCGAGACTCCGTCTCAAAAAAAAAAAAAAAAGAAAGAAAATTCTAGAATTGCTTCAACTCCACTTACACGTATAAATATATATGGATATATAATGTGGCTCTGCCAAGTATTGGTAACTGATTTTTCTTCCTTACTGAAATCTAAAATAGTTGCCCTTCCAGCTGAGTTAGCAGAGGAAGTGTTCCAGATCAAGACTCACACTGCACAGCTCCCATCGATTTTGCACTGTTTTATTTTTAATGCAGTTGAGAGTCCTCAGATTTGTTACTAGGCTGACAGCTTTGTCTCATGTTCCCACCTTAATTTTTTTAGAAAAATCCCTTCAAGACTATTTTAGGGTCAAATCTTTTGTAGTCAGTCCTAGTAGGCAGTGACTATGAGACAGGCCTGACAGAGGGGTGTCGTGAGAACAGAGGGAGATTTGGTGAGAATAGCTCAGCTGGAAACTCACTGTGCGGCGTTCCTGAGACTGCCCACTCGAGGCTCTAAAGGGATTGCCATTGCCAGTTCACTCCCAGGAGTAGAAGTGAACACATCTGTCTTAAGATCTACTCTCCAAAAAATATATATATATATATTCCACGGTAATTTTTTTTTTTTTTTGAGACAGGGTCTTCTCTGTCACCCAGGCTGGAGTACGATGGTACGATCTCGGCTCACTACAGCCTTGATCCCCCAGGTTCAGGTGATCCTCCCACCTCAGCCTCCCAGGTAGCTGGAACTACAGGCCTCCACCACCACACCTGGCTAATTTTTGTATTTTTCGTAGGACAGGGTTTCTCCATGTTGCCCAGTCTGGAGTCAAACTCCTGGGCTCAAGTGGTTCACCCGCCTCAACCTCCCAAAGTGCTGGGATTACAGGCGTGAGCCACTGCATCTGGCCTTGTTTTGGTTTTTTATGTTTTTGTTACCTGGTAATCTCTTTTAAAAATACATTTAATAGAATTTCACTGGCACATAATGAGTTGTTGAAGGCTGCCTTCTTTGCCTCTTACTTCCTACTCTCCAGCTTCCAAACCCCTCTAGTGGGAGTGGGGCATTCTAGGCTGACCAGAAGGAAAGAAGCTGACAGTAACACTGGTTCCGTGGTTCCTATGAAACCAAGCTTATCCTGCCTGTACTAACTCTTACTAAGGCTGTAACACTGAGTCACTAAGAATAACTTCAAACTGCCTCAGAACGCAGACATCAGTGTGTTCTCTAGGTACTTGTCCAAGCGTTTCTAAAACAGCTAAGCTCAACTTTTAGTAAAATTGCACTAATATCAAAATTACAGATTATTCAAGGTCTTACTAGCAAAAACCAGTCTTGGTAACACTGAATGTAATCTTCCTAATGACTTAGTAAATACAGGATGTGCTAGCCAAAGTGAACATATTTTCAAAAAATATATATTTAATATCACATCACTAGGTAATTGTTTAAAACATTACTGCAATAATGAAACGTGATTATTTAATTGCTCACTTTCAAAGTATGCTGTTACTCATTTTGCACATTCACTGTGTTTTCAAAACCGAAAATTTCAAATCTTTTAAAAAGTGAGTTATAATTGACATTTCAGAGGTGCCCTTCTTCATATCCTGTTTATGGTTCCACTTGGAATAAGAACTAATACTTTTACTGTTTCTTTTTCACCCAGCCCACCATATAAATTTTCCAGTAAGAAAATATTTTTAAAAGCGCTCTCAAGTGTAAAAGAATTCTTTCTTGCTATAAATAATTATCCCTAAATATTTGTTTAAGGAGAGTTCACAAACCGGGTCTTGTTCAAGGGGTGTACTCATCAAGGCTATACAGTGTGGCCCCAGAACTGACACGCTGGGGTGCATAGCTACTCATCCACCCATAAAACAGCACGCCGTGCACATCCACAGCCCAAAGTGTCCCTGACTACTTGGGGTGGCTGATGTGGCAGTTGTGGCTGCTACTTATGAAGTTGTACAAGATGGAAACTGCATCCACAGTGCCCCAGGGAAACACTGTGGCTGTCACCCACACCCACAGGAGAAAACCCCATTCCTGCAAACACGGCTTTTCTCCAGCACCCATCCTGGCCCAATGGGACAACAGGTTTAAGGAAGGGCAGTTCCAGGAGCAGGGAGATTTGTATCTCCCACAGTTCTCCATGAAAATGATCACATGTTCATATACACATACCCCAAATTATTGGCAGGCTCTGTGAATGCAAATCAAGAGGGACAAATCTGTGCAGCTGGCAGCAAGGTCAGGGAGAGAACATGACTCACATCCCAGCTTGACTACAGTCCCTCTGGCCTTTGACAGAATAAGCATCATGATATGATCAGTCCCCACAGGCCTGGGAGGTGAATACACAGTTGTCACGGGGGTTTTCACTCTTACAATCAAGTGGTCCAGAAAAGAGCATACAAAGGTCAACTCTCAAAGGGAAGGGTAGTGTATACTGCAAAAGAAGGGTTAGCCCACTTCCTGTAAGCATGTCACTTCCTCTCCCCTCTGATTCGCAGCCCTTCCAAGTCAGATTTCCACCATTCATTCCAAAACCTTTAAGATGTTTCACAAAGGGAAGGAAGGAAGACGGAAAGTAAGAATACCACATTGAGATCCTATGAGGCCATTCAGTGTGGAAACGCTGCACTCAAATGTGCTCTCTGCTAACAAGGAAAACTATGGCTTCCACACCCTGACTCCTGGGAGTTGGGGAGGGCGAGGGAAGGACGGTACAAGACCAAGCCTGCCATCACCAAATGATGGACCACACAGCAGAAAGATGAAGCCCAGGCTCCCGACACACGAGTTCACGCTTCAGCCTGTGACCTCTGTGGGCCCGTTCACCTCAGGGCCAGGCGTCACTGAGATTGTGGGTTCTGGGAGCCCTCTTTGTTTTTACTGTCCTCTGCCGGGCTGCACTCGGACCCCGTGATGGAGGACTTGCACCCGCGAAGCACGTGGGCATTCAGCATCTCCAGCAGCAGGTCATACACTGGGACCACGTTTTTGCACTTCATGCTGAGCAGATGTTCCATGCCCTTGTTACTATGGGGACAAAAAGGTGCTGAGATTCCCTCCTCCAAGGTAGCCACAGGAACACCGAAGCCTTCCCCAGCTCCCTGCTCAGAGTCAGTCTACCCTACCCCTAACCCCACTCTTCCCCCAGCCCATTTATCCATGGCTCATGCATCCAGCTCCCCCTGATAATTTAGGCTCAAGGGCAAGGACGTTGTCAGCCTCTGTGTCCCACCACACACCCATGATGTCCTGGCACATAGGACAATAGATTCTCATTATTTGCAGTAATCATGTTCTATAAAATCATTGTGAACACTGACTCCTCACTCCTAGGGGAAATACAGGGTTAGGTTCCTGCAAGCCTCTGGCCACATGTTCATCAGCTGATCAATACAAAACCTTGTTTTATGTGTGTTTCCTTCTAAAGATGCCTTATGTAATCAATACTATTGACTCATTAACATTGAACTCATGGCCAACAGCACTATAACTCACACCTGAGCAAAGCTTAACACATACTTTCTCCATAAGGCACATCACAGCTTTTTCACACCGAGTAACACTAGACAGCTCTTCAGCCCCACACCAGGGCGCCATTTTCAACAATGAAGTCACTCACCAAAGGCTCAAAAATGTAAAACCATGGCACTAAGTAGACCAAGGAAAAGACACTTGTTGACAGTAGGAGAGCAGCTGCTTGTTCCATCTCAGCTGGGACTGTGCATGAAAGGCAACTCAAAAGTTTTTGCCACTCTGTTCATGACCTCAAAAACACCACGAATATTGATTTTGGGGTTACAAATAAATTTTAGCAAGCAGATACATTCACAATGAAGGAATCTACAAACAGGATCTGTTCTGCAAATGGCTGTATACTGAGTAATCATTAAAGGGGAAAGGCAGAGGTCTTCCTCTCCTCTCACTTAAGATTCTTGAGGTGTATATTGTCCTTCTCCATAGCCTTTAGACTTGCCTCCTCAGTGACCAGTTAATTACCTTCTATCCTCCCCTCCCCTCCTCCAGCTCCAGGGCAAGGCTACCCTCATCATGGGTGACACCAAGCACTGAACATCATTGTACCAACAGTAGCCACCACTACACACCCTCTTCATCAGCATGCACAATTACATTTCCTGATCAGAAACATGCCCTACCCACAGCCCTTCCTTCCTAAATCTGCTGGGCCCACCACTTAAGTCTTAAGTCTTATCCTTAATTTCCTGATGCCATCGAAAGAACAACTCTTAGGGAAGCATTTGTGCACTTCTCCATATCACCAGCTCGAGGGGCCATCTAGGAGAGCGAGTCTTAGCCTCTCCACAAAAAATGACCTCAGGGCCTCAGCCCTGGGTGGTATAAAGAGGAGTGGCAGTTCATGTTAGGGGAGGAACTGCCCCTTTTAGGACTCCATAAACAGGCTATAAACCCCAGCAACTGAAAAACCGATGAACCACCACTGGCTGCCATGCAGATCTTGTAAGATACCACATGACATTCCTTCCATGCCCACTCTGTACCCATCTTTGGCTACAGGTGTGTGAATTGACAAATCCCCCATTCCCTTTCAGGCGTCATTTTCCTTAACCTGCAGACACTTCCCAAATCACTTCACCCTCCGTTGAGCACATAATCCCACCCCACGCCCGAGCAAAGCAGCTCCTGAGAGCGTGTACCTCGCATGCCTGACGTGGGACAGGAGCATCAGGAGGTTAGCCAGGCGCATGGATTGCTGCTGGGAGGAGATGCCACTCTTGGCGATCACCCAGACCAAAGCGTCGGTCACGGCGTTCAGCAAGTGGGCCAGCTTCCGGCTGCTGTCAGCATCCTGGGTCGCTGTGACCAGAGGGTACATACCTGGACAAAGAATAAAAGCCACAAGTCATTGCTCTGAGCAAAGGAGAAGTTGTATGCTCAGCTGTTCTGTGTGCCTGCTCCGAGGTAATCTGGGTGCTTTGACAGCTGCATGTGTGGCAGGACCTTATAAGCATTGTCTTACCTCCCCAGGGGCTCTTCCCTGACAGCCAGTCACATCACAGAGCTAGAAGAGAAGCCTGGCCTAATGCAGACAGACTAAATTGCCACTTGAAGTGCCCACCAGACCCATAATTGTGGCCTTGCCATGGCAAGTATATCTAGTCTCCTGAAACCATTACATGGTGTTTCTCATCTGTGGCAACAGATACAGAGATGGTCAGAAGGTGAGATTAATTCTACTTTTACCCCATGGAGGGCTCCCCATCTAAAGGGAGTTTAATAAACAAAGGAATGACCAATATGATGAAGCCTCCTCTGCCACCTCCTTGTGTACCACATGCCTCAGCCAGCCATGGCAGGGCCCCTGCTACCACCTCTACATCTCACTTGAGTGGCACCTGGCTGGGGCAGGAAGACCACTGATTTGGAGTCAGATGGACCTACTTCCTAGCCACCATCTGGAGCTCTCTGAGCCTCAGTTCCTCAATGAACAATGCATGCAGGAACACATCTGCTTAGGTCCCCACAACCACGCCCTGGGTAGGCTGCCTCCCCCATCCTGCCCTGCCCTGTGTTTAACTCCCCTCCAACTCTAGGACTGAGATACTGTGGCATCCCAGTGGCAGCAAAGTAACAGCTCAGGTAAATCTCCTCCCCACCCCCCGCCCCAGACCCCTGACTCCTTGATTCCCTTTAATAATTAGCTTCTCTTCCAGGCTTTCCATTTCAAAGCAAGAATAAATATGTGAAATCAACCAGGGAGCTGCTGAGTCTTGGCTATCATGAGACTGAAGATAGCTGGTGCTCCAGCATCCACAGAATTTGTTTTGGCAGTTTTGTTCTCTATTTTATTGGCATTTTCAGTTCAATTAAGCCAGCTCAATTCAACTAAGTTCAACTCAGTTAAGGCAATGGATGTACTGAAGCACAATTATGTAAGTGTAGTGCTTTGCCACATCCCTAGGGACCTCCATAATGTCTGATGATGCGGATTTAAAATATTCATCTTTTCAATAGCCCTGAAGCTGCTTCTCTGACCCTCCTGCTCACTTTGTTCTCCACACTGGTTCTTCCAGAGTCCCCCCACATCCTCAAACCTCCCACTGTCACCCCAGAGATGACTTGCCCTCCCACTTCAGAGGAAACAAGACCCTACCCTTGACCCCGTGTGTCCCCTTCTGAGTGGCCAAAATGCAGATCTGCTCATGGGGCTCCCTTTAATGACTTCCCAGCTCATAGGATCAAGTCCAAACCACCTGGCGCAGCTATCAGGGGTACCAGGGCCCTCCCTGCTCCTCTCATCTGCAGTTCCCACCACACCTCGCCTTGAGTCCCCCTCAAGGTGACGCTCCGAACATGCTCAACTTGCTGCTTGGAAACTCTCCTTCCTCTTTCTCTACCCTGAGTCTCTTGCTCATTTATACCCATTCCTCCTGTGGATTCCAACATGGTCATGAAATTCCTTCTGGAAGCTTCCCCCAACCTCCCTACCATCCCACCCTAAGTCTGGTCTGAGGTGTCCCCTGATGCTCTGACAGTGCCCTGTTCACCCCCAGCAAAGGTTCCACATTGCCCCACATGCTGGATGTCTGCTTGTCCCCACACACACCCCACATTCACCCCTTCTGCCCTCAGCAAGACTGGACATGAGTGCTTTGAGAGCACAGACCGTTTTTTGTTTGTTTGTTTTGTTTGTTTGTTTTTGAGACAGAGTCTCGCTCTGGAGTGCAGTGGTGGGATCTCGGTTCACTGCAACCTTCGCCTCCAAGTTTCAAGCAATTCTCCTGCCTCAGCCTCCCTAGTAGCTGGGATTACAGGCACACGCCACCATGCCCGGCAAATTTTTTGTATTTTTAGTAGAGACGGGGTTTCACCATGCTAGCCAGGCTGGTCTCAAACTCCTGACCTCATGATCCGCCCGCCTCGGCCTCCCAAAGTGCTGGGATTACAAGCGTGAGCCACTGTGCCTGGCCAGACCCTTATTTTTTTGACCAAACCCACCATCATATTTGAAATGGTAAATATGCATGCTAATGTATGTTTTAGGTACACACAGAAAATTATCAAAAGTACAGAGAAAATTATTTCAAGCTTACTTAGCTGCATAAACAAGCACTTCCTTTTAACTACGCTGTAGTCTGTTCAGCTGCGTAACATGTGCTCCATGGACTTCCGTTGCCATTAAGAAATACTGTGTCTGGGAATTCCAAAAGGAGCTAAAGGCCGGACGCGGTGGCTCAAGCCTGTAATCCCAGCACTTTGGGAGGCCGAGGCGGGCGGATCACGAGGTCAGGAGATCAAGACCATCCTGGCTAACCCGGTGAAACCTCGTCTCTACTAAAAAATACAAAAAACTAGCCAGGTGAGGTGGCGGGCGCCTGTAGTCCCAGCTACTCGGAGGCTGAGGCAGGAGAATGGCATAAACCCGGGAGGCGGAGCTTGCAGTGAGCTGAGAACCGGCCACTGCACTCCAGCCCGGGCGACAGAGCGAGACTCCGTCTCAAAAAAAAAAACAAAAAAAAAAAAACTAAAGGAGCCAAAATTGTGTGCCTGTACATGTCTCAGTTCAAAGTGACAAAGACTGAAAATATAAAAACAAATCCTCAGATTATACACAAATGTTCATAGCAGCATAACTCAGCCTAAAAGTGGAATGTACACTAACTAATGAATGGCTCAACAAAATGTGCTCTATCCAGACAGTGGAATAGTATTCAACTACGAAAAGGAACAAGGTACTGATACAGATGAACCTCGAAAACATCAGGCTAAGCAAGAGAAGCCAGACATAAAGAACCACATGTTATATGATTCCATTTATAATAAAATGTCTACAATAGGCAAATCCATAGAGTCAGGAAAGCAGACTAGTGGTTGCCTGGGGGTGTGGGTGGGATAGGGAGTGGGAAATGATGGCTGATAAGCATGGGGTTTCTTTTCAGGTGATGAAATTGATGTTCTAAAATTGATAGTGGCGATTGTTGCACCACTTACCGTGAATAAACTAAACACATTGAACTGTATACTTAATATGGAGAAATTATATGGTAGATGAATTATATCACAATAAAGCTGTTACTAAAAATGGTAATAATAACAAAAGAATGCCTCAGAACCAAAATTACAGTAACACAAATTCCCTGGGCTGTGTGTGACCAAGGTTCCCCTCAGAGAATATGTGTCATTGTGTCACTTCACAAACCACAGTCATTGCCAAGGCCAGACCCCGGGCCGTCTGCAGGCTATAGGGGCAGCACAGCTCCACGTGGGGCCCAGAGTGCATCAGCCACAGTGGTCTGGGGAGGTGAGGCACTGCAGTTTTGGAAAGGCATGTGCTAAATCCATTTTACATGTGGCGGGGGGAGGGGGAAACAGTGTATATACAAAAAGACTGACCTATTTAAAATTATCCTGGGGACTCCTGTTCTCACTAATCACATAGAAAAGAAATACCCTCCCGGAAAGGAACTGTGCTGAAGAATACCCATGCTGATGCCTGGCTCTCCAGTCAGCAGTGCCATCCCTGCACCTCAGGCATCCGTGCTCGGGCCCTTGCTCATCAAACACATTTCTACAGAGTACTTGCTAAGTAGCAGGCCCTGGGCAGGGTGGGGCAAAGGACAGGATCCAAAGCCCTGCCTAGTCAGACACAGAAAACAACAAAAATGTAGCACCCTCTGCACCCCCGAAAAGTAAAACATCAGGATTCACTGTAGAACAAAATTAAATTACTTTTCATGAAACTGAAGAAGTATAGTTTAAAAAAAAAAAAGACAAGATCTTGGCACCATGCCCCACACATACCAAAGAAAGTGAGATAAAATCAAGGACACAATCTCCTCTCCCCTTTATCAGCTGGGAACAGCTGCGTGCTCCTCTCACCGGCCCACCTGATGACATTCTGAGCAGCACAGTGGTGGGGGACAGCCACCCCTCCTTCAAGGTTTGCCACGTCTAATTTGTTCAAAGGATGAAAACATAAGCTTTCCTTGACTGAAGGCAAATAAATGAGAAAAATCGAATGTGTTAATAAAAGTCCCAGAATACTGACCAAAGGAAAGAAGTCCTGGCTTTGGGGAGCTGTATGCGGCGTTTGCTTTGAGGAAAGGAACCTCTGGCCGTGACCCACACCCTCTATCACCACCTCCTGCCCCCAGCACATGAGGGAAGATGGGATTCAAAAGGTGCCATGGTGTAAGGCCGGCAGGCTGCTGTTCAACTGTGCTTTGCCCCAGCGTTCTTGGTCAACAGAAAAGGACCGGACCCCCCATCTTTCCTCATCAGCATCCCTCTGTGTCTTTGTCTTCTCCACCCACCCACTTCATGGGAACTCTCCCTATAAACTCAGAGGGAACCAAGGTTTAAGCCAGTGTCTCTTCATAACTTTCTTAATGTAAAATAGGATTTCCTGGCTTAACCCCTCTATTTCTTTCATTTAATGAAAAGTTTCATCCTTTGTAAATCTTAAAACTGTTTAAATAGACTTGTTTCAAATTTAAAATATTTTAAAGACTATGGGATAATTGATTTAATTAATTACACTGTAATTCCTAAATTCCATACCCCCTCTAATTCTATCCAAGGGAGGGTTTATCTAGTCCTCAGGCCCCTGGGTGGCAAGATGGCCAGTCTCTCTGTTGGGTGTTGGGTAGGCTATTTAACTATGACACTTGCATAACACCTTAGAGTTTATAAAAACACTCCAACAAGCATTGTAACAGGTTGTTAAATGCAACATTTTCTGTTGTCTCTTAGTCTCAAGAGCCATATCAAAGGCTAAGTATGGTACAGGAATTCCAAGTACCACATATCCTATATATGCATAGTGGAAGAGGACTGGCTGAGAGAGTTAGAATGTTGTGGTCCTTTCCCTTCCCTCCCCAGGAGAGAAATATGTGCCTCTCCACTTGAGCCCATGAAGGATCAGACCTTTGATTAACTATTTGAGTGTATATCCTGTTCTAGACCAAAAGCATTGTATATAAATCATTTTGACATCCTTAGTATTTAGAAATCATTGATTTACACACCAGAAACTGAGCTGAAGTTTAGTTAGATGACAGTTAATTTCCATTCCATATTATAGCCATTGTTAGTAGATATGCATAACCCAGAAATGGGCAGCTTGTAAAACATGACTACTGACTACCCCCGACCGGGCCAGCTAGCGTGCTGTACCACTGCAAATGTGATTGGGTGACATAATCCTAACTTGAGCACGTCACATACACAGGAAAACAGGAAACCAAACTATGCAGGAGACCATTTTCAGACAGCTCAGTGCTTATCTAGCATGGCAAGGCCATCTAGCAGCAAACAAATGCAGCACTTGGAAACTTCTATCCTAACATGGGATAGAGAAGTTCACAGCCTTTTGACTTAAGAGACCTACCCCATTTCTCCTCTCCTGACCCTGATCCTCCAGGGCCTCCACCCTGTGCTTTATTTGGTTCCCTGCCTGGTGGTATCTCTTTTCCATTTAGCCTACAAACTTTGCTCTCTTAATTTTTGTTTTGTTTTCATTACATTGTTTACAGATTCATTGAGGTATACCTGACATGCAATAACTTGCACATATTTTGTGTGTACGATTTGATGGGCTTTGACATACATATACACAGTGGAACCATCAGCACAACCAAGATAATGAACACACTCATCTGCAATTTTTTGACTTTATGATGGTACAAGAGTGATATGCATTCAATAGAAACTATACTTCCAGTAGCCATATAACCATTGTTTTTTCATTTTCAGTACAATAACTTTCAGTATTCCACAAATTACATGAAATATTCATTACTTTATTATAAAATAGGCTTTATATTCGATCATTTTGCCCAACTGCAGGGTAATGTAAGTATTCTGAACACATTTAAGATAGGCTAGGCTAAACTATGATGTTCAGTAGATTAAGTATGTTAAGTATATTTTTGACTAGCAACATTTTCAACTTAAGATGGTTTTTTGGGAAATAACCCCATCATAAATTGAGGACTGTCTGTAGTTGTATAGATTATTTCTGGACTCTTTGTTCCATTGATCTATTTGTTTCTCTTGACATCGACACCACATTATCTTTGAAATCAGGTAGTGTAAGTCCTCCAAGTTTGTTCTTTTTCAAAGTTGTTTTGACTATTCTAGGTCCCTTGCATTTTCATATAATTTTAAGAATCAGCTTATCAATTTCTACCAAAAAGCCTCCTGGGATTTTTATCAGTTTGAATCTATAGATCATTTTGGGGGAGCACTGAAAACAATACTGAATCTTATGATCCATTAACATCTCTATTTACTCAGGATTTCTTTAATTTTCTTCAGCTATATTTTGCAGTGTTTAGCGTGCAGGTCTCACATCTCTTGCAAGT
The DNA here is from genome assembly GCF_001698545.2 of Rhinopithecus bieti. Classification (NCBI taxonomy): domain Eukaryota; kingdom Metazoa; phylum Chordata; class Mammalia; order Primates; family Cercopithecidae; genus Rhinopithecus; species Rhinopithecus bieti. Next base: position 2,476,372 of record NW_016810602.1, on the reverse strand, counting down.
TTAGTCCCAAGATTTCACGATGTTTGATGCTATTGTAAATGGTATTGGTTTTTTATTTCAATTTCCAGTTGTTCACTGCTGCCACATAGAACTTGCTAAATTCACTTTTTTTAGACTTCTTAGGACTTTCTACATAGATTATCATGTTTTTTAAATAAAGAGTTTCACTTCCACCTTTCCAATCTTGATGGCTTTTACCTCTTTTCTTGCCTTATTGCACTGGCTAGAACTTGCAGTAAAATGTTGAATAGAATTAGGGACAGTGGACATACTTGCCTTGTTCCTGATTGTGATTAAGTATAATATTAACTGTAGGTTTTTCATAGATGCCCTTTAATGGGTTGAGGAAGTTTCCTTCTATTCCTTGTTTGTTCAGTGTTTTCAGCAGGAATGGATGTTGGATTTTGTCAAATGCTGTCTGCATCTATTAAGATCATGGCTGGGCGCAGTGGCTCACACCTGTAATCCCAGCACTTTGGGAGGCCGAGGCGGGTGAATCACCTAAGGTCAGGAGTTCGAGACCAACCTGACCAACATGGTGAAACCTCATCTCTACTAAAAATACAAAAATTAGCTGGGCATGGTGGCGGGCACCTATAATCCCAGCTACTCAGGAGGCTGAGGCAGGAGAACTGATTGAACCCAGGAGGCAGAGGTTGCCGTGAGACCCAAGATCATGCCAATGCACTCCAGCCTGGGCGACAGAGGGAGGACTCTGTCTCAAAAAAAAAAAAGATAATCATATGGTTTTTCATTATTATTCTGTCAATATGGTGAATTTTGATTGATTTTCAAATGTTAAAGAAAACTTGTATTCCTGAAAATTCTGCTTGTTCATAATGTGCTATCCTTTTAATATAGTATTGGATTCTAATTACCAAAAAAAAAAATTTTAGAGAACTTTTGCATATACATGCATGCTGGAAATTGGTCTGTTGTCTTTTCTTCCAATGTGTTAGTCTGGGTGTTCTATCAGAGTAATGCTAGTCTCACAGAATGAGTTGGAAAACATTCCATGCTCTTCAATTTTCTGTAAGAGTATGTGTAAACTTGGTGTATGAGCCCATTTTCACACTGCTGATAGACATACCCAAGACTGGCCAATATACAAAAGAAAGAGGTTTATTGGACTTACAGTTCCACATGGCTGGGGAAGCCTCACAATCATGGCAGAAGGTGAAAGGCACGTCTCATGTGGCAACAGACGAGAAGAGGGCTTGTGCAGGGAAACTCCCATTTTTATATAACCATCAAATCTTGTGAGACTTATTCACTATCAGGAGAACAGCAAAGACCCACCCCCATGATTCAGCCATCTCCCACCGGATCCCTCCCACAACATGTGGGGATTATGGGCACTACAAGATGAGATCTGGGTGGGGACACAGAGCCAAACCATACCACTTGTATTATTCATTTCTCAAATGTATGGTAGAATTCTCCCAGAATTCCAGATGGTGGTGGGGCCACCAGTTGGTGGAGCAGTCAGAACACACACATTTATAGGTTAAGTTTGCCATCTTATATAGGCACAGTTTGTGGCACCCCAAAACAATTACAGTAGTAACATCAAAAATCACTGATTACAGATCACCGTAATAGATATAATGAAAAAGTTAGAAATATTGCAAGTGTTATCAAAATTTGACACAGACATAAAGTGAGCACATGCTGTTGGAAAAAATGGTACCAACAGCCTTGTTAAATGCAGGGTTGCCACAAACCTTCGGAAAACATGCAGTATCTGTGATGCACAATAAAGCAACGTGCAATGAAATGGGATGTGTTAAATCACTTAGCAATTGTTTGATCCTCCAGGCTTGTTTTTAAGTTTTGCTTAGTAGGATCACAATGGCCTTTAGTCTAGGCCCACTACTGAGGCAATACCCTTCTGAGTACTATATGAAGGCTGAGAAGTGCCCAATGCCCTGTGTACTGCAAGGTTTTTCACCAGTGTACTGGCTGGTGAGAATGTGAACTGTTCCTGGCCCTGTGTGAACTCTAGGGATTGTTTCGCCCACTCCTTTCTGATGGTTCTTTCCCTGTCCTTGGTATCCTTATAAGCATGGGCAGATTAGCACTCAGCTGAAGACTTGAAGAGGACTCTCCATAGATCTCCAAAATTCTGTGTGCAGCTCTTTCCCATTCAGTACTCTCCCCTCCAAGTCCTAGCTGCCTTGCTACCAAGAGAGATCACTGGTGTCTATTTGGGTTACCCTTTGTGATGGTTAATCTTAGGTGTCAACTTGGCTGGATAAAGGGATACCCAGATAGCAGATAAAGCATTATCTCTGGGTATGTCTGAGAGTGTTCCAGGAAGAGACTAGCATTAGAATCAGTGGACTAAAGCCAGGCACAGTGGCTCATACCTGTAATCCCTGCACTTTAGGAGGCCGAGGTGGGTGGATCACTTGAGGTCAGGAGTTCAAGGCCAGCCTGTCCAACATGGTAAAACCCCATCTCTACTAAAAATACAAAAAATTAGCCAGGCGTGGTAGTGCATGCCTATAATCTCAGCTACTCTGGAGGCTGAGGCAGGAGAATCGCTTAAACCCAGGAGGCAGAGGTTGCAGTGAGCCAAGATGGCATCACTGCACTCCAGCCTGAGTAACAAAGCAAGACTTCATCTCAAAAAAACAAAAAACGAAAAACAAAAACAGTGGACTAAGTAAGGAAGATCTGCCCTTAACCAATGTTGGCAGGCACCATCCAGTTGGCTGAGGGCGCAGATAGAACGAAATGGCAGAGGAAAGGAAAATTCTCTCTCTCGGAGCTGGAACTCCCATTTTCTCCTGCCCTTGGACATCAGAACTCCAGGTTCTCCAGCTGCCAGATTCTGGGACTCACACCAGTGGCCTCCTGGTTTCTCAGGCCTTCAATCTCAAACTGAGGGTTACACCATCAGCTCTCAGGTCTTTCCATTTACACTGAGCAATGCTACTGGCTTCCCTGGTTAACTAGCATGCAGATGCATATCATGGGACTTCTCAGCCTTCATAATCCTTCAAGTCAATTTTCATGATAAATCCCCTCTCATTTATCTACCTACTTACCTATCCATCCTATTGGTTCTGTTTCTCTGGAGAAACCTAATACACCCAGCCCTGCTTTGCAACCTGGAAACTGGCTCCAGGCAGTAAACTGGACAAAGGACTCTCCTCGTTTGTGTCCCTCCTCCTGGGGAACAATGCTGTCCAATGTCCAATATCAGTTTTATATATTCCGTCAGAGTTTTAAATTTTAAGGCAGGGAGGCAGATTACATCCCTATTTTTCTTTTAAATTTAAATACCATCCAGAAGAAAAAAGCCTGTACTTAACAAACCCTTAAAACCTAGCATAGAAAAGACTCACTTATCCTAGCAGTGAAAATTGTCCCATTTTCTCCATAGCAATGCTGAACAGGATCAATTTATTTTGACAGTTGTTATGACTACCAAGAAAGAAAGGAAGTTCCTTAAAAGAAGATTTCTGGCCAGGCGCAGGCCCAGTATTTTGGGAGGCCGAGGCAAGCGGATCACGAGGTCAGGAGTTCGAGACCAGCCTGGCCAACATGGTGAAACCCCATCTCTACTAAAAATACAAAAATTAGCCAGGCGTGGTGGTGGGTGCCTGTAATCCCAGCTACTCAGGAGGCTAAGGCAGCAGAATCCTTTGAACCCAGGAGGCGGAGGTTGCAGTGAGCCGAGATCGCACCATTGCACTCTAGCCTGGGCAACAGAGCAAGACTCTGTCTCAAAAAAAAAAAAAGATTTCTTAAACTTGGATTTATGGTAAACAAATTTTACTCATTTACCGCCATAAGTGGTAATTACATCACATGTCTCCCTCGCCTTCTGTAATTCTCTCAATGTGGCAGCTCTGTCATACTGCAGGGGAATGCTGTAGCCTTCATCTTTCCCATTTGCACAGATGCTGCGTCTAGCTTTGACAACAACACAATATGATGTCTGGGAGGCGAAAATGCCTATAAGGAGCCTTGCCAAACAGAAGGCTTTATACTGCAAAGTGTTGTAACAACAAGCAAACACTGCTTTCTGAGAAGCACTTTCCTGCACAGAAAAGAGTTCTAAATTATTTCTGAAAGTGAGAGAAACCCCATCATCTGGCATTTGATGATCCTCCATTGCCAAGATGGGAAGGTACTCTTCAAGCAGATCCTCCCTTTGACAGAAATGATAGCACGTATGTGAGGTAATGTTGGTAGGTGATTTAGAAAAGGTCAGAAAGAGTTTATTTTATTCCATCATCAATTTCAAATATCCTGGCTGGTGGGCTGGATGTGGTAGCTCACACCTATAATCCCAGCATTTTGGGAGGCAAGGTGGGCGGATCACTCGAGGCCAGAAGTTCAAGACCAGCCTGGACAACATGGTGAAACCCTGTCTGACACGGTTAGGCTTTGTGTCCTCACCCAAATCTCATCTTGAATTGTAATCTCCATAATCCCCATGTGTCAAGGGAGAGACCAGGTGGAGGTAATTAAATCATGGAGGCAGTTTCTCCCATGCTGTTCTCATGACAGTGAGTGAGCTCCCACAAGATCTGATGGTTACATAAGGGTCTCTTCTGCCTTTGCTTGGGACTTCTCCTTCCTGGCACCTTGTGAAGAAGGTATCTTGCTTCCTCTTCACTTTCCACCATGATTGTAAGTCTCCTGAGGCCTCCCCAGCCAAACTGAACTGTGAGTCAATTAAACCTCTTTCCTTTATAAATTACCCAGTCTCAGGTATTTCTTCATAGTAGTGTGAGAACAGACCAACATATCATCTCTACTAAAAATACAAAAATTAGCCAGGAGTGGTGGCGTGCACCTGTAATCCCAGCTGATTGGGACACTGAGGCAGGAGAATCACTTGAACCTGGGAGGCGGAGGTTTCAGTGAGCCAAGATTGCACCACTGCACTCCACCCTAGCCTGGCCAACACAGGAAGGCTCTGTCAAAAAAAAAAAAAAACTGGCTGGACTTTCCTTATATGCACATCAACATAATCATCAGTGTAAGCTGGGCCCTCATATTATTCTGTAAAAGGTGAATGGTAACAATCAACAGGGAAGGGTGTGTTGGGTGCAGGGGAAATGACCTGTTAGGCAGGTAAGGCCAGATTGAGATTCATCTAGGAAATGTTCAAAGGTTGTCCTCCAGGTCTCTATACCTTCACATGGCCTTCAGATTCCTTCTTCATTCTCCCTCAGCCAGTTCTTCAGGGGCTAACCCCACCCTCCACCCCAGATCTAACAGTATCCTGTGCTTTCTCCAGAGCTAACGCATGGTCTGTTGCCCATTTACAAAGAGATGGGTAGAAATTGAGTGTGAGCATTTAAAAACTTTTATTAGCAATCAACAGAGAAATTTTAAATCAGTTGAATATGATAACTAATAATATTATAAACTAGGACTTGTATTTTTCACTTTTATTTTTTATCATAATTCATTTTTGTTATATTTTGCAAAAGTAACTATCCTTAACACTCCAGCCTGGGCAACAGAGTGAGACCCTGTCTCGAAAAAAAAAAACAACTAGTGCCAATATCCAAGAGTCTGTGAGAGAAGACATGTATGAAGGTCAGCTGGCCCCAGATCAAGAGGAGCTGGAAACATGTGACCGCAGTGAATTCTGCACTGAATCTTGGCTTCAGGAACCACTACTTTGGCTGATTTAAAAGACCATAGTATAATATAATCTGATACCTCCCTGTTGTTTCAAGCATCAAACTCTAAGATTGAATAAAGAAAGCCCCATATGTTGTCCAAATAGAGATATCTGTAAGTCTTCAGGTGAACATTAAAACCTGGATATACACAGTGTTTGAGGAAGAAAAAAAAAATCAATAACCTAAAGGCCGAACAAGAGTAAATGGCTAAGCAAAGCTACCAATATCTGCTAGAGCAGCTGGCTTGGACACCAGGTAGATCGTGAACTGACCAGTGTGACAACCATCCAGAAACTTAGAAAATCATACAAAATAACACATCTCTATTGCAGTAATGTTTATGCTTCCTAATGTTAAAAAGGAAGAGGATCGGCTGGGCGCGGTGGCTCAAGCCTGTAATCCCAGCACTTTGGGAGGCCGAGACGGGCAGATCACGAGGTCAGGAGACTGAGACCATCCTGGCTAACACAGTGAAACCCCATCTCTACTAAAAAATACAGAAAACTAGCAGGGCGAGGTGGCGGGCGCCTGTAGTCCCAGCTACTCAGGAGGCTGAGGCAGGAGAATGGCATAAACCCGGGAGGCGGAGCTTGCAGTGAGCTGAGCTGATATCCCGCCACTGCACCCCAGCCTGGGCGACAGAGTGAGACTCTGTCTCAAAAAAAAAAAAAAAGGAAGATGATCTGGATATTCAATAACAGAGAAATGGTTGAACAATTTCGTATAATGCCCTCATTTCAAAGATTGTGTTAGATCTCTCCTAGTTAACCCAGAATGGTTTCACAGCATTTTGAAAAGTGAAAAAAAAAAAAAAAAAAAAAAAAAAATACAGGAGTTCGAGACCAGCTTGGCCAAAATAAGGAGACCTCACCTCTACAAAAAATACAAAAATTAGTCGGATGTGGTGGCAGGTGCTTGTGGTCCCAGCTACTCAGGTGGCTGAGGTGGGAGAATCACTTGAGCCCAGGAGGTCAGAACTGCAGTAAGCCATGATTGTGCCACTGCATTCCAGCAGGGGCAACAGAGTGACACTCTGTCTCAAAAAGAAAAGTGAAAAAGCAAGATACAGACTGCGCACAGTGGCTCATGCTTATAAATTCCAGAACTTTGGGTGGCTGAGGTGGGAAGACTGCTTGAGGCCAGGAGTTCAAGGCCACCTCTGGCAACACAGCAAGATTCCGTCTCTACAAAAAAAAATTGTTTTAATTAACCAGGTCTGGTGGTATGCACCTGTAGTCCAAGCTACTTATGAGGCCGAGGTGGGAGAATCACTTGAGCTCAGTTCTAGGTTACAGTGAGCTATGATCATGCCACTGCCCTCCAGCCTGGGCAGCAGAGCAAGACCCTGTCTCAAAAAAGGAAAAGAAAAAAGGAAGGAAAGGAAGAAGGAAGGGCCACCAAAGTTACAGTGTTATTTTAAGGGCAGGTATTCCTGATTTTCTTTTCTTCCTCGTATGTTTTTCTCATTTGAATGTTTCCAGATATTATTTATATAAGAAAAAGCCAACAAAACTAAACCATCTGCATATCTTAGACACCTTATTTCCCTCCTCTACCTCCCACTTTTCCCTCAAGTCAAGTCCCTTGCTCCCTGACCTCATGCCACAATGTCAGTTCAGGCTCTCATTGCCTCTAATGGGCCCCCAGCTTCAGTCTCTGCCCTTTCTAGTCCTCCACATGGAAACCAGAGTGACCTTTCTATATTGCATATCTGTGCATGACACTCCCGTGCCTGAACCTCTTCTAAGCTGCCCAAAGCCTGAGCAGCAGTTTCTAATCTTCAGCACTGCATTTTACAGTCATGCCTACTTCCCTCTGCTCTTTCCTGAAGATTTGTTCAAACATCATTCCCTTCTGCAACAACTCTGGCATTTCTCCTATTTTCCAGTAGTACTTTGTGTAGACTTTATCATAGCACAGAAATCATTATTTTTAATGATTTGTTTTCTCTCCCTCCCTGCCTACACTATGAGCTATTTGAGGGTAGGATCATATCTTTACCAAATGAATGAATCTGTAAAAAAGTAGGACCCCAAACGTAAGTATAAATGCATGCCAACCATGCAAAGTGTCTGTGTAAGCAATGAAAAAAGGTTAAAAGATAAACAATTTAAAGCTCTTGTCTTTTTCTTTTCCAGCAAGTGGCTTGAGCTACTTTTAAATTGATTGCCAGTCATTCACTTAATGAGTAATTTATGTCCAAGTTACCAAAAGTTACCTACAGTTTAAATCGCTATCAAAATAAAAACAAAGTCCAAAAGGAAACCATTTTACCCTTTTCAAATAAAATAGAAGTTCAACATTCTTCTTAATGTCACACTAGTTGTAGAAACAGCATCTCTCCCCGATAAAACATGGCCCAGCTGTGTGGTTACTTACTGGAATTGAGCAGGATCATGGCCTTGACACAGAGATACTCTTTGTGTTGGAGTTTTAACTCTCGAAACCTTGAAGTAGTTGCCAGGAGCATGTCAAAGATTTCCAGAATTCCTTCTACGCATTTCCCCTCATCCCTACAAAAGTTCGTTTGGAAATTTAAGGAACATAGCTTCAGGAAACCATCAAAAAAACAATAAGGAGTGTTTTATTTTTAATCTCAAGTTTCATCTTGTAACATGTTCATCTGATAATATCATTTTAACTACAACAGGGTGTTAATGAGACCACACCCAGCAATATGAAATTACTAGAATTATCTTCATATAAAGAAGATAGGCCATTTCCTATAAATCCCAAAAGTAAATATATGAGTAAATATTATTTAGGCAACAATGTGCACTGGAATATTTTCCTGCTATATTTTCACCAAATGTTTTCTTATAGCAATACCACTCCTATTGATTGTTTTCAATCAAAACCATGTCAGTCAACCAGGCCCAGATATGACACATTTTTCAAAACGAGACATTCCATGTTCCCATCGGGAAGTATTAATGAGGAAGACTGTGTGTCATAGAAGCAAGTGTCCCAAGAATAAAACTCCATATCTAGGGCTTAACTCTCACTTCCCGGTGGTCATTTAGAAACTGGTGTAGCAACTAAGACATTTACCTGTAATTTGAAAAAGCTGAATATGACAAAGAAATCACAATTAGAGAAGATGGATTAGAATCAGGAAAAGAAGGTATACATGGAGGTGGGGAAAAGTTTTGACTTGCCAAGGATTATCTTCACGCAAGGATTATCTTTAAACCTTGAGCCAGCTAATCAAAATTCTTTGGAGCACTCCTTATAGAAATAAATGTTTAAATATACTTTGAAAATAAATTATTTGAACTTTATCTGGAAAATACCAGCTTCTATTCACTCCAGCCAGACACACATTATTCCACCTCACTGCTCCCCCAAAACACTCTATTATTATCAGTCACAGGGTTATTGGAAGTCCTTGACAAGCAGTTAGATGATTTTGTCATAAAACCACTGTTTGCTCCTGAAAGCCGGCAGCACACAGGAAGGGCAATGGGTTTATGTGAGTTCCATTTTCAGTCTCTAGCAGCCCCTGAAGGGGCCTTGAGGTCTTCAAAGAGCTGGCTGCTCCCCTCCTCCTTTCCCGAACTCAGGGCATTTCCAGTGATGGCAGTATTTCAGGGAAGAGCCTCTGACACCACTGGATACACCAATCCTGTGTAAGTCTTTCCCATTAGCTGCTATGTACATGGCACTCACCGGGATCCTGCATTCTGAAGCATTCACACTCTCCCACCCAGACTCACTCACACAGAGCTACAAGCGTACAAATTGCTCACTTTGGCATGTGAGCATTAGTAAGTTACTAAATTTACTAAATCGTAAATTCTGTAAACACCTGCAATTTTCTGTAAGTACACAGGTTAAGTGACAAAACACCAGTGCCCCCTGGAAGTCACTCATAGGAAAAGGCCATCTTAGAGAATCCAGAGCACTGGGCAAAGAGTGCCAAATCTACAGGAAGCCTCATCTTTCCACCTCCCCAGCTCCAGGCTCTCCCAGGCAACGTGATGCAGGCATCCAGTAAGGACAACGCAAGCACTGCACAGAGATAACACACAAAACACCTGGGCACTGAATCCCTTCATGCCACATCACCAAATCACCTTGCCTGCGGACAGTTCATTATGGGAAATTGTAACTGTTGAACTTGGGGATATTTGATACTAAGGAAAGCAGTTTGAAAATATCTCTGTGGGGGAAAAAAAACTCCTGCATTGATAGTTTGATTATCTCTTTATTCTTCTTTGCTGATGTGGGATTATACACACATGCACAACACATACATACATACACACACACACACACTCACACACACCCCTCCCCCCAAGTGGTATGGTAAGGGGACCAACCTGAAATCAATCCTATTTTCCAGAAGTACCTGTGCCTTAGTTCCTAAATATTGAAATTGGCATCATTTCCTCATTAAAATATATGCCATTTTCACTACAAATTTATGTTTCAAAAATGGGGGGAGGGTTTGCATACTGAGGTATTTTAAACCCTGATAAAGGCTGTCACTCACAGTAATCAGACCATATATACCTCATGGAAAAAGTTAATTTCTAAACAAAGTCTAAAGAACTAGGTCTGATTGCTTTCTTTTTAAGCAGGCATGACAGTCAACCATTTCATTCAAGGGGTGGCAAAGTTAGAATATTTTTATTCACTTCACAGTCTGCAGAAACCAAATACATTTCTACAAAATAAATGAGAAATGAAGGGGCAATAAAGTATAAGACATCGTAAATGACAACCCAATAAAGATGAGTTATACAGAACAAAGTTAGGAAAGACTCTAAAGTAAATTAGTGACATCTATTTTATTTATTTTATAATTTTAGATTGTAACTGAATTATGAGTAAGAAATTAGGACAGGGTTAAAAGAGTTGAATTAAAGAGGCTGGCTGCTCATGTCTGTAATCCCCGTGCTTTGGGGAGGTCAAAGTGGGAGGATCACTTGAGGCCAAGAGTTCCAGACCCGCCTGGGCAAGATAGGGAGACCTTGTCTCTACAAAATAATAATAATAAACCAGGCATGGTAGCATACACCTATAGTCCCAGCTATTCAGGGGGCTGAGGCAAAAGATCACTTGAGGCCGGAAGCCTGAGGTTGCAGTGAGCTATGATGGCACTGCTGTATTCCAGCCTGGGCCACAGAGCAAGACCCTGTCTCTAAATTAACAAAAACAGAAACAAAAACAGGACATACGATTTCAATGTTAAAATATTGAAACAATGGATCAATCAAACTGACCTACTCAGGAAATTTATTTTTGCACACTATCTGTCCATCAACTACTAAATAAAATCAGTAATAACATGGAATATCTTTGTATTAGTCCATTTTCGCATTGCTATAAAGCATTACCTGAGACTGCGTAGTCTATGAAGAAAAAAGGTTTAACTGACTCACAGTTCTGCATGGCTAGGGAGGCCTCAGGAAACTTACCACTGTGGCAGAGAGCAAAGGGAAACCAAGGCACTTCTTACATGGAGGCAGAAGAGCGAGCGATTGAACGAGACGGGGGAGCTGTCAAACACTTTTAAAGCATCAGCTCCCATGAGAACTCACTCACTATCATGAGAACAGCATGGGGGAAATCGTCTCAATGACCTGATCACTCCCACCAGGTCCCTCCCTTGACAATTTCAGATGAGATTTGCTGGGGACACAGAGCCAAACCGTATCAATTTTATTACTTGATAATCACCTTTTTGTTTTTTTTTTTTTTGAGACAGGGTCTCACTCCGATGCCCAGACTGGAGTGCAGTGGCATGATCTCTGCTCACTGCAACCTCCGCCTCCTGGGTTCAAGTGATTCTCCTGCCTCAGCCTCCCATGTAGCTGGGATTATAGGCACGCACCACTACACCTGGCTAATTTTTGCATTTTTAGTAGAGAAGGGGTTTCACCATGTTGGCCAGGCTGGTCTTGAACTCCTGACCTCAAGTGATCCACTCGCCTCAGCCTCCCAAGGTGCTGGGACTATAGGCGTGAGCTACCGAGCCTGGCCAATAATCACTCTTTATAAAATAAGAATATTGTTTTTTATTTTTTTTGAGATGGAGTCTTGCTCTGTCGCCCCAGGTGGAGTGCAATGAAGTGATCTCTGCTCACTGCAACCTCCAATTCCTGGGTTCAAGCAATTCTCCTGCCTCAGCTTCCCAAGTAGCTGGGATTACAGGCGCCTGCTACCACACCCAGCTAATTTTTGTATTTTTAGTAGAGACGGGGTTTCATCATGTTGCTCAGGCTTGTCTCGAACTCCTGACCTAAGGTGATCTACCCATCTCGGACTCCCAAAGTGCTGGGATTACAGGTGTAAGCCACCGTGCCTGGCCTAAAGAAGAGTATTGTTTAATACAACAACAAAATGTTGAATGAGTGGGCCTCCCTTTGGGGTATACTATTTTGTACCTATATATATATACCTCCTGGCAGCACACACCTGGGTACAGACCATGGTTTACCTCTGTGTATATGGCAATGGCAGGGAGTGCTTAAGGCTTAGAACATAAAAAGGACTTAATAACTGAAGTGAAATTACTTATGTACAAAGGGTAAATTAAAATTGGGAATTGAAAATTCGGTGGCTACCTTGAAGGAATTTAGCATACAAATAACTAATGCGAATGTAAACTCGACATTTATACATATATAATTCCATGAACCTCTCTGCAAATGTCCACAATGGGATTCAAGCCCAGATACAAACTTCCTCTGACTAATAATTTAACATTAGTCAGTTGCCTGTTGATACTAAGGACACAAAAATGCCTTTGCATATGTGATTTTTTTTTGAGCAAGTAGAAAATCAGGTTCCGTAGAGGATCTTCACATGAATTTATGATGAATTCAGTGGTTAGCAAAAGAAGAACTAAATGCTTAGAAATAAGCTGGAGTAACTAGATTTTCCTCTCATCCTCAGTAGATACAAGTTTTCTTGTTGCAGAAACCTCAACAAGAATAAAGGGAAACAGAAATTATAGTTTCAGTATCCACAAATGGGCTGTTAGTTGTATTCACTGTTTATACAGCCATATTACCACCTGAAGAAACTCTGCTAGGACAATCCAGCAGAAGACAGTTATTTTCAAATGGTATGAAGATTATGTCTTCACTTTGCAAAAAAGAGTTGTAATAGAACTCCTTTATGGAGCATGACTCCTGACTTTTTGAATGAGCAACTCCTCTACAAATACACCTATTACATAAAAGTATATTCATCTGTATAAGAGATGACTACGTAACTGAACTGTCTTAGACTTCAAGTTCCTGACTTCACAAAGTTAATGTGTTAAAAATGCTAGAGATTGTAGGCTGGGAGCAGTGGCTCACGCCTGTAATCCCAACACTTTGGGAGGCTGAGGTTGGGGGATCACTTGAAGTCAGGACCTCAAGACCAGCCTGGCCAACATGGTAAAACCCCATCTCTACTAAAAAAAAAAAAAATAATAATAATCCAAAAATTGGCCAGATGTAGTGGCACATGCCTGTAATCCCAGCTACTCGGGAGTCTGAGGCACAAGAATCGCTTGAGCCTGGGAGGTGGAGGTTGCAGTGAGCTGAGATTGCACCGTGGCATTCCAGCCTGGGTGACAGAGTGAGACTCTGTCTCAAAAACAAAAAACAAACAAACAAAAACTACTAAAAATTGCAACAAAAAATAAACACCAGTAATCATTCAAAAAAAAAGTCTGCTCAATGTGAATGCATTTACAATTCCCAAGAATTCCTCTTCTATACTCAAACATACTAGATTTATGTTGTAAAACATAATACTTTCACATAAGTTATAAAGGCAGTGTGAGTCTATTATAAATAATTTGTTAAAAAAATAACTTTTCTTCTACTAACTAAAAGGTAGGCCTAATATTTTTCCAGGATTTGTGTCCACTTATAGTAATGTATACACACAATTACACGAATTAAAGAACCCATACAGAGAAACAGGAGAGTGGAGAGTTAATTGTACTAAAAACCAGGAATGAATCAGTCACCAAAAATAAACACTAACTTTGGCATCAATTTAGAAATCAAGACAAGAGATAAAACAATTTAATCCCAAAGTCTGCAAATTATTTGATTTGTCAAGGGATGGAACGTCTCCCTAGGACTAACCTCTAGGAGAATTATATGTGTGTATTTATACATATGTATATTTGTCCTCAGTTAAAACACCAAGCAGAATACAATGGCTTGGCTAGGTGCTTGGCTTTTCAGCCTGCCTTGCAACATGGTACCCTGAGATGACAGTGGGGAGAGTGGGTTTCTGCAGTGTGTTATGAGTAGAACAGGGCTGTTCTGTACCAAAACATCTCTGTACTGAAGAATGTGCTCTTTGTCTACATTGTCACCCAGGACAACAGGCAGAATAAAGTAGACAGTTAGTTTGCCGTTTGGCAATCCCCTAAGTCCAGTCCCACCACCTACTATCCTACCTGTCAGCAGGTTTATTAATCTCCCATTTCCAAATATCTGAATGATAGAGATAATAATGGGTCCTACTCCCTTAAGGGTGCAGGAAGATTGTGAAGATTAAATGTGTTGACATAAGTTAAGTGCATAAGGTGCTGCCAAGCACATACAAGCCAATAGGTTAGCTATTTTGTTTGTTACTGAAGCGTCTTGTGCCCTGCACTTCTCTGGTCTTCCAGAGCCTCTCTCCATGGTTTACCACCTGGGCTCTCGTTCAAGTCAATCCATCCTCCAGCTCTTCCCAAAGGATCTGTTCTCTGTCAAAACACCTTCATTATGCAGAACAGTGCTCTTTTAACAACATTGTCAACCATGACAAAAGGCAGAATGGGGACTGATACCTTGGGGCATCACTCTTCATCTGTGTAACACAGGGTCTATGGATGATCTTAAAGTGGTAACAGGATTATAATGCAAGAGTTGGGGTAGACACTAGGCATCCTCCCACACTGTGCAGACTCAGATGTGGCTGAACATTCAACACTAGCACTTTTTCCACAAAAGGGGCGTGGAAATCAATTTCCATGCAGATTTCAAACTGCTCGAATTTACACCAAGAGGGTATTCTACTTTCCTGCTAAAAGTTTGAGTGTTTTTATATAGTCCAGCTTTCCCTCCATAAACAGTTCACCTAAGTCAATTAAAAACTGGTTCCTTTTCTGTGTCATCTTTAAAAGAAAATCAAATGCAACCAAGATACAGATAGCATCACGTCCCATTTTCTGTTAAGTTTCATGTGGTTTTAGTAACCCTTCCTTCCACCACTATTGCCAAAAATGCTGTATAGTACATGCATTAGAATGAGTTAAAGCAGACTGGGCACAGTGAGGGCTGTAATCCCAGAGCTTTGGGAGGCTGAGGTGGGTGGATCACCTGAGGTCAGGAGTTCAAGATCAGCCTGGCCAACATGGTGAAACCACTTCTCTACTAAAAATAGAAAAATTAGCCTGGCGTGGTGGTGGGCACCTGTGATCCCAACTACTCGAGTTGCTGAGGCAGGAGAATCACTTGAATCAAGGAAGCCGAGGTTGCAGTGAGCCAAGACTGCACCTCTGCACTCCAGCCTGAGTGACAGTGAGACTCCGTCTCAGACAAAAAAAAAAAAAAAAAAATAGAATGAGTTAAAGCATAAGAAAATAAACTTGGCAGATTTGTAAGAATTTTATCACCTGTCCAGAAAGCTCCAGACGTAATTGGTCACTATAGGTACAAAAAACAGCAGGACAACTTAAGATTATAACCTGAAAATGGAATTTTTAATGCAGAAAAGTCTTTGTCGACTTATACATGTAGTGGCCACATACCTACAGGATACACTCCCCTATTAAAGTGCCGGCCTGTAAATACTGCTGCACCACAGATTAAAAATGAGTCACAGGACCCTGAATCCCTGGACTCAACTCTCTCCTTCTCCGATTCTTGACCCAGTGAAGGAACTGATGATACTATCATCCTCTAATTGCTCTGCAAGTGTGAGATTTTAATTGCAGCACCCAGGACTTTGTTCCCACTAAGCACCTTACTCAAACAAGTGGGAGAAGAAACACAATGCATTTTTTCTCACCTGTCCAGAACAAGATCTGGAGCAAAGATGAGCTTGCCGGGGTGGTCAATTGAGCGCCACATCAGCCCCACCATTAACACCTCCATCCAACAGCTCTCCAAGAGCCGCACTTGGTCGAACAGGCTGAGCTCCACAAAGCCTGGGGAAAGCAAGAGGCGGTGAGACACCCCCACCCTCCTCCTCAGCTTCCTGTGTCTGTAGAGACAGAATGGCAAGTGTTAAAACACTAAGAAAACGCAAACCATTAGGGAATCGATATTTTATAGATATGATTAACTACTCATTAAAGGAAGAAAACTTTGCAGTTAAGCTGCACGACTCAGTTTCCAGTCTTGGACCCCTTCTAGAGACAAATATACTTCATTTAGAGTTTGTCAAGCATGATGACCTGGGCTCAGAACTGATCTTTGTTAGCTGTGTCCTGATAATTCCTTTGCACTACTGAGAAGGTTGATGCTTGGTTGCCAGTGAGAGCAGCTGCCTGTCTGACCCAATCTTTGACTGGGATCAGAAGGGGTGGGGGAATGGGGTAGGTGGAGGTTGGGGTTGGAGGCTTGCAGACAGCAGTGTCAGCCCTCGCAGAAAGCCAAGGCAACTTCAAGGATTTATCTGATTGCTTAAAATTTCCCATCCAGTGTTAAGATCCTTCTGGGTAGAAGCACTGTTTCTGGGCGATTCTATCCTAAGCAGCAGATATCACCAAGCACAGTGGCGCACACCTGTAATCCCAGCACTTTGGGAGGCCAAGGCGGGTGGATTGCCTGCACCCAGGAGTTTGAAACCAGCCTGGCCAACATGGAGAAACCCCATCTCTACAAAAAATTATCTGGTCATGGTGGTAGGTGCCTGTAGTCCCAGATACTCTGGAGGCTGAAGTGGGAGGATTGCTTGAGCCTGGGAGGTTGAGGCTGCAGTGAGCTGAGATTACGTCACTACACTCCAGCCTGGGCAACAGAGCAAGATCCTGTCTCAAAAAATAAATAAATAAATAAATAAAATAAAGAGCAAATATAATAACAAAGCAGGTCCTGACAACCTAATAACCCATGTTGGTCACAGTACTGTTTGGAAACAGGTAATCTCTGGGGAAGGAAGCACATCAAAAGCAAAGTAGAGAACACTGGGGCTTCCTTCACAAGCCATGATAAAAGGAGAGGGCCATGTAATATAAATATGGTAACAAAAGACACAGCCTTGGAGTGAAATGGACTCTGGTTTGAACTCCAGCTCAGCCTCTTTCTAGCTGGTCACTTAATCTCCCATTAAGTCTTTGTTTTTCTTATAGGAAAACGGAGGTAACAATGCCTATCTCTGAGAGTGTCCTATAGGCAAGATCTCTTATTCTTGTTTTACGGATGAGGAAACTATGGCAGAGAGAACACATGTGTTCAAGTCTTTGAACAATTATAATGTAAATCTGTCTCAAGGAGAATGTAATGGTGTTATGAGTGTAAAGATGGATAAATACTTTCTAAATCCACATGCTTTGCTCAGTTTAGATTCCTAATATGTATACACCTTCCCAATCTCACCCATAGTAATAGACAATAAGCCTACCCAAGAGATCATGGCTCTTAACCTTGTAGATATTCAACAAGATCAAGAATAGATGATATTTTAATTTTTTTTTTTTTTGGTTTGGACAATGACTATGCCAGCTAAGAGAGGGGGAGAAAATCACACCTCCAGACTATGCCTACATTTCCTGAAAACTTTTCAAAACACCAGGCTTGAATAAGGAATAACGCAGTTTAAGAGTTCAGACTTCTTATGGCACAAAGAAGTGGCACAGCTTTCAGCAAAAATTAATTTCATCACTGCTCTCCGTGTGTGGTCCTGAAAATCGTGTTTGGAATACACTTAAAGCAAAAACTAGAGGAAAGTGCATCAGGATTGCCTCCTCCGGGAAAAAGCAGAGAAAAAAATAATTCTGGCAAAGGTGAAGATGTTAGACAAAACAAAATACAACTCGAAACCAAAAATCCTCAGGAAGCTCAGAAGAAATGGGCCCAGTTCAACAAAAGTCCCCAAATGATACTGTCACCATAGGCCTCAGTTCCCTGGGCTCTTTACCTGAAACTTCTCTTCCCCCACCTTCTCACCCCTCCTCATCTTTACAGCTTGCCCAGTGCAGTCGTTGCCCCCCAGGCCATGGGAACGCCCCCAGTGGCTCAGAACTTGTAAGAGGCTTCATTTCTTCAAGGACTGTGAAGAAGGGCATGGAGAAGCTTTCACAGGGGGATTGTGGGGTGTTGTCATTCTAGGTTAGAATCCTAGATTCACTCTTCTACAGAAACACCAAGTCAAATGATAATTAGCTGGTAATTTCAGCATCATACAGCACTTCAGGTCTATGTTACAAATGGGCTTGGGAGAAGTGATCACTTTAGAGGATGGAAAATGTAGGTTCCAAATGATAACTCATGAGTAACTAAGCTCATTTTTAACTTGATAGCATTCCAAGTTTATGGGCCCATTGATGATTCGTGTAACTTCAACCACTGATTTACTCTATTTGTCCATACATATTCATTTGTGTATATAATATTGATTCTCTATTGGAACAATAATTTACAAAATTCTATTTAGCATCTGATGAACCTTTCACTTTCAAACTAGTCATACTGTACTCTACCCCACCCTACCCCACCATGCCCTTCCTCTCAAGGTGAGGAATCCAGAGCCAAGAAATGGGGCAATGTGGAGTCTATCATCTTAACCATGTTCCAGGTTCCAGGACTCTAGGATTTCTTGCCCAAATGACCCCAAGCCCAGTTCCAGAGTCTGGGTGGGTTCCCTGGGTCCATCCTCCCAGACCACCTCTAGGCATGAGAGGGGGCCGACAGGTGAGTGTCTGTAGCAGATGTGGACACACAGGATAGGGTTTGTGCCAGGTAGTATGGGAAGCATCTAGCCACGGGAAAAGAAGAGAGTCAAGAATAGAAATGGCTGGGCCATGCACAACTCTTTCTTCACTACCATGTTGGGTACAGAACTCAGAGGAGTCTCAGAATTCTGAATCAGAACGTGGCCTTGTTGAAGGTAGCTATGCCAAGACGGGAGGAAGGAACATATTGCACTCAAAAGTTACGAATCCAGCTGAGAAACTGTTAAATATCTAGGCACAGCTCACAGACGTCTACTTTATACTCTTGTCCTTTAAATATTAGCAGCAGGCCTTTCTACAAGTACATGGAAAACTAATAGCCCGAAAGCCCTACCGGGAATCTTCTTGGCCCAGCTGATCATGTGTACCAACTCCTTGTCAGCCAGCTTGGTCAGGGACATCATCATGGAGGCCTCGGTGAAGGGCGCACTGGGGCGGCTGATCAGTACATGGGGTGGCTCAGCCTCCAGGAGGGTGAGCACCAGCTGCTCGGGGCTCAGGGCGTCCAGCAGCAGCTCCCGCACTAGGGGCACGTGGCTGCCACTCCTCTTGGCCTTGCTGGCGCAGTGCAGTTGCTCGTCGGCACTTCTCTGTCTCCGCACAAGGCGGTACCCACATCTCTCTCTCCGGGAGCCTGAAGAGGAAAGCAGGGTCATTCAAATTGTCGGGGTAAAACCGCAGTCAAGTAAAAGAAGCTTGACTTTTATTTTCTGGAGCCTGTGGGGCACGTACCAAAGATTACTATGGTCGTGACTGTACTAGGAAAACCAACGACATAACTTTTCAGGAACTTTTTAGGTCTCCATTTCCAGGTCATCTATAGATACTAACACCATTTCTCTATAAAGCGTGCTCATAAACCTGTTTCCAAACCATAAAATTAGGAATTTTCTTCAGGTAGAAAATGGGGATATTTCCAAAGGTATCAAATAATATACTTTTAACACATTCTTAAAATGTTTATATGCATGTGTGCATATGTATATAGTTCTTTATTCATACTTAAACAAGTACATTTCAAATAGCAAATTAAGTGAAAAAATCTGGAAAATATGGAAGAGAATAAATTTTGGCATAAATTCTTTCAGTCTTTTAATGCCTTTATATTTTCCATGTTTTATATACAAAATTATTATTTTGTTTGTTTGTTTTTGAGACGGAGTCTCACTCTGTCACCCAGGCTGCAGTTCAGTGGTGCGATCTCGGCTCACTGCAACCTCAGCCTCCCAGGTTCAAGCAATTCTCCTCCCTCAGCCTCCTGAGTAGCTAGGATTACAGGTGCCCACGACCATGCCCAGCTAATTTTTATATTTTTAGTAGAGACGTGATTTCACCATGTTTGGCCAGGCTTGTCTCAAATTCCTGACCTCAGGTGATCTGCCCATCTCAGCCTCCCAAAGTGCTGGGATTACAGGTGTGAGCCACCATGCCCAGCCTTTATACACAAAATTAGATTGTAGTATGTACACTATTTTATTATAATCGTATTTTTGAGACAGAGTCTTGCTCTGTTGCCCAAGCTGGAGTGTAGTGATGCAATCACAGCTCACTGCAGCCTTCCTCTCCTGGACTCAAGCAATCCTCCTGCCTCAGCCTCCCAAGTAGCTGGGACTACGGGAACATGCCACCATGTCTGGCAAATTTTTAAATTTTTTGTAGAGATAGGGTCTTACTATGTTACCCAGTGCTCAATAGTTTGACTATCTATTTTCTCCGAACCCATTGGGCATTAAAAATCATTTTTAATGTTTGCTAATCTAACAAGTGACTAACCATCTTGCTTTACTTTATATGTTTTAATTACTAGCAAAGTTGATTTATATGCTTGTTCTTTGGATTTATTTACCT
>NW_016810602.1:2452374-2455128 GCF_001698545.2 Rhinopithecus bieti | reverse complement strand
CTTTTTTTTTTTTTTTTTTTTTTTTTTTTAGAGACAAGGTCTCTGTCACCCAGGCTGAAGTATGGTGGTATGGTCATGATCACAGCTCACTGCAGCCTCAACCTCCCAGGCTCAAGTGATCCTCCCACCTCAGCCTCCTGGGTAGCTGGGACTACAAGTGTGCACCAACACACCCGACTAATTTTTGTATTTTTTGTAGAGACAGGGTCTTGCCATGTTGCCCAGGTTGGTCTCGAACTCCTGGGCTCAAGTGATCCACTTGCCTTGGCCTCCCAAAGTGCTGGGATAAGCCACCACACCCAGCCCAATAAGTAAGTTTTGGTGATATAGAAACAAGGTGGAACCAAAATACCAAACAATAACATGTAAAATGAGAGAGGAATTATTTTGGTTAGAATTTCTAAGATTCTTTTTTGGGAAGACAGAAGCTTAAATTCTCAAATTAATCAAGAACACATGTTAAAAAGCAGAAATATCATTAAAGGAATTGAAACATGGCCAAGCATGGTGGCTCACACTTGTAATCCCAGCACTTTAGGAGGCCAAAGGTGGTGGGGGAAGGCAGATCACTTGAGGTCAGGAGTTCAAGACCAGCCTGGGCAACAGAGTGAAACCCAATCTCTACTAATAATACAAAAACTAGCTGGGCATGGTGGGAGACACCTGTAATCCCAGCTATTTCGGAGGCTAAGGCGGGAGAATCACTTGAATCTGGGAGGCGGAGGGTGCAGTGAGCCAAGATCACGCCACTGCACTCCAGCCCAGGTGACACAGCGAGACTGTCTCAAAAGAAAAAAGGGAATTCAAACAGAATGCATGACTTTTAAACTAGTAAAAGAAGAAAAGAAAACATAAAATGTGATCAACTCCCAAAACGGAAGAAGTAGAAAATACATAATAAAATTTTTTAAATCACAAAATAAGATGATAGAAATGAACCCAAATATCAGTTGTCACAATAAACAAAAAATACCAAATTGACCATTTAAGAGTGACCTGAAATCGTACATATTTTTAAATCTAGACATAGATTAGTTGTAAGATATACAACTAACATATAGGAAAACAAAGTAGACAGATAGAAAAATACATAACAGGCAAAATTAACCAAATAAATTGATGTTACTCTACTGATACCAGACAAATAAACTTTAAGGCAAAAATTATTATTATAGATAAGGAGACTTGTTGCCAGAATATTTTAAAAAGATAAATAATTCTAAACTCATATACTTCAAAACAACCAAGGCCAGGTGTGGTGGCTCACGCCTGTAATCCCAACAATTTGGGTGGCCAAGGTCGACGGATCACCTGAGGTCAGGAGTTCGAGACCAGCCTGGCCAACACGGAGAAACCCTGTCTCTATTACAAATACAAAAGTTACCCAGGCATAGTGGCGCATTCCTGTAGTCCCAGCTACTCAGGAGGCTGAGGCAGGAGAATCGCACAAACCCAGAAGGCACAGGTTGCAGTGAACTGAGATCATGCCATGCACTCCAGCCTAGATGACAGAGCAAGACTCCGTTGAAAAAATAAATAAACAAACAAACAACAAAACACAGCGTCCAAACACAACACAAAAGTGATTGAAAGAAAAAGAGAAACTGGCAAATGCACTATTAAAATGGGATATTTAAACCTCTCTCTCAACAGCTGAAAGAGCGAAGAGTCAGAATGCAGAATATTTGAACCACATAATTAACAAGCTTGATCTACAAAGGCCATAGATATTTTGCAAAAATTATCACATACTAGGCAATGAAGAAAATCCTAAGTAAAATAGGCATAAGACCATTTTCTCTGACCATAAGAAAATGGAAAACAACAACAAAATATAACTTCCAAATCCCTATATATTTGAGCACCAAAATCTTTATAAGTTTTCACTGGTTAAAGACAAAATGTAAAATGGAAATTAAGAAAACACGTTATAAGTAAGGATGTCATTAGCATGGTTACAACTTTTATATGAATTTCCCTTAAAAAAAAAAAAAAAAACCCTAAAAGTTGAAATCTGCAAAATGCTTAGTTTTATACTCCCATCATTATGTTTATTCACTAAATTGTTTACATTTTAAAATAAATATCAGTTAGAAAATATGAGCAAATTTAAATTATTGGCTACTGGAAAAATTTGTCAGAATTTCCTCTTAACATTGACTAGTTATAGTAGAAGAAAGGGCTCTATTTATTCAGAACATTTGAACCAAATTTACTGCTAAAAGAATTAAAGGCCTAAAATACAATTCATTTTATTAGTAATCAAGTAGAATGCTATGGATATTTAAGGTCAATTATAAACCCAGGATAAAATGGAGCAAAATGTATGTTTTTCTTAATTTTTTTTTAATATACTTTAGGTTCTGGGATAGATGTGCAGAACATGTAGGTTTGTTACATACGTATGCACGTGCCATGGTGGTTTGCTGCAAAATGTATGCTTTTAAAAAGCACCTTTCTGCCAGGCAAGGTGGCTCATGCCTGTAATCCCCCAGCACTTTGGGAGGCTGAGGCAAGAGGATCACTTGAACCCAGGAGTTCAAGACTAGCCTGGGCAACACAGTGAAATCCTGTCTCTACAAAAAATACAAAAATTAGCCAGGTGTGGTGGTGCACACACCTGTAGTCCCAGCCACTCGGGAGGCTGAGGTAAGGGAATCAATTGAGCCCTAGGAGGTCAAGGTTGTGCCAAGCCAAGGTTGTGCCACTGCACTCCAGCCTGGGTTGCAGCAGAGTGATACCCTGTCTCAAAAA
>NW_016810602.1:2437244-2449814 GCF_001698545.2 Rhinopithecus bieti | reverse complement strand
CAACTAAACATCAACCCCCACCCAACGGAGTCTCATTCTGTCGCCAGGCTGGAGTGCAGTGGCATGATCTCGGTTCACTGCAACCTCTGACTCCCAGGTTCAAGCTATTCTCCTGCCTCAGCCTTCCAAGTAGCTGGGACTACAGGCGCCCGCCACCATACCCGGCTAATTTTTGTATTTTTAGTAGAGACACGGTTTCACCATGTTGGCCAGGATGGTCTCGATCTCTTGACCTCATGATATGCAGGCCTCGGCCTCCCAAAGTGCTGAGATTACAGGCATGAGCCACCACACCCAGCCTCAACTAAACTTTCACAGAAAAAACCAAACTTGTCTTTTCCTATTCATGTTTGCACAAATTTTAATTAAATTTTATAATGTAACAATTACAGTGAGTAGAAACAGGTTTGAGAAGAAGCTCACTGGTTTCTGATAAGGATAAAGTAAAGCGGTGGGAATGGAAATGTTTAGGTGTTCGAGAGAGTAACCAATACACACTGTGAGGCTATGGGCACTGGCAGGGTGTTCTACAGAGGAAATGAAGATCATCGGTGACTCTAGGAAGCCAGAGAAGTGTGATCAGATGAAGAGAACTTCTGCTGTAACTGAACTATAATCACTGAGGGTTCTAATCTGTTACATACACAGAGAAAAAGAAAAGGGCAGAGAATGCTCACGAGGCAGAGCTACTAAGAAATTGTCAGGGAGGGCAGGGCGCGGTGGCTCACACCTGTAATCCCAGCACTCTGGGAGGCCGAGGTAGGCGGATCACGAGATCAGGAGATCGAGACCGTCCTGGCTAACATGGTGAAACCTGTCTCTACTAAAAATACAAAAAATTAGCCAGGCATGGTGGTAGGCACCTGTAGTCCCAGCTACTCAGGAGGCTGAGGCAGGAGAATGGCGTGAACCCGGGAGGCGGAGCTTGTAGTGAGCCGAGATCATGCCACTACACTCCAGCCTGGGCAACAGAGCAAGACTACTTCTCAAAAAAAAAAAAAAAAGAAAGAATAGAAAAAGAAATTGTCAGGAAGTAAAGTGATAGATTTTTGCTTTAAATTCAAATAATTACAATGAGAAATTACAACCAACCACAGGTAAAATACTGGCTAGCAGAAGAATAAGTGCAGGCAGAGCTGCTCGGAGTACATATAAACAAGCAAGTGAGTACAGACAAGTGAACCAAAAGCTAGCCAGGTGGAGAGAGCTGGGTGTTGGCATCTTTGTCAGTTATATACTAAAGTGCTCACTTTTCTTTGTGTATAAAATATATGTGAATATATGAGTATATAAAATACATGTGAATATATGTATGTGAATATATTACATATACATATGTATACATCTATTACTGTCATAGAACAAAATCTATGCTGTATGTACTTTTCATAGTTCCATTATCTTTCTGACTCCTGCATATTTTTCCACTTCTAGAAAGCTAGACGAGGGGATAGGTATGAGCCTCCCCATGGCTACCCCAGTAACCCACAAGATACTCTACTTTTTTGTCACAAGCTTTAACCATGGACATTTACCAGGATTTCATCCTTAGAACTGGACTTTTCAAGATCACAGACAGATGGCCACCCAGCCCTGTTTGAGGATTCCAGTGGCTAGAAGTCCCCTAAACCATCTGGTGGCCTATTTATTCTGTGGTCAGACCACTTGAACTGTAGAAAGTCCTTCTCTACTTGGGGCCAAAATCTGCCTCCCATAATTTGTTCCCACTCACCCCAGCTCTGTTCTCTGCAGTTACTGTGGATAAGTCAATGCCCCCTCCAATGTGACAACACACAAATACTTAATTACTATGTCCTAAATCTCTCTTCCCGGCTACTGTCCCCAGTTCCTCAGAGGACAGGGCTTTTAGAAAGGTCCATATACAATAAGAAGGGAAGCAAGCACTCACCACACTTCACCATTCCCACTTCATAACACTTCCGAAGTCGGCAGGCCTGGCAGCTCTTGCGCCGGTTTTTATCGATTGTACACTGATTTGTAGCTGGACAAATATAATCATTATGGCCTATAGCAGAGTGGGGGGGAAGAAAGATTATTGATACCATCTCTTGGTTAAATCTCTTCCTGGTCAACAACACTGATAACACTTTCCAGCTGAGAGATAGGGGACATCTTCTTAATGACCAGTATAGGTACAAAGGCAAAGTCAAGCTACATTGACACCTTGTTAATGAGTAAAGGAGACCTAGGAACATTTCAATATCCTGGTTTTTGACTAATATGTTATTCTCTGCATATTCTTGGAATTCTCAAAAGAGAGATATAAAAATATATCCTTTAGATATGGAAAATTAGACAGTAACATTAAATTGATTTGCTCCAAGTCACAGAACTCAAGAGTTGTAAATCAAGCCATCAAATTCAACTTTTTATATTCTTTTACATATATCCCTCTTTTGGGTTTAATACAATATTTTAATGGGAATTCATAGTCAAAATAACAAAAGGAACAAATAAAGAAATTAGCAATCTAAATAATGACAGAAAGTACTGCTATTGACAAGAGTTGTGGTGGATTACTGTTCTCAATTCTTCATTCTCTCCCTCGGCCTTGCGACCATGCAGTGTACTAGAGTGGGCAGAGAGTAAACACTTCCCTACCAATTGATGTTGGGCTTGACCACAGGACTTTCTATAGCCAATGATATATCAATAAATGTGCTGCTCCAACCGTTTGGCTTGGCCTCTCGAGCTCCTGTGAGGTAGCCACTGGTCCAGGAAGAACGTGGGGACATGTGGAACAGACCTGACCTCCCCAAAAGCCCAGAACCAAGTTTATGAAGTAGAGTTACTCTAAACAACTCAAAGACATAGAAGTACAGAAAATAAGACTCATTGTAGTAAAATCCTAAGAGTTTGAACTTGTTAGTTATATAGCAATCTCTAAGACAATGATACTCTTAATTCTTTTATGCAAGGAAGAGCTAAGAATATTTACATTTCAAAAATCGTTTCAGATGCGGTACGAAGAACCAATGAGAGGCAGCAAAACTGATGAGGCCATGAAACCAGATGACAGCCTGCTATATTTGTGCAAATGAGAGAAGATGTCTGGACAGGGTATTGGTAGGGAGGATGAGGACAGCTACATGGGTCTGAGAAAGGGTTAATAGAAATTATAATAAAATAGATGAAAAGCAAAAGTGAAAGTGAGTAGGGCATTTTGATGCCTTTCTAATAAACAATATGGCCTGAACATCTTACATTAAGCCTATAACGAAGCAGAATTTCAGAGCGGAGAATAAATGAATCTCAAAAATAAATGAAATGAGCAAGTCATAAAAGAAAAAAGTTGCAAAAGAATATGTAGGAGAAGACATGAACACAAAGTTCAAAAACAGAGAAAATGAACCTGCATTATTTAGGGATGTATGTGTAGGAGGCAAAACCACACACAGCAAGGAAGGCAGAAAGGAGGACTGTCCCACCTCTGCAGGGAGGGAAGCGGGTGTGGCAGGAGGGACCACCCAGAGAGATTCTGGGGAGCTATTATATTCTATTTCATTGTTTGAGCACTGGTTACACAGGGATTTGCTTTATAATCATTCTTTAAACTGGACATGGTACATGCAGAATTCTACACGTTAGCATACAATGAAAAGGTAATTTTTTTTTTTTTTTTTTTTTTTTTTTGAGACAGACTCTTCCTCTATTGCGTAGGCTAGAGTGCAGTTGCATGATCTCAGCTGACTGCAACTTCTGCCTCCTGGATTTAGGTGATACTCCTACCTTAGCCTCCCAAATAGCTGGAATTCAGGCACCCACCACCATGCTCTGCTAATTTTTGTATTTTTAGTAGAGATGGTGTTTGGCCATGTTGGCCAGGCTGGTCTCAAACTCCTGACCTCTGGTGATCCGCCCGCCTTGGCCTCCCAAAGTGCTGGGATTACAGGTGTAAGCCACCACAGCTGGCCAGAAGAGGTAATTAAAAACCTAATTGTAACTCCAATCTTGAAACAGTCTTCACAGTCTCTTATATCTACATGAACCTCTCATGTTGCAAAGAGATATCTGCACTTTTATGTTTGTTGCAGCATTGTTCACTATAATGTAAGCAAAGAAGATGTATATGAAGTGCAATAATGTTTTTCAAGCTTTCTTAGGCTCCTTTTCTTCTATTACACTTAAATTATTAACTACACTTCATATCTTTTACTTCAAACAATAGCATCTCTAGTATGGCCCAATTTTATTAAAGTGCTTTGATCTATCTTTTTTTTTTTTTTTTTTTCCGAGACAGAGTCTCCTTCTGTTGCCCAGGCTGGAGTTGCAGTGGTGTGATCTCAACTCACTGCAACCTCCACCTCCTGAGCTTAAGCAATCCTCCCATCTCAGCCTACCATGTAGCTGGGACTCCCACTTTTCCACTCCTACTACCCTTCCTAGCCTCTGGCAACCATCCTTCTACTCTATCTCCTTGAGTTCAATTGTTTTCTTTTTTTTGGTGGTGGGAGGGAGATGAAGTCTCACTCTGTCGCCCAGGCTGGAGTTCAGTGGCGTGATCTCAGCTCCCTGCAACCTCCACCTCCTGGGTTCAAGCAATTCTCCAGCCTCAGCCTCCCGAGTAGCTGGGACTACAGGTGCATGTTGCCACGCCCAGTTAATTTTTCGTATTTTAGTAGAGACAGGGTTTCACCGTGTTGCCCAAGCTGGTCTTAAACTCCTGAGCTCAGGCAATCCACCCGCCTCGACCTCCCAAAGTGCTAGGATTACAGGCATGAGGCATCGCAATTGTTTTCATTTTTAGCTCCCACAAGTGAGAACATGGGAGGTTTGTCTTTGTGTGCCTGGTTATTTCATTTAACATCACTTCCAGTTGCATCCATGTCGTTGCAAGTGACAGGATCTCATTCTTTTTTATGGTTAAATAGTGGTGTATATGTTCCACATTTTCTTTATCCATTCACCTGTGGATGAACACTTAGGTTGCTTCCGAATCTTGCCTATTGTGAACAGTGCTGCTGCAAACATGGGAGTGCAGACATCTCTTCTATACACCAATTTCCTTTCTTTTGGGTACATACCCAGCAGTGGGATTGCTGGATCATATGGTAGCTCTATTTTTAGTTTTTTTGAGGAAACGTCAAACTATTCTCCATAGCAGTCGTACTAATCTCCATTCCGACCAACAGTATAGCAGGATTCCCTTTTCTCCACATCCTCGCTAGCATTTGTTATTTCCCATCTTTTGGATATAAGCCATTTTGACTGTGGTGAAATGGTATCTCATTGTAGTTTTGATTTGCATTTCTTTGATGATTAATGATGTTGAACACATTTTTATATACCCATTTGCCATTTGTATGCCTTCTTTTGAGAAATGTTTAGCCAGATCTTTTGCCTATTTTTTAATGGGATTATTAGATTTTTTTTCTAGAGTTATTTGAGCTCCATCTATATTCTGATTATTAACCCCTTGTCAGATGGGTAGTTGGCAGATATTTTCTCCCATTCTGTGGGTTGTCTCTTCATTGTTTTCTTTGCCATGCAAGCAGCTTTTTAACTTGATGTGATCCCATTTGTCCACTTTTGATTGGTTGCCTGTGCTTGTGGGGTATTACTGAAGAAATCTTTGCTGCAACCAATGTCCTGGAGTGTTTCCCCATGTTTTCTTTTAGTAGTTTCATAGTTTGAGGTCTTAGATTTAAGTCATTGATCCATTTGGACTTGATTTTTATATATGGTGAGAGGGATCTAGTTTTATTCTTCTGTACACGGATGTCCAGTTTTCCCAGTACCATTTATTGAAGAGACTTTTTCCCCAAGGTGTGTTCTTGCACCTTGGTCAAAAATGAGTTAACTGTAGATGTATGGATTTGTTTCTGGGTTCTCTATTCTGTTCCATGGATCCCTATGTCTATTTTAAGCTAGTACCATGCTGTTTTGGTTGCTATAGCTCTATGGTATAATTTGTAGTCAGGTAATATGATTTTCCAGTTTTGATATTTTGCTCAGAATGGCTTTGGTTATTCTGGATCTTTATGGTTCCATACAAATTTTAGGGTTGTTTTTTCTATTTCCGTAAAAACATCATTGGTATTTTGATAGAGATTGCATTGAATCTGTAGATTGCTTTGGGTAGTATAGACATATTAACAATATTAATTCTTCCAATCCACGAACATAGAACATCTTTCCATTTTTTTGTGTCCTCTTCAATTTCTTTCACCAATGCTTTATAGTTTTCATTGTAGAGACCTTTCACTTCTTTGGTTAAGTTAATTCCCAGGTATTTTATTTGTAGCTGCTGTAAATGAGATCACTTTAGATTTTTTTTTTCAGATTGTTTGCTGTTGGCATACAGAAATGCTACTGATTTATGTTGATTATGTATTCTGCAACTTTACTGAATTTATTACATCTAATAGTTTTTTGGTGGAGTCTTTTGATTTTTCCAAATATAAGATCATATCATCTGCAAACTAGGATAATTTGACTTCTTCCTTTCCAATTTAGATGCCCTTTATTTCTCTTTTCTGATTGCTTTAGCTAGCAGTTCCAGTACTGTGTTGAATAACAGTGGTGAAAGTGGGCATCCTTGTCATGTTCCATATAGAGGAAAGGTTTTCAGTTTTTCCCCATTAAGTATAATAGCCATGGGTCTGTCATATATGTCTGTTATTGTGTTGAGGTATATTCCGTCTATACCAGTTTTTTAGGGTTTTTATCATGAGGGGATGTTGAATTTTATCAAATGCTTTTTCAGCATCAATTGAAATTATCATATGGTTTTCAACCTTCATTCTGTTGACATGTTGTATTAAATTAATTTTCATATGTTGAACCATCCTTGCATCCCTGGGATAAATTCCACCTGGTTATGATGAAAAATCTTTTGAATGTGTTGAGTTTGGTTTGTGTTTTATTGTGGATTTTTGCATCAATATTCATTGGGGATATTGATCATATCCTTTTGATGTTTGTCTGGTTCTGGTATCAGGGTAATACGAGTCTCACGGAATGATTTTGAAACTATTCCCTCCTTCTCCTCTATTTTTCAGAATTGTTTGAATAGGATTGGCATTAGTTCTTCTTTAAATGTTTCCTAAAATTCAGCAATGAAGCCATCAATCCCGGGCTTTTCTTTGCTGAGAGACTTTTGTGTGTGTGTGTGTGTGTGAGACCTGATAACACTCCATCACCCAGGCTAGAATGCAGTAGTGCAATCTTGGCTCACCACAGCCTTGACTTCCCGGTCCCAAGCAATCCTCCCACCTCAACCTCCTGAAGAGCTGGGACTACAGATGTACACCACCACACCTGGCTTTTTTTTTTTTTTTTTTTTTTTTTTTGTAGAGATAGGGATCTCCCTGTGTTGCCCAGGCTAGTCTTGAACTCCTGGGTTCAGGTGATCCTCCAACCTTGACCTTCCAAAGTGCTGGGATTATAGGTATGAGCCACTTACGCCCAGCTTGCCGGGAGACTTTTTATAACAGCTTCAATCTTGTTACTTGTTACTGGTATGTTGAAGTTTCGGATTTCGTCATGGTTCAATATTGACAGGTTGTATGTGTCTAGAAATTTATCCATTTGTTCCAGGTTTTCCAAATTATTGGCATATAGTTGCTTATGATAGCCTCTAATGATCCTTCAGATTTCTGCAGTATCAATTGTAATGTCTCCTTTTTCATCTCTGATTTTATTTGGCTCTTCTTTTTTAAAAAAAATTAGTCTGGCTAAAGGTTTGTCAGGTTTATTGTCTCAAAAAAATTCATATTTTGTGAATCTTTTGTGTTGTTTTCTTGGTTTCAATTTCATTTATTTCTGCTTTGATCTTTTTATGAATATTTCTTTTCTTCTATTAATTTTGGGTTTGGTTTGCTCTTGCTTTTCTAGTTAAGATGCATCATTAGGTTGTTCACTTCAAGTTTTTCTACTTTTTTGATTGATATAGGCACTTAAGCTATAAACTTTCCTCTTAGTACAGCTTTCACTGTATCCTATAGGTTGTGGCATGTTGTGTTTTCATTATCACTTGTTTCAAGAAATTTTTAATTTCCTTCTTAATTTCTTCATTGACAGACTGGTTGTTCAGGAGTTTAATTTCCATGTTTGTATAGTTTCCAAAATTCTTTATTGATTTCTAGTTTTATTCCATTGTGGTCAGAGAAGGTACTTGATTTGATTCCATTTCTTAAAAATGTTTTAACACTTGTTTTGTGGCCTAACATATGGTATATCCTTCGGAATGATCCATGTGCTGAGGAAAAGAATGTGTATGTTGCAGCCACTGGATGAAATATTCTGTAAACATCTATTAGGTCCATTTGGTCTTTAGTGCAGATTAAGTCTGACATTTCTTTGTTGATTTTCTGTCTGGATGATCTGTTCAATGCTGAAAGTGAAAGTGGGGTGTTGAAGTGTCCAGCTATTACTGTATTAGTCTGTCTCTCTCGTTAGCTCTAATAATATTTGCTTTATATATCTGGGTGCTCCAGACATACTTACAATTGTTATATTCTCTTGCTGAATTGACACCTTTATTATTAGCGACCTTTTTTGACTCTTCTTATAGTTTTTGTCTTGAACTCTATTTGGTCTGTTGTAAGTATAGCTACTCCTGCTCTTTTTTGGTTTCCATTTGCATGAAATATTTTTTTCCATCCCTTTATTTTCAATCTACATGTGTCTGAGGCAGGCTGATCTCCTGAGGTCATGAGTTTGAGACCAGCCTGACCAACATGGTGAAACCCTGTCTCTACTAAAAATACAAAAATTAGCCGGGTGTGGTGGTGGGTCCCTGTAATCCCAGCTACTTGGGAGGCTGAGGCAGGAGAATCCCTTGAACCTGGGAGTTAGAGGTTGCAGTGAGCCAAGATTGCACCATTGCACTCCAGCCCGGATGACAGAGTGAGACTCTGTTTCAAAAAAAAAGTTGTTATAGTTACTGTTTTTCATTGGTTCTTCCTTTAGGCTTTCTACTCAAAATATGAGTAGTTTACAAACCACAATTAACAGTGTTACACTATTCTGCGGTTTTCTATGTACTTACTATTACCAGTGAGTTTTGTACCTTGAGATGATTTCCTATTGCTCATTAACATCTTTTTCTTTCAGACTGACGAACTCCCTTTAGCATTTCTTGTAGGACAGGTCTAGTGTTGATGAAATCCCTTAGCTTTTGTTTATCTGGGAAAGTATTTCTCCTTCATGCTTGAAAGGTATTTTCACTGGATACACTATTATAGCGTAAAAATTTTTTCCTTTATCACTTTAAATATATCATGCCTCTCTCTCCTGGCCCATAAGGTTTCCACTGAAAAGTCTGCTGCCAGATGTCGGAGCGCTGTTGTATGTTACTTGTTTCTTTCCTTTTTTTTTTCCTCGCTCTGTCACCCAGGCTGGAGTACAGTGGCGATCTCAGCTCACTGCAAGCTCCGCCTCTCGGGTTCACACCATTCTCCTGCCTCAGCCTCCTGAGTAGCTGGGACTACAGGCGCCTGCCACCACGTCCGGCTAATTTTTTGTATTTTTAGTAGAGACAGGTTTATCTTGCTGCTTTTAGAATTTTGTTTCTTTTTTATCTTTGAATTTAAAGATGAAAGATCACGTAATAAAATCATTCTAACGTTCCTATGAACAAACAAGAGAAAATGGCTAGGACATTT
The DNA here is from genome assembly GCF_001698545.2 of Rhinopithecus bieti. Classification (NCBI taxonomy): domain Eukaryota; kingdom Metazoa; phylum Chordata; class Mammalia; order Primates; family Cercopithecidae; genus Rhinopithecus; species Rhinopithecus bieti. The sequence goes on along the minus strand of NW_016810602.1, from coordinate 2,440,185 downwards.
TTTAACTTGTACCAGCAGGTGTTAAATACATTATAACACCATAATAGTTGAAATAATGTAGAATCATGTAAAATAGTTCTTATGCAAGAATGGAGAGAGAGATCAATGGAACAGTCAAATAAAATGCTAATATACATAAGAACTTTGTATATCATATTTATACATATGTAGAGAAACAAAATCCAATGGAAACATGAAGAGATGCACAAAATCATCAGGGAAATGCAAATTAAAACCACAATGAGATGCTACTGCATACCATTAAAAGGGCAAAAATTGAAAAGACTGACAATATCCAGTTTTGGCAAAGATGTAAAGCAACGGGAACTCTCTCATACATTGTCGTCAAGAATGCAAAGTGGTCCAGCCACTTTGGAAAACCATTTGTTAGTTTATTATAAAGTTAAACATATACTTATCACACAACTAGCAGTTTTACACGTAGGTACCCAAGAGAAACAAAATCATATGTCTGCACAGAGAGATATGCATGAACACTCACAACAGTTTTATTCAAAATAGCACAAAACTTCAAACAATGCCAATGAATGAATGATCAGTGATGTATCTATACATTGCAATATTATTCAGCAACAAAAAGGAATGAACTACAGATACATGCAACAACACAGATAAATCTCAAAAGCATCATAAGTAAAAAGCCAAATTGAAATACAGTATGACATTCTCAAAAAGGCAAAACTAGAGGGACAGAAAAGAGACCAGTGATTCCCAGGGACAGGGAAATTCAGGAGAAATGGGTTGCAGTGGACATAAGCGAATTCTGGGGGGTGATAATAAATTCCCATCTTAATTATGGTGGTGGTTGCATGATTACACATATTTTCAAAACTCATAAACCCATATAATTAAAATAGGTAAATTTTATCGTATGGAAATTATATCACAAACTCAACTTTTTAAAATTGACTCCCATATTTTAAAATCAATGAAAATGAATGGATTTATTCAGTAAAATTATGTGGAGAAAATTAACTATTTAGAGATAAATACATTTGATTATTTCATTCAGTATGCCAAAATAAATTCCTTTTGAATTAAATAATAAAATGTAAAAACAAACTATTAAATAACAAAACATAGGCAAAAGTTTATATAATGCCTGGGTGTGAAAGGACTTTCTAGGCTTAAAAACTACATACAAAACTATCAAAGTTGGTAATATTTGACTATTTAAAGATTAAATATTTCTGCATATCAAAATCAGAGTCAAGTGGAAAAAATATTTGTCATACATGTAATAATAGGTTAATATATAAAGCACACAATTTAAAAGGAAAATGTCAGAACCCCATAGAAAAATGGGCGAAAGCTCTGAATAAAAAAGATAAAACAGAAAACACAAATGGCAGATAAATTTATGAGAAAACATTTACCTCACTAATAAAGAGAAGCAAATTAAAACCAAAAGATACCAATGTAGCAAGGTTTTTTCTTTTTGATAAGAGTCAATGCTACCAAGAGGTTGGTAAAAGAGACACTCATGCTACTGGCAGAAGAGCAAGTCTGTACAACCTTCTTGAGACTTGAACACCTGAAAACATGTCAAGAACTTTAAACATTAATATACTCTGATCCCATAGATTTGTTCTAAAAATATATCCAGAGAAACTATTAGAGATTTTTTCAAAACTTCATGAACAAATAAATTAACCACAGCATTGTTTAAAACTGAAAATCGGGCCGGGCGCAGTGGCTCAAGCCTGTAATCCCAGCACTTTGGGAGGCCGAGACGGGCGGATCACGAGGTCAGCAGATCGAGACCATCCTGGCTAACACAGTGAAACCCTGTCTCTACTAAAAAATACAAAAAACTAGCCAGGTGAGGTGGCGGGGCCTGTAGTCCCAGCTACTCAGGAGGCTGAGGCAGGAGAATGGCGTGAACCTGGGAGGCGGAGCTTGCAGTGAGCTGAGATCCGGCCACTGCACTCCAGCCTGGGCGACAGAGTGAGACTCCATCTCAAAAAAAAAAAAAAAAAAAACCTGAAAATAATTGATAAGATCTTCAACAATAAAGAGTTAAATAAATCTGATAAGATAGAATATTACACAGTTGTGAAACAAGTCTCTGGAAATTTAACAACAGAAATGCTTATAAGACAATATTAAGTGAAAAAGGATACAGAACTCTGTATAAGCCCAATTAATTTTGAAAAATCATATGCAAGGAATTGTTAAGTGCTACTGGTGAGCAAAATGGACAAAAACCCTGGTCCTCATGGAATCTGTAATCTGTTGTCTTGCTCGCCACTGTATCCATAGAGCCCAGTACAGTGCTCAACAAATATTTATTAAAGGAACACCAACAGGAAAGAGAACAAAAAGGAAAGGATAAGCTTGAAAAACAAGCCGTGCCTTCATCTGGACCAGACAAAGTGATGAGGTCTCTCTCCCTATGTCCTCCTTCGTCTGCGCTCCATAACCCAGGAGAGAAACAGCAGCACTTATCAGTCTGACGGCAACTCATTGTGTGAGGAAGCCAAGAAAGTATCAATGGAACAGCAAGCACAACACAGCTTCCAGTGCATTCGTACAGTGAAGGTGACAGATACATGACTAAGATATGGTCAATTAGCTTATAAATCAAGTTAGCAAGACAAGTTCAAAATCATAAAAAAAGAATGGACCAGACGTGGTGGCTCACGCCTGTAATCCCAGCACTTTGGGAGGCTGAGGCGGGCAGATTACAAGGTCAGGAGATCGAGACCATCCTGGCTAACACGGTGAAACCTGGTATCTATTAAAAATACAAAAAATTAGCCAGGCGCAGTGGCAGGTGCCTGTAGTCCCAGCTACTCGGGAGGCTGAGGAAGGAGAATGGCATGAACCCAGGAGGTGGAGCTTGCAGTGAGCCGAGATTGTGCCACTGCACTGAGCCTGGACGACAGAGAGAGACTCCGTCTCAAAAAAAAAAAGAAAA
>NW_016810602.1:2434530-2436636 GCF_001698545.2 Rhinopithecus bieti | reverse complement strand
ACAGAGAGAGACTCCGTCTCAAAAAAAAAAAAGAAAAAAGAAAAAAAAATGCAAGGAATTTCTCAGTACTGTACCGTCCTGGTCTATTTGAGACAATTTTAAAAAATGAGTGACCACTTTCAGTTACTGCAGTGGAAAGAAAGGATCTTTTATGCACTACAACTGTAAGAGCTTTAACTCTTTCCTCTTTGCACATTTAGAATTTGACATTCCTGTCTGATGCAGCAGGAAGGAAGAAACAACACAGAGAAGCAAGGAAATTTACTTTCAACTGTTATTAGCTGTAGTCTCAGGGGTCAAAGATGTTTCAAGCAGACAGATGTTTCCCCAATGGCAAAAAAAAAAAAAAAAAAAAGAAGAAGGATCTCTTTTTAAAAGATACGGTTAGTAGTAATAGGTCCAAACGTTCTTAAGGGGTAAAATCCTAGAACCTCAGCAAGATAGAAAATAGTCATCATATCAAGTTCAGAATTTCAGAAAATCCAGATTGTTCTTATCATATAGCGGGGAACTGGACCTGGCCTTATAATCGACTGTTATAGTTGTCACAAATAAAATATTTGAGCACTGAATATGTTTTCATATCAATCAACCTCATTTCATCTTTAGAAAATCCCTATGAGTATCTCCATTTCACAGAGAAGGAAATAGGCTGGGAGGTAAAGTCACAGAGCTAATAAGTATAAAATCCGGGACAAAGAGGCTGCCATTCATACAGGGTGAATTTCAGGGGACAGGTAGGAAGGTGACTCTTCACCAACATTTCACTCCTCACCATATCCTGGATTCTATCAGTATTTCTCTGATTGAGGTAAAACATCCTCTTAATCTAGAGTTATCAGTGGGTGAGTTAATTTAGTAAATTGCTATTTGCCATTTGCACACTACGAATTCCCTCAACGTTGCTTTTCTTAACTGGCAAAGAACAAAGAGCTGGGGCTTTGATAGAGAAAGGAAGGGAGCTTTCAGATGGAAACGTAGGGTGTTGCCTGGGAGGGGGTGATTGAGGGACAGGCAAAAAGAGAAAAAAAGAGTAAGCAAGAAAGTGACTTCAACAAATCAGGGCTGGCAAGGGAGAGAGAGCGTAGCAAGGACACGCAGGGAGATGGGCTGACCGGCCTTGAAATCAGGGGTGCGCAACTTGAAGTTTGTAAACCAAAAAATAAAATCCTAAGGCTCCTCAACCATCCGAATGGGTCCCTCCTCTTGGCCAAGGGCATTACAAAGTTAACCCAAAAAATAAGTTTAGGCCATGATGGGAAGAGGGAGCCAGACATGGTTCATTATACTCTCCTCCCTTTTGGAATCACTGATAGAACAGACCCTTTAAGTCCCCTAAGAAACATTTACAATCTATTCTCTCTGAAGTCTGCTACCTGGAAGCTTCATCTGCATGATAAAACCTTGGTCTCCACAATCCCTTATTGTAACCCAGTCATTGCTTCCTATTGATAATAACTCTTTCAACCAACTGCCAACCAAGAAAAATCTTTGAATCGCCTGTGACTTGGAAGCCCCTGATTTCCATTGTCCTGCCTTTTCAGGCTGAATCAATGTACATCTTACATGCATTGATTAACGCCTTATGTCTCTCTAAAATGTATAAGACCAAATTGTGGCCTGACCACCTTGGGCACATGTTCTCAGATCTCCTGAGGGCTGTGTCACGGGCCACTTATCACTCATATTTGGCTCAGAATAAATCTCTTCAAATATTTTACAGAGTTTGATTCTTTTCATTAACAAGTTGATTAAAACAAACAAACAAATAAACAAAAAACAGTCCAGGCCGGGCACGGTGGCTCAAGCCTGTAATCCCAGCACTTTGGGAGGCCGAGACGGGCGGATCACGAGGTCAGGAGATAGAGACCATCCTGGCTAACATGGCGAAACCCCGTCTCTACTAAAATACAAAAAACTAGCCGGGCGATGTGGTGGGCGCCTGTAGTCCCAGCTACTCGGGAGGCTGAGGCAGGAGAATGGCATGAACCCGGGAGGCGGAGCTTGCAGTGAGCCAGTGAGCTGAGATCCGGCCACTGCACTCCAGCCTGGGCGGCAGAGCAAGACTCCGTCTCAAAAAAAAAAAAAAAAAAAAAAAAAAAAAAA
>NW_016810602.1:2407080-2433229 GCF_001698545.2 Rhinopithecus bieti | reverse complement strand
AAAAAAAAAAAAAAAAAAAAAAAAAAAAAAAAAAAAAAAAAAAAACAGTCCAGAAGGAATTTAGAGAAATTTAGGGAAATAATCTAAACCCAGCACAGAAAACAAGGCGATCGTGAACTGAGACCCTCCTAGCCTAGGGGAAGAAATTTGTCTAGATCAATTCTCCAAGTCCACTGCGGCTGAATTCCTGATTTCTGACCATTTCCATAAAATGTGTTTATCCTCTCTTCCTCAGGAGCCAGCCCACCATCATGACTGTTAAGCATGCTATATATTAAATTTAAGTAAAAGAAAGAAACAATCTTTGCAACTCCCTGTGAGCACATTTTTTCCAAGAGACACCTTTACAAGGTTGTAACTCGACGCCTTCTATCCAACACCCATGTGAGAGAAAGAGGAGTAAGACCCATTCGAGTTGGCTGTGTAATCTTGGAGTTCTGGGGTAGAAATCTGCAATTCCACCCCACCACCCAACCCACTCCCAAACACACATGATCTTCTGAACTGCTCATCAAATACTTTGTGTGCCAAACAGGCCAGTGGTGACATTTCTGCCAAGTCATCTCTGCAAAATTGTTTGAAAGCAAAAGTAGGAAACTAAAGCAGTTAACAATTCTCTTGTACCTTGAATGCTTCTTTTAAAAAAGGCCTTACATCCTTCACACGACCAGACTCCATAGTGATATCCCGATGCGTAATCACTGCAGACAGCGCAGAAGTGAGCGTCCCTCTTTGAACTTGGACTAGTAACAGGGCTGGTGCAACGGTTCCCACTAACCTTCCTTTTCAATGTCTCTCTAGGGAGCAAAGAAAATATCCATTGAACAGAGCATAAAAGGGGAAAAAAGGGCTTTCTAGGGAAAAAAAAAATAGCATGAACATTGCCTAATTTAATCTCTTTTTCCTCCAGGGTTCATGGTAAATATATTCCCAGAAATCTGATAGAGCAAAGCTTTTGATACTGATATCATATCTACAAAGAGCCACGCTGTGGGGAATGACTAATGTTTGAAAGTGGGTAGGTGAGTTTATGCCCATCCACGTGATGCTGATGAGCATTTGTCACTGCAGAAGACCAGTCATAGCCATGGGGTGGGGGGTCCATCTCTAAGTGTAATGAAAGGAGTGGCTAGATCAAATCTTACCCACAGGTCTGAACCACAGGCAGGATATGCATTGGTCTTCTGTAGTTACTAGAGTTCACAAACACTGCATGGATGGGCCTGAAGGCACACAACCACTTTCAAACATCAGTCATTCCCAACAGCATTGCTAAGCAGCCCTTCAGACATTTTAGGTTCCCATTTAAATGGAGAACAAACATCTCACTCTCTGCAATTTCAGATAAAGGTCTAGATTTAAAATAACTTTCAGGTCGGGAGCAATGGTTCATGCCTGTAATCCTAGCACATTGTGGGGGCCAAGGTGGGCATATCACCTGAGGCCAGGAGTTCGAGACCAGCTTGGCCAACAAGGTAAAACCCTGTATCTACTAAAAATACAAAAATTAGCCAGGCATGATGGCACACACCTGTAATCCCAGCTACTTTGGAGGCTGAAGCAGAAGACCGCTTGAACCTGGGAGGCAGAGGTTGCAGTGAGCCAAGATTGTACCACTGTACTCCAGCCTGGGCAACACAGTGAGACTCTGTCTCAAAAAAATAAAATAAAAATAATTTTAAGAGGAGTAACAAATGGACTTTAAGTTACCTTGAGATGAATGGGAGACAAGGAAAAGGGGGAAGAGAAGAGAAAGGGAGAGACAAAAAAGAAGAGAGAAGAGAAGAGAGAGAACAAGCAAGTGCCTGGCCTGGAAAGGCTTGGAAGGAAGCAGAGGCTTGAGGTTCATCAAGGAACAGAGAGTCTAGCAAGGGAGCCCCAGGCAGGCCCCAAAACACATCTGGCTAGTTCCTGATGTTGCCAGGGCATGGTTCTTTTAGAAAGGGAATGGTGAAGGTATTATTGATTTATAAATGAAGATAATTATATCATGGATTAATTTGCCCCAAAATTAGCAGAACTTTGATTATAATTCATGCTCAGAAACAAAATATGTCTTCCTTTAAAGAAGGAAGAAAAAAAAAACCATTACTTTAAAAAAGTTATCCACAATGTTTATATTCTCTTCTTTATTTTACCAATGAGTAAAATGTTTTTAAAAGAAGAAAAAAAAGAATTATAGTGCAATGTTACTGTCTCAAAGTTTTATGATAATATTTGAAAGTAACAAATTTCAATATCCAATATGCCCTTAGTACTTTGTTTTAGATGTTTATCTCCCCCTCTCCTTTCTCACTATACCATCCCTTCCCTTCATACCTATTATCATTAGAAATATTAATAATTAGATGGAAATAACCCATAACATTACCTTGCATTTAAAGAGTACACATATCCTTTATAACTTCAGGGAATGTTAACTGAAGCCTATACTTCAATAGTTTCCACCAATCTTTATATAATGTTATTATTTTAGTTCATGGTTAAAAAGTTTATACCAATCATCTGTCTTTTCAGGCTTTGCATGTCTAGAATTTCATTTAAGTTGTAATACTGCCACAGTTACTTTTATCCTGGAAACAATTTGTCATTAACATTAAATTGTGATTTCACTATAAGACGACTCTAAAACTGAAAGTAAAGTAAAAATTCATTTTTCAAATCCAAATAACTCCGTTAACAGTGACTTAAGTTCAGACCAGGCGCAGTTGTTCATCACGTCTATAATCCCAGCACTTTGGGAGGCCAAGGCAGGTGAATCATTTGAGGTCAGGAGTTCAAGACCAGCCTGGCCAACATGGTGAAACCCTGTCTCTACTAAAAAAAAAAAAAAAAAAAAAAAAGAGCTAAGCATAGTGGCATGTGCCTGTAATCCCAGCTACTCAGGAGGCTAAGGCATGAGAATCGCTTGAACCCAGGAGGTGGAGGTTGCAGTGAGCTGAGATCGCGTCATTGTACTCCAGTCTGAGTGACAGAGCGAGACCCTGTCTCAAAAAAAGAAAAAGAGTGACTTAAGTTCAGTCTTTACTATATAAACACAATAGTCATGATAGCAAATTCTCCCCACAACACCGACGTACACATACCACTTTTTAATGAGAACTAAAGTATCAGAATAGAACAGGGCATCCTGTGTTTTGAGTGCTCTAAGTAAACTATGTAATTAATAAAATAAAGAAATTAGGCCAGGCGCAGTGGTTCACGCCTGTAATCCCAGCACTTTGGGAGGCCAAGGCGGGCGGATCACGAGGTCAGGAGATCGAGACCATCCTGGCTAACACGGTGAAACCCCTCTCTACTAAAAATGCAAACAATTAGCCAGGCGTGGTGGCGGGCGCCTGTAGTCCCAGCTACTTGGGAGGCTGAGGCAGGAGAATGGTGTGAAGTCGGGAGGTGGAGCTTGCAGTGAGCCAAGATAATGCCACTGCACTCCAGCCTGGGCGACAGAGCGAGACTCGGTCTCAAAAAAAATAAAATAAAATAAAATAAAGACCTTGTCTAACATATTATTTCCTTCTCACTAAACCATAAAGTGATTTGAGAAATGGCCAGGAACTATAATTCAGAATGAAGACTGGACTTACCTGTTTACAGGTAAGGTGTGTTCTAGTGATCTTGCTTCACACCAGGGACTCTTTTGAGGTTCTGCATACAGATGTGATAACTGGCGATGGACTGCTAAAGGAGAAAGGTGCCCAGGTGTTGGCCACAACACATTTGGGCTTGCGGTCTGCCGACCAGGCCCACCTTCCAAGTTAGTGACATTGCTGGGAATGCTGTAATTCATCACAGCAGGGCTATAGAATGTCATGGCTGGATATTCATGGTGGCTCTCTACATAGGAGGAAGGTATGTATATAGAGCCGTGCTCCAGGGGTAAGATGGATTGACTGCAGTTGTAGGAGGAAGGAGAATTAAGGCTAGATGGTGAATTTTTTATATCCATGTCTTGAGATAACAGCCGAGAAAACACCTTGCAAGAAGAGGCACGAAGGTCATTATACTGTTCTCAAAGATTTGTGGGCAAGTATAATGGCTGTAAAGAAACACAGAGGATATTGCCAAGTTAGTTAGAGCTACAGGTGTAACTATGAAAATTTAAATATTTTCATTAAAAAAATACACACATTTGTATGAGATTACAAATACATCCTGAAAATATATATATGAAAATATTAACCTCAGAGGAGTGGGAATGTGAGGCATGAAACTCACATTTTCTGCTTCATTCATCTCTTCATTGCTTGTTTGTTTAATCAACAGTTTAAGCACAAGAGTTTAATCATGAAAATTTATTATAAAATAGTCTTTAAAACTAGATAACACAGGATTAAATAAAAATGAAAGTTGTTATGGAAAAATAAGCAAGAATAACCAAGTAAACCCTAAAAGAGAAGATCAATGAGTAAGGCTAGTCTCAACCAATATTAAAATACACGGAGGCCAAGTGAGTGGCTTACGCCTGTAATCCCAACACTTTGGGAGCCTGAGGTGGGCGGATCACTTGAGGTCAGGAGTTCGAGACCAGCCTGGGCAACATGGCGAAACCTCATCTCTACAAAAAATTAACCGGGCATGGTGGCATGTGCCTGTTGTCCCAGCTACTCAAGAGGCTGAGGCGGGAGGATTGCTTAAACCCAGAAGGCAGAGGTTGTAGTGAGGAGACATCATGGCACTGCATTCCAGCCTGGGTGATAGAGTAAGACCATATCTCGAAAGAAAGAAAAGAAAGAAAAGAAAGAAAGGAAGGAAGGAAGGAAGGAAGGAAGGAAGGAAGGAAGGAAGGAAAGAACACATTATGAATCTTCAATAATGAAAGACAATGGGTATTAGCGGAAGAGACTGACCAGTGTAACTGTGTCACTTATCAATCTGTTGCCTCTAGGTTTTGCTTTTGTCTTTTTTTTTGTTTTTGAGACAGGATCTCACTCTGTCACCCAGGCTGGAGTGCAGTGGCGTGATCTCGGCTCACTGCAACCTCCTGCCTCCCAGGTTCAAGCGATTCTCCTGCCTCAGCCTCCCAAGTAGCTGTACTACAGGTGTGCACCACCATGACTGGCTAATTTGTTGTATTTTTTAGTAGAGATGGGGTTTCATCATGTTGGCCAGGCTGGTCTCGAACTCCTGATCTCAAGTGATCCACCTGCCTCGGTCTCCCAAAGTGCTGGGATTACAGGCATAAGCCACCATGCCTGGCCTACCTCTCAGTTTTGAATGTGCCCTTCAATTTTTGCTCTACAGTAAACAACATAATTTTTGTATGTAAAGTGAGCACAAAGCTGGGGGTACTGGCTCATTACAGGCAAATCTGGGTGACAGATTTGCTCTTGGCTGGAATGCAGTGGCCATATCAGCTCACTGCAACCTCTGCCTCCCAGGTTCAAGCAATTATCATGCCTCAGCCTCCTGAGTAGCTGGGATTACAGGCACATGCCACTGCACTAATTTTTGTGTTTTTAGTAGAGACAGGGTTTCACCATGTTGGCCAGGCTGGTTTCGAACTTCTCACCTCAAGTGATCTGCCTGTTTTGGCCTCCCAAAGTGCTGGGATTACAGGTGTGAGCCACCATGCCCAGCCACAGTAATAGACAATACAATATCTGAGGTATAATTCATCACTTTCTTTCCCAAAACCACTCATTCCCTATTTGTGTTAATAGAAAAAGCCCATTATAGTTACCTTTGACTTCTTCCCTTGACTCAGTTAACTTTAATCACCAAGGCACGTTGGTTTTTTCTCCCAATGCCTTTTTTCCACTGTCTTTCTTTTGCTGCCATCTTGAAGTAAGCTCTCATTACTTCTTCTTCTTCTTTTTTTTTTTTTTTTTTTGAGATGGAGTCTCACACTGTCACCCAGGCTAGAATGCAGTGGCGCTATCTTGGCTCACTACAACTTCCACCTCCCGGGTTCAAGCGATTCTCCTATCTCAGCCTCCCAAGTAGCTGGGATTACAGGCGCCCATCACCACACCCGGCTAATTTTTTGTATTTTTAGTAGAGACGGCATTTCACCATGTTGGCCAGGCTGGTCTCAAACTCCTGACCTTATGATTTGCCCGCCTCAGCCTCCCAAAGTACTGGAATTACAGGTGTGAGTCACTGTGCCTGGCCCAAAGTTTTTGTGTGTGTGTGTGTTAAAATACAGGTAACATAAAATTTACCATCCTAGCCATTTCTAAGTATAAAGTTCAGTAGTGTTAAGTATATTCACATTGTTGTGCAACCAATCTCTAGAACTTATTTCATCTTGCAAAACTAAAACCCTCTATCTGTTAAACAAATTCCCCACTCCTCCCTTCCCCCAGCCCCGGGCAACCACCAGCCTACATTCTGTCTCTATGGATGTGATGACTCTAGGTACCCAGCAGTGGTGAAATCAACTATCAGACCACACCACCAAACGACAAATGCCAGGATGCACCTAGTCAATCAATCAGGTACATGGCAACTTTGCTTAGAAAATACAGATCTCACATCTCAACATATCACCAATCAACTTGTGTAGAATTTCCACATACCCCCAGAAGGATGATAATTACAGTCAGAGAACTGACTTCTGGAGAGTCATTAAAAGGCTAGGTGCTTTTTGTTTGGATATATTTCAGATATACCAGATTCACGTGATTCACAGATTCACTCTTTGTCAGTGGCATCTTGAATAGATAGGAACTTGGCAGCCAATGCAAAGATTTTTTCTTCCTAAGCAGAGCCATAATAAGGGGAAGGAATGATGAACTTACACCATTGTAATAGTTCTCTGAGACAGGACAACAGGTAGTAAAAAAAAAAAAAAAAAAAGGGGGGGTCTTCTCTACCAGAGGTCTATCAAAATAAATCAACAAACCCATTCTGGTTGAGAAGCCCTCCTCTAAAACAGAGATATAAACTGGTCAAAGGAAAGACTCCCCAAAAGATTTAATTTAACATTGCAGGGCAGCGTTTTCCCAACATATCGTTTGAATGCTCAAACACGGCCTCAGTACAATGTTCTGGTACAACAGGAAAAAAACGTCTCTAAAGAGTTTAATTGTTGGGCCTGGCATGGAATTTCACCTGGCCAACCAAAGAACCAGTACCCAGACATCCTGATTCTAAGAATTATTCATTTATTTGCATGTAATTTTTCTTTAATTAGTCACCATAACTAAAATAGTTGGTCCATATCCTGGGTGGGGAACAGCCCTGTGTTCTGTCCAGAGATTTCTCTCACTCCCCCAGCACATACCCCTGTGTTTGGCCATCTCAGGTTACATCCGAATTCAGCCATAAAGCTTTTTGTACACATGGGATCATGCATGGTGTTCTAACATACTGGCTGGGGAACATACTATGGCTTTTGAATTAAAAAAAAAGGTATTTAAAATTCCCAATATTGACAGTGATTCATGGAGAAGGAAAAGGTTGGCCCTAGAAATGGCAGAAAGACACTCCAAAAAGACTAGACTGATTTTTATCAAAGCAACTATAAATCTAGTTAATAAGAAATTAGGGCTGGGCGTGGTGGCTCACGCCTGTAATCCCAGCACTTTGGGAGGCCAAGGCGGGCAGATCACGAGGTCAGGAGTTCGAGATCAGCCTAACCAACATGGTGAAACCCCATCTCTACTGAAAATACAAAAATTAGCTGAGTATGGTGGCGTATACCTGTAATCCCAGCTACTTGGGAGGCTGGGGCAGGAGAATTGCTTGAATCTGGGAGGCGGAAGTTGCAGTGAGCCGAGATCATGCCACTGCACTCCAGCCTGGGCGACAGGGAGAGATTCCGTTAAAAAAAAAAAAAGAGAGAGAGAAATCAGTCACCTAGGCATGGGTGGCTCATGCCTGTAATTCCAGCAGTTTGGGAGGCCGAGGTGGGCGGATCACCTGAGGTCAGGAGTTCAAGACCAGCCTGAACAACATGGAGAACAGTCTCTACTAAAAATACAAAACTAGCCAGGTGTGGCAGCACATGCCTATAAACCCAGCTACTCAGGAGGCTGAGGCAGGAGAATCACTTGAACCTGGGAGGTGAAGGTTGCAGTGAGCTGAGATCGCACCACTGCACTCCAACCTGGGTGACGGGCAAAACTGTCTCAAAAAAAAAAAAAAAAAAAAGGTCAGCCACCATCAAGCCTGTTCTTATGTATATTCTATCAATGGACAGAGCAGAACAGTCATTCTAGCCCCAGCTCTGCCTGAAAGCCAGGCAATCTTAGACAAATCCACAAATTCCCTGAGCTGCCACATCTTCTTCAGTAGAAACAGGTACCTATTTGGTGCTGTATCTTTTCACAGTGCTCTAAGGATGAAATGAAATGATGTCTGTGAAAGGATTCTGAGGCCGGGCGCGGTGGCTCACACCTGTAATCCCAGCACTTTGGAAGGCCAAGGTGGGCAGATCACAAGGTCAGGAGGTCGAGAGCATCCTGGCTAACACAGCAAAACCTTGTCTCTACTAAAAATACAAAATTAGCATGGTGGTACATGCCTGTAATCTCAGCTACTCGGGAGGCTGAGCAGGAACAATTCACTTTGAAAACGCGCAGGAGGCAGAAGGTTTTGGGCAGTGAGCGCGAGATCGTGCCATTAACAACTCGCAGCCTGGACAACAAGAGCAAAAAAACTCCATCTCAAAAAAAAAAAAAGAAAAAAGAAAAAGAAAAAATTCAGCCGCGCGGGTGGCTCACGCTGTAAATCCCAGCACTTTTTTGAGGCGCGAGGGCGGGCGGATTCAGCAAGGTTTTCAGGAGATTGAGAAACCGACGGTGAAAACCCATCTCTACGTAAAAATACAAAAAATATTCAAAAGACGGGCGGCGGTGGCGGGCGCCTGTTTTTTAGTCCGGCCAGCTTTACTTGGGAAGGCTTTGGCGCAGGAGAACGGGCAGGACGCCGGGAAAGGCGGAGCCTTTGCAGTTGGAGCGCGAAATCGCGCCACTTTTGCCTTCGCGCCAGGGGGACAGAGCGAGATTCCGTCTCAAGAAAAAAAAAAAAGAAAAAGAAAAGAAATGATTCTGTAAGGTATTATTACACATCCAAGAAGATGAAGCCAGTCTATTGGTATGTCATTGGATACACATACAGTGTTGGTTGGAATTTCCAGACAAGTTGCAATGTCTTTATGGCCACCCTGAAGATTTTTGCCTCCTAATTTTACTTTTTGACTTCTGTTCTACAGAAATCCATCACCCCTAGTCCAGACAGCTGGGCTGCTGGTAGCCTGCCAACACTGTGTGTGCGGACAAAATGCCACATATTCCTGATGCCATATTCTCAAGCTTGCAGACTAGGAGGACTTAGACAGCTCATCCCTATTCTTCTTCCACCTGCCCATCACACTTTCCCAAGCATTCAGTTCAAATGCCCCACATTTGTGTGCCCTGCAGAAGTAAAAAATTCACACTCACAAAGCAGCAACTAGAAGGAATTTCATGGAAAAGATTTTAAAAGATTTCTTAAGCAGCAAGCATCCTTGATGTGCCTAAGCAGCTGTTTGACAATTATTCGCTTTCTTTTTTTTTGAAATACGGTCTTGCTCTGTAACCCAGGCTGAAGTGTAGTGGTAAGATCATGGCCCACTGCAGCCTTGACCTCCTGGGCTCAAGGGATCCTCCAAACTCAACCCCCCAGGTAGCTGGGACTAAAGGCATGCACCATCATGCCCAGTTAATTTTTAAAATTTTGTACAGATAGTGTCTCACTGTGTTGCCCAGATTGGTCTCGAACTCCTGGCCTCAAGCAATCCTCCCACCTCGGCCTCCCAAAGTGCTGAGATCACAGGCATGAGCCACCACACCTGGCCAATGATTATCTTTAAATGTATTCTATTTATTTATTTATTTATTATTTATTTAGAGATAGAGTCTTGCTTTGTTGCCCAGGCTGGAATGCAGTGGCATGATCTCGGCTCACTGTAACCTCTGCCTCCCAGGTTCAAGCAATTCGCATGCCTCAGCCTCCTGAGTAGCTGGGATTTTGGCATGAGCCACCATGGCCAGCTAATTTTTTGTATTTTTAATAGACAGGGTTTCATTATTTGGCCAGGCTGATCTCGAACTCCTGGCCACCTAGGCCTCCCAAAGTGCTGAGATTACAGGTGTGAGCCACCACACCCAGCCTTCTTAAATATATTCTTTCAAAACAAAATATTAAGGCCCTCAATTAATTTAATATTAGGAAGATAAAACACTCCAAAATCACCATAGAATTCATCATTAACAACTGATTTGCATGTAATTCTTAAGAACATGTACATCAGGAAACCCTGCTTCCTTCCAAAATGAGGAAAAGCTAATTCTCCTAGTAACCAATTGGCGCTTATTTAGTTGAATAGAAAATAGAGTTTTGAAGGCTTGAATAGGGCAAGAGGACCAAGCCTCGAAGGCGGGGGTGGGAGAGAGTTCATCAGTCTTCTTGAGTGTCTTCTCTCTCAACAGCAAGTCTCTGCTCTTGCCTAATACCAACAACAGCCACAGACCATGCTCTGTAGGAACTGGACCAAATTCAAATATTCATTTGGGACAGGGTTAGAGAGAATTCTGAGTGAAGAGATTCAAGATGACACAGCCAATCCAGAAGTTAGGTTGAATGCTCTCAACTCCCCTTCCAGGCCTGGGTTTGACAGTAGAACACACAACAATTTACTAACAAAATGCTGCAGTCTAGCTTTGAGGAAACATACAAGTCCAGCAATCTATCTTTCCAGGTCACCCTAACTCTCCTGTCCTCTCTCAAGTACACCCACACAAAGATTCTCCACTAAATGCCCTTCATTTTCAAGACCTGTCATAATTCCAGCTAGGAAGGCCAACTATCCAGTTTGCTGGTTCCTCATAAACTTGCCACTCTGCATATCCTAGTTACTACCACTGTAACTGGGTATGCAAGGTAAGTTACATATTTAAAGTACAGGCTGTTTTTCATAGAACAAAGGAAAAAGGAAAAAGACATCAACTTTATATATGTATATTAGCAGTACCTACCAATAACAGGCTCCTAACTGCATACTGAATTGAATACTGCATTAAACAGTGAAAGCTATTAGTTTACAAAAGATTTTGCATCTCTACCTGCCAGGAAAATCTAGACTTTAAGACATGAGCAGAGAAATTTAAAAATCCTGACATCTACAAATAAGTTGGGTACAGACCTAAGCCCCTATGAAGATAAATATTTTACCTTCAGCAATTGTAATCACTCTGCATTTTAAATGTCTTCAATTTATCATTTTCAAACCCTCTTTTGCTTCTCACTATTTGATAATATGCAATTTCAGGTAGCTTTCTTAATCTCAGGTATAATGAAAGTAGTTTTTTTTTAATATAGAAGTTTTAAAATTCAAAGATTATACCAGAATGATGCATTCTACTAATATGATATAAATAACTTTTAATGGCCTTGTATTTCAATTCAGGATAACTAATGATATATGCCATAACCAAAGGCTTAAATCACAATAGAATCTAAATCTGCTAAGAACTAAATCTATTAGCCCTATATGAATTTAACACTTAGTCCAAGTCTCTAGTTTCCCATTTGCAAGTAGCATTGTCTTTGCCTTGATTTATCCCAAGGTACTAGAATTCAAAATACCACAAACTGACTCATCCTATAAAAGGGAAAACAGGTTTTCTTTCAAAAAAAAAGTGAAGGAAAATATGTCTAAGTAAAAACATACTAAAGAGCAAAACTACATATTTATTATGTAGTTTTGATCAGTCATTTTCAGGGGCAGTGGGGTAGGTGGAGGTACAAAGGGGACTTTTGGGGTGATGGAACTGTCTTGTGTCTTGTCTGTGGTGCTGGTTACATGACTGTGCATCTGTCAGAATTCATAGAGGTACACTTACAGAGGCTAAATTTTACTGTATGTAAATTATACTGTAGTAGCCTAATTTTTTTTAAGTGCTATTACACATAAAACAATGTGCTAGACACTGAATTATGACATCTAACGTTCAAGCATACAATTCTCAAGGGTTCTAGATGTATTATCAAAAACTTACCATTAAACACTTAAAGTTCAGCCTTCAGTATTTTATATTTTATCCACATTTATATTCTATAAAATGACTCAAAACATCACCTAAACTTATCACAAGATGAATTTTGAATCATTATGTGTTCAATATACACTTAAAGAAAATCTCATTGTCTTATTCTTAAAAGTGAACATCTCAATATCTATTAAATGTTAATTATATGGTTATGAGTTGAATTTGCTACTAAATTTTACCTTTTCTGAATTATAAATACATTCTGAGAAATGCAAACTGTGATTAGATTTATTCACATCCCTCAGAACACTACAAAATGTGTCCTAAACATGTTAATTGATTTCAGAGACTTCTATGTCTTGAGCAAGACTTCAGTGTTAACAAGTGTCTGATGGCTTTTAAAATGAGAACGTTTCAGAAATTCATCTAAAAAATTGCTTGAACGTAAAATGCAATCCTAAGGTGTATACTCTAATGCCTATTGATAAACAGATAACTTAGTTTCCTTCTAGAACTCATGTCAAAATACATTTTCTTCAGAAAAAATAGGAGTCAAAGATGTTTCACGTTCTTTTCATAGTCACATTACATTTGCTTTTTACAACGCTCTCAGAAAAGTCTTTCCTTTCACATATTCACTTTTTAAATGACAAACATCTTTCCCCTCACTAGACACTGAGTCATGAAACTTAGAGCAAAAGTAAAACTTTCTAATGGAATGCTCATGTAAATACTAGAAATAAAACAAAATAAGGCAAACTCTTTCCTTCAAAATGTTGCCTACCACACCCAAACACAATCCTGCAAGTGAAATTAAATCAACCATATTTTCCTAAATAGAAGTCCACTCAAAGTTTTTTTTCACAAATATGACATTCACTTGACTTAATATTATCCTTCCCAGAAGAATAACACGCAGGGTGTTAGAAGGCAGTTGTTGGACTCCTCTTCAGCAAATAAAGGAGACCAGATAGAGCTTAGCTTGGTCTGCCCAGGAAAGGAGGAACGCAGCTTGCTGATATGGCTAAGGAATGCCAATTAATACATTTTAAAACCCCTATCATCTGCCTGAGATGTGTACATCTTCCCAGGCCCTCAAACTTCAATCAGAAAGTGTGTTCAACTCCACTGTCATTTCACCCACAGTGGGGAAATCCATCGAGGAAAACCATAGGAAAAAAAAGTTTTTCAGACATTCATATTAGCATAAGCAACCCAGAGCTCACAGCACAAACTAAATAAGTTAACTTGCCGGTATCTTGAATGAAGACATTTAATCAAAGCATACATTTTCCATCTTTCCAGTAGCTTTCAAGACAGTTGGTTTTGGTGACCGTTTTTTGGTCTTTTATTGTTCTCAACATGACTGGTTTCTCACCGCAGGATTTCAAACAAAATGAGACAATTAAATGACATCTCGAGAGAAGGGGTGCTTACCTTGCAGATAAACAAACGGGCCTTGCCTTCTCTAAAATGCGGACACGTGCTTTTCCAGCATTAGGGGGCTCCTGGCGCGCGCCCCGCGGCCACCTGTTGAGGAAAGCTAGCGCAGCTCCTGCAGCCCAGGCTCCGGGCGCCAGCCCTGCCCCGCAGCCCCGGGGCCCGTCGCAGCTCGAGTGGTCCTCCCCGGCCCAGCGCTCGCCGCCTGCTCTCCGCCCTGCAAGTTTCAAGAGGCAGTTATTTCTCGCAGCCACTGCGCTTGCAACTGCCTCCGGGCGGGGGAGTGGGTGTCCAAAAAGCCAGCAGCTGGAGAAACTGAAAAGATCACAAGCGACTAAACGATAAGCCCCTTCTTCCTTTTAAGGACCGAGAGGAGGGTAGAGGGGAGTAGTGCCTGAGCCCACGTGACCACCGAGCCCGGCGGTCTCAGGAGCGCCCGGCGCCGCGCGTGACCCCAAAGTGGGAGCACCCTCGAGCCGCCTCCTGGCCCACCCCCAAGGATAGTGGCGCACAGATGGCGCTCCCCGCAGCCCCAGTCTCAGATTTAAGAGGTCTGTAGTAGGGCCTGAGAACATGCATTTCCAACCAGGTCCTGCGGGATGCCGACACTGATACAGCCAGTCTGGGGACCACACTTCGAGGATCACGTCCCCCAGCCCCTGACTCACATAAGTGTCATTCAGTACAGAAGTCTGATTCTAAGGAGCCAGTGGTGAAACCAGAGAGGCTTTGGGTTTGTCAAATCCCCAGCAGCAAACGTTAACTTCGGGTCCTGGAGTGGCAAAGCCGTGGACTAGAGGTGGAGGGCGTGGGTTCTCAGCTCTCAAGAGCTCTCTAGGAAGGCCTTTCGCGTTGGATCAAAGATCCCAGGTACTTCCTCGAACTCACTTGGTGGAAGTGGCACTGGGGAGACCTGTGCCTCTGGCCGCTGCGCCCTTCTAGGCTGGAGGTACCTGCCCACCCCTCTCCTTGGGCGAAGGCCCCTCGCGCCTCCTGGTGGCAGCCCCAGTTCACCCAGCTTAACGGGGTATTCCCCTCACCCAACCCAGGAGGAGCCCCAGGGTGTGAGACTGCGACCACAATCTTAACTGGCTTTAAGGCAGCTGCTGCTGATGAAAAGGAAAGTAACGTGTGACCCACAGGCCATTGCGAGAACCCAGTGTCACATCTGTGCCTAATTAATCATCAAACCATCTACTCAGGTGGCATAAGGGACATGGTTTTTGAGGCTTGTGATCCAGATCTCTAACAGAGGAAGACCAAGGGGGCATTTGGAGGGAACCTTTTACAGTACCAGCCTCAACTGTTTGGTGTCTAGCCAAAATAGACACAAGTGTGCTCTGGGTTGATAAGGATGAGGTCCACAGGTAATGAAGACAGGCTCCAAAGATGGAGAAGCACCTGCTTCATCAGCTAAACAATAGCTGTGAAAAGTCTCCACTGCCCCACACCAACTCCAATTTTCATTAAAGCTGACCTGGTTTCTCTCAGGTTGAAAGGCAGAGTCTCCCGGTCCTTGAGGCAGAGAAGTTAGTTTGGACAGGAAGAGTGTGTCGCTGGCAAATAAATGCAGCGGACAACATGCCAATCTCAGCCTCCCTGTCCCCTGTCCTGGGGTCTCTCAAGGTACCCAGTTCCCATATACTCCTCCTCCTTGCCACCTTATGGAGAAAATGTTAAATGATGGTTTAAAAAAATCAGCTTCATGGCCAGGCATGGTGGCTCACACCTGTAATCTCAGCACTTTGGGAGGCTGAGGCAGGTGGATCACGAGGTCAGGAGTTTGAGACCAGCCACTTTGGGAGGCTGAGGCAGGTGGATCACGAGGTCAGGAGTTTGAGACCAGCCTGACCAACATGGTGAAACCTCATCTCTACTAAAAATACAAAAATTAGCTGGACGTGGTGGCATGCACCCGTAATCCCAGCTACTCAGGAGGCTGATGCAGGAGAATCGCTTGAACCTGGGAGGTGGAGGTTGCAGTGAGCCAAGATCGCGCCACTGCATTCCAGCCTGGGTGACAGAGACTATGCCTCAAAAAAAAAAAAAATCAGTTTCATTTGGTAGTATATACGTGTTAACAAGATATCTCTGGAAATGGAAACCGTCATGAAGGAATTTCAACCATAAGCCAACAGGCAGAAAAAGATGGGTGAGGGTGAAGAAAATGCATCTATCAATATTAACATCATACCTGATGCTGTGCTAAACACCTGCACAGCATCTCATTTAATCCTCACACCAGCTCAGTGAGATATTGACTCCACTTTTCAGGTGAGGAAATTGAGGCTTACAGAGCTTCTATCAGCTACCTGAAGCCACATGTGAGAAAGGAACCCAGTAACAACAGTGGCTTCATAGACAGCTACCACTTATTGGACATTTATGCCCCCCTTTCTGTCAATAATTCTTATTTTATATGCAAGCCTATAAGGCAAATTCTATTATCCCCATTTTATACTTGAGAAAATGAATGTTCAGGAAGGTTAAACAACCGCCCTATGGTCACATGACCTATCAGTGGCTAAGAAGGACTTGAATCCGGGAGAGAGGCCAAGGATCCATTTACCTCCACACCATGCCTGCAATCAATCAGAAATGAAGATGGCTTGACTCTGCTCTACGCGGAACACTGCAGACAAACTCCTGCCACCTGTGAGCCAAGCTTCTGCTCTGTGTTCACTGTGATGCTTCCTTCAGAAAGCATTCTACACACAGGAACAGCATGTTCTCTTTTTAGAGCAGCTCAAACACCCACAGATGCTGTTTATTATACAAGGAAACCTCACTGCAGGAAATAATAAGCAGAAAATGAATGGGAGTGAGTACGTTTCCTTCTGACTCACCCTGTCCATCAAGAAAGACAATTGTACCCAGGGATGGAAACTTTGCCTGGTTTAATGCAGAGGGAGAGGTTGATTATTCCAATTCTACCTGAATTGTGACCACAATGACGAAGGGATTATTCTTGAGGCAGTTTATATCAATGGCTAGACCAAAAAGCACTCTGAAGCCTGGTATTGAGGACGATGCCTGCTATATAAATGAGCAGGGTCCCAGCCTCATTTCCACCTCACCCCTGACCTGCCTAAGGAAGCACCCACATATGACATTGAAAGGACTGCCTGTCTCCAAAATAGATTACAATGGGGACTGAAATCTTCACCATTAAGTCATATTTTGGGGATAAAGCATTGAATTGTTAAAATTAAGTCATGTTATATATGATGGGTAATATTAATTTGCTAGCATTTATGATTAACAAGAGGAGCTTGCAAGATGAGCTAGATGTCACCTGGGAAAGCAAAGGAAGTCAATGTAGTACAGGTATGGTTTGCTGTGAAGAGGAAGGAAAGCTTCTCCATAAAGGTGCACCTTCCTCATCTTCTCACCCCGCCCCTTCTCTATCTAGTGAAGTCTTACACATCCCAAAGCAAAGAGACTGAATAAGGTAAAGAGCACATTAGCCCAGTGGAACGTGCACATTGCCTCCCCCACAGCCCTCATCTTACCTGTCAACACAACCTGCGCTGCAATTGAACAGTGCATGTCTTATATCTCTAGCATTCTCCATGGTCCATAACACCCACCTAGCACAATCCAGACATTCAACAAATGTTTGCTGAAGGCTTTGAATTGGAAAGATCAGAGGGAAACAGTAGGGAGAATTTTCCATAGGAAAGAAACTACCAAGAGGCAAAACAAAGCCCTGTCAAAGGCAAGAAAGCAAAAGCTAACACAAAAAATGGAGGGAAAGAGGAACCCTACAAATGTCTAGAAGGGTGTCATGCCAAAGGGTGCCTTTGAATTTTTGCTTTATTCTCTGAGCTTGAGGTCAAGTAGGAGGATTTGGGTTCTGGGATACTCTTATCTGCTCCAGAGTATTATAGGAACAAGCTTATTTATATTATGCGGGTACAAATTGGTCTGTTTTAAGAGAATCTGAGAGATAAAACCCTACACTTATGGAATTAATAAAGGAAAGGGGAAAGATTAATTGAACCTGCAATAACACTTTTGGTGGTGATGAATGAAAAAGATGGGATTACTAATTAATATGTCAGAGATCATCTCAACTGAACATAAATCAAAGTTCACAAAATGTGATTTGATATTTGAAACTTGAATTTGGATAGAGCTCTTTAGGATCACATCTTTTGTAGAAATAAAAACAAACCTAATATTTATTGAGCATCTTTCTAGCCTGGACACCACAGTAGGCAGGCTTGAATAGGTTGATTCACTTTTGTTTCATTTAATCCTCGTAAATTCCCTGGACTGTCTATTTTACGGATGGGAAAACTGAGGCTCAGAGAGCTAACATTTCTTTTATAAGTCACCCACGTGCATTTGGTAGGGTGAAAGTTCCAACCCAACTTTACCTACCTACCTGCACATCCCATGTTTTCTCCGCTGTTACTGAGATGCTTTTCTTATTTGTTGCATAAATGGAGGCATGTCTGTCCTGTGGAGCCCAAATATTGTTGAATGAAATGTTGTCAATTTCTTGTCTAGGAATGACCACCTATGAGCATATTTATGTAACTTATTCTTTATTGATCTGTGTTGGACTGGGGACCTCAGAGGGTAACAAGGACATAAGCAGCAAGATAGACCTAACCTGATACCTGGGCACCAGGACGAAGAGACAAGGTTACTCTGACCTGCAGTTTAAATGAACCACCTGAGCAACCAGCACCTGCAGCCAACTCTTTCTAAATCACCCTTATTTGTCTCAGTCTTGATCTTTGCTATTTGTAAACAAACAGGTAAAAAATAACTTTTTGTCCTGTCCACAGGCTCTTGAAGGTACTTAAATTCCACACAAATCTCTTGCATAACTTAAGTTTCTAATTTTCTATGCAATTGAAATCAAACATGAAGAATACACATTTTTTTCCTTACTTCCAACTCTGAAGCAATTCTCTTGAGCTAGAAAAGAAATTAGCCCATAGAGGTCATTGACATGAATGTGAACATCCCGATGAGAAAAAAAAAAAAGTTATAGGACTGTTAGAAATGGCGGCAAATTGTTACATGCAATTTCACAAATGACTCAAATACAATTCTGAAAATGCAGCTTCCTTACCTTTTCTGGCTCAGAAGAAGATATTAATAACAGGTCAGCCAGTGTAATATTCCCTGAAATGAGATCAAAAAAGAAATAAGGTATAGACATACATGGCTTAAGACCATAGATAAGACTGATTCCATAGAGTTTAATATTTCAAAAAATGTTTCAAAAATTTTGACTAGAGTTTTTTCTACATCTTCTTGTAAATGTAACTAACATTTTCAATTTCTTTGTTCATATCATGGAAAGTTACTATGAATGCCTCATATTGTCCTTTAGACCCATAGCAACTAACTCTCCAGTGACGCACATTGCAGAAACGGCTTTTTTTTTTTTTTTTTTTTTTCCCCAGACGGAGTCTCGCTTTGTTGCCCAGGCTGGAGTGCAGTCTCGGCTCACTGCAAGCTCTGCCTCCCAGGTTCACGCCATTCTCACACCTCAGCCTCCGGAGTAGCTGGGACTACAGGCGCCCGCCACCACGCCCGGCTAATTTTTTTGTATTTTTTTTGTAGAGACAGGGTTTCACCTTGTTAGCCAGGATGGTCTCCATCTCCTGACCTCGTGATCCGCCCTCCTCAGCCTCCCAAAGTGCTGGGATTACAGGCGTGAGCCACCGCACCCGACCCAGAAGTAGCTTTTATAAAAATACAGACCTGATTTTTTGTGCATAGAAAGTGCTTCTTTCACATATGTCACTGTTTGATCTGATGAACCTAACCAGAGAAAGGAATCGTTTTCTTTTCTCTTATTCAGTCCTCTCCTTTGCTGGGAATTATAACCAGAAAACGAACTTCTCCAAGTAGTTCATGCAGCTACTTAAGGATCTCCAATGCTGTTCCTTGGACCAGGATCTCTGCATTCTCCTCTCCCCTCACATTGTTTCTCTTCCTTTTATGTCCTCACATATTATTTTTCTACTGTCCAGGCAGTTTAGCTAACTAGCTTAATGGTTCTGCTCATATTCAATTCAAGTGCTTCCTCAGCCTGCTCCACATAGTCTACCAAGCCACCAGCCACAGCTTGCTAGGAGACCTACTGTCCTAGCATATTGGCTTCTAGTTAACAAAGCACTTGCATGGCCACATCATGCTGCATGTTCACACCAACCCTATGAGATTGATTTTATCACCAATTTACTGACCAGGAAACTTGAGTTTTCCAGATTTGCCCTCAGAGAAACACAGGTCATCTGACTTGTATATAAATGTACACCTGCCTCCCTGCAAAAGGTTCAGTTTCTGTGTTCCTAGCACTGAGGCTGTCAACGTCCACCATATTACAAAACTGCTAGTATTTCATAGGCCTTTCAACCGGACCCCATCCCTTCCCTCCCATCCTACCTCTACCCTCCCTCATCTCAGTCTAAAATACCACTGAAGGGAGAAAATTATTGACAACTTTAGTTATTTTCACCTTAAAATTTTTCTGACAGGCTGGGTGTGGTGGCTCGTGCCTGCAATCCCAGCACTTTGGGAGGCCAAGATGAGAGGATCACTTGACCCGAGGAGTTCAAGACCAGCCTGGACAACATGGCGAAAACCCATCTCTACAAAAAATACAAAAATTAACCAGGTGTGGTGGCACCTGTAGTCCCAGCTACTCGGGAGGCTGAGGCTGGAAGATCACCTGATCCCGGGAGGTTGAGGCTTCAGTGAGCTAAGATCACACCACTGCACTTCAGCCTGGGTGACAGAGACCTCGTCTTTAAAAAAATTTTTTTTCCAACACTCAGCATTACATTTATTCTTTCATAAAACACTCTTCTTTGAGACTGCCTCTTGCCCTCATGCATTCCTTAATGCTTGCAATACCTTAAGTGTCTACCTGAGACACAGGAAATATGAGGGTGTTTGCTCACAGATGAGGAGGAGGCTATAACTACCGTTCATTCAGCAGTTGCTTGTAAATCCTTTGCCTGTACTATTTCATTTTATCCTCAAAATAATCCAATGAGGTAGGTACTACTTATGTTTCCATTTTACAGATGAGAAGAATAAGACTCAGAGTTTAAGGAACTTGCCCAACAGCTATTAAGTAGCAGAGGGTTCAAACCAGATCTGTTTCACGCCAAAGCCCATTCTCTCTGAAGTGCTGGTCTCCCTAAGACTTTATACACTAGCTGAAGGGAGAAGACAAACGCATAAGATGACCTGCAATGCCTGTTACAAATGATAAGTGATAAATTAATGGTGGCAATCAGGAATTTTGTGGACTTTCAGAAGGTGAGAAGTCACGTTCCTGTATGTTTGGGTTCCTCTGAGACAGTTACAGTAACTCCCAAAGCTCCTTACCAGGGCTAATTGGAGGGTGTTGATCTCCTCTGCCGTATCATCTGAATTCCACAGGTGCATGGGCCCATCCTTAAATCCTTCCCTTGGAGTCCCTCATTCTTCCACTTTAGCACTCTAGAAGCTTCATTCAGGGCAGCTGTAGGCTACAAACGACCTCCATCTGCTCTGTTTTTCAACCTAACCTTGTGGTTGGGGAAAGAGAGCCCAGGATTCCTATGGAGAGAACAGAGAACACAAGGAAACTAGTGCACACAGATCAGAATTGCCCAGTGCAGGGATGGAACCCAGGCTTGGAGTTCCAAGGCTTGGACCTGGGGTGGGTTTTCAGCCCAAACACTTGCTAGTTGTGTGCCCTTGGACGTTTACCCGACTTCTTTGATTTTTCTCTGTAAAATGGGAACAGCACAAGAAGCTACTTCACAGAAATGACAAATTGTTGTAACGTGCCTGATGCTTTGTAAATTCTCAATAAGTAGTAGCTTGAAAACAACCGAGAGATCCTTGGATTGAAGGATTTCCTAGGTGTACAGAAGGTTTGGCCTAAGAGATGGCAATGAGCAGGTTTTCCTCTTTGGGAAGTTTGAGCTCTGAGGGTAGAGGAGATAGTGAAGGGGTTAAATGCTTGCCTGAAGTGTGTTGTAGAACTCTGCATATATCTCTTCAAGCAGGCCCAATTGTGAAGTTAGAGAAAGACCCCCGACACCTGACCCAATTATAAGAGTAAAGTTACAGCAGTGTTTCTCCCATTTCACTAGGTCATAAGAGTCACCTGGGTCCTTTTTTTTTTTTTTTTTTTGAGACAGAGTCTCGCTCTGTCGCCCAGAGCTGGAGTGTCAGTGGCGAGATCTTGGCTCACTGCCAGCTCCGCCTCCAGGGTTCACACCATTCTCCTGCCTCGGCCTCCCGAATAGCTGGGACTACAGGTGCCTGCCACCACACCCAGTTAATTTTTTGTATTTTTAGTAGAGATGGGGTTTCACCATGTTAGCCAGGATGGTCTCAATCTCCTGACCTCGTGATCTGCCCGCCTCAGCCTCCCAAAGTGCTGGGATTACAGGAGTGAGCCACCACGCCCGGCCTCACCTGGGTTACTTATTTAAAATACAGATTCCCAGCCCACTCCCCCAAAATGTTCTAACCCGGGTGCTCTAGGGCAGGTCCTGGGAATGCTCATTTTACACAAGCCACTGGGTGATTTCATGACCAAAGAAGTTTAGGAAACATTGCTTTAAGCATTCAAAGAACTTATGTGTCCTCTGTGTAATAGAATCTATATAATGAGCAGATTTATCATCCCACTTTATAGGAAAAGTAAGACCCAACAAGTTTCAGCAGCGTGCAGGAGCCTGCTCAGGCTGGCTCAAGAGAGCCTACTGTTGTTGTTTTGTTTTGTTTTTTTGAGATGGAGTTTCACTCTTGTTGCCCAGGCTGGAGTGCAGTGGCACGATCTTGGCTCACTGCAACCTCTGCCTCCTGGGTTCAAGTGACTCTCCTGCCTCAGCCTCCCAAGTAGCTGGGACCACAGGAACCTGCCACCATGCCCAGCTTTTTTGTATTTTTAGTAGAAATGGGGTTTCACTATGTTGGCCAGGCTGGTCTCGAACTCCTGACCTCAGGTAATCCTCCCTCCATGGCCTCCCAAACTGCTGGGATTACAAGCATGAGCCACCTCACCCAGCCAAGAGAGCCTACTGTTAAATATTCAAGGAAGTTGCAGTTCAGTGATTAAACCCTGAATTGCTTGAATTTGGCCATGGTGGAAAAACTACACTCCAGATTTCTCCTGGCCAGAAAGGAGCTCACGGGTGCCCAGGTCGGCTTCTTTTTTCAAGCAACACAGGGCACTGATAGAAGTTAACACATTTTGGCTGTTCTCCTGTTTTCAGTCCACGGTTCAGTTTGAATTTTTGTCTTTTTCTCTACTGAAATTCATAAAGATTACATACAAATCAGCAACCCAGGTCTTTTTTTTTTTTTTTTAAAGAACTGTTTTACTAGCACATCACTGAGTCAGGGTAAGTAGTGTGTCTGAGTGTTAGCAAAAAAGCTGAAGTTCACCTGTGTTCTCGCTCCTTAATCCATGTGCATTCTCCTCCTGCTCCCCTTATGGTCCCTCCAGCCTCCAGTCCTGGATAGAGTTAAGGGCTCAAATTCTAACAAGGATCACCTGCTAGAGAGTTGGTTCAGAATTTCTAGACTTTACGTGATCGTTCTTTTCCACAACAGGTTGATGTCTCCCTCTAGTGGATAGGAAAGAGTAAGACAAGTTTTTAGATCATTGTATATGCGTAGCACGTTGAAATGTATAGAGGAGAGCTAATTTCCAATAGCAGCACAAAAATTTCCTTTTTATTCATTTAATATTTCATTCACTCAGCATTTATAATTTGCTTACTATGTGCCAGATATTGAGGTATAAAGATTAAAAAATGAGAATAGTCACTATATACTGAGAAAGACTGCCAAGATACATTGAGAAGAAAATCAGAGTGCAGAGCGTTATGAAAAATACACTATCATTTGTTTAGAAAGGCAAAAGAAAGAATACATACACACACATTCGCATAAGATATCTTTAGAGAGACACACAAAATAATGTTAATATTAGTTGGTTTCCCCCTGGAAGGGAAATAGAGGTAGGAGAGTTTTCTAGTAAATAGGGGTAGGAGAGTTTTCACTGCATTCCTTTTACGTGTGAGTGTGTGTGTGTGTTTAAAATTTTTTTCTTTCAAGCTAGGCTCTCACTCTGACCCTGTGCTGGAGTTGCAGTGGCACAATCTCAGCATGCTGCAGCCTCAACCTCCTGGACTCAGGTGATCCTCCCACCTCGGCCTCCTGGGTAGCCAGGACTACAGGCATGCACCACCATGCCTGGCTAATTTTTTGTATTTTTTGTAGAGACAGGGTTTCACCATGTTACCCAGGCTGGTCTTGAACTCTTGGATTCAAGCGATCCGTCTGCCTTAGCCTCCCAAAGTGCTGGGATTACAGGTGTGAACCACCGCGCCCCAGCTCCCTTTTATATTTTTTTTATTGTGAACCACATGAAGGTATTTCCTAATCATAAAGTAGACAGATGTTAAAACTTAAGAAGAAATTGAGGAGGCCAGTCCTGCTTCAGTTTCTCGGAAGGAAATTCATACACATATACAGAGAAGTGTGATCAGGCTGTGTTAGAAGTAGGCACAGTGCACTACAAAGCACCAGGCAGAGGCCCCTACCCAAACTGGTTGTGGGGATGGAGTGGAAGCAGGAAAGATCAAGAGAGACCAGGTTAAGGAGGACGTTGCATGACAAGCTAACGAGCTTTCACTTGATTCTGTAGCAACAGCAAGCCATTCAAAGGCTTGAGCAGGAGACTAACAGGTAGATTCTCATTTCAGAGGATCATCTGGCAGCAGTGCAGGGGAGGATTCGAGGAGGTCTCCACTAGAGAGAAGGTAGAGTCATGAGCCCTTTTTTGTAATTTCTCTTCTTCAAAGACGTGTTCTCTAGGGTCAGAGGATTCAGGTTAAGAACAGGAATAGTGAGTCTAGGTTATAAATGCTTTATGTGGTCTTTATTCAGATGACTTATTCTTAGTCCGGGGAGAATAATTTATGTGTAATCCACTTGCCAGTGGGGTAGGAACACTAGCAAGTCCTTTACAAATGACACCTCATTAATCTTCACAATAATCATAGAAAATGGGGGCATGATTATTCTCCTAAAAAGTACAGATGAGAACATTGAGACTAAGCAGATTAATCAACTTGCTCAAGATTAATAGCAAAAAAAAAAAAAAAAACTGTCAGATTTAAGTCCATCTGTCTGATTGCAAAACCCATATTTTAAAGTATCGGCAAGAGTCTCCTCTAAACTGTTCAACAGAAAACCACTACCCGTCTCTGCCAAAACCAAGCTTCTGAAATATTCCCTTTGGCCAGGCGCAGTGGCGTGACTCACACCTGTAATCCCAGCACTTTGGAAGGCTGAGGCCTGCAGATCGCGTGAGCCCAGTAGTTCAAAAACAGGCTGAGCAACATTGTAAAACTCCATCTCTACAAAGAATACAATTAGCCTGGCACAGTGGTGCATGCCTGTAGTCCTAGCTACTCAGAAGACTGAGGTGGGAGGATCACCTAAGCCCAGCAGGTTCGAGGCTTCAGTGAGCTATGACTGCCACTGTCCTGCAGCCTGGGTGACAGAGCGAGACCCTTTTCACACAAGACTAGTGCATATGCCACAGCAATTTGATTGGTTACAGATTGCTAAATTCCGAGAAAGAATAATCTATTACTCTAAAGGAGGGGTAATGATCTAAGGGGGTCTTTCGTGCTGTTTGGTCTTAATTATCTACAGGAAAACAAGGCAAAATTTGCAGCTGCATGCCATGTGACTCAGGCTGCACAGTCACACTCCTCTCAAGGCTGAGTATAAAGTTCCAACAGCTTTAAGTTTGAATTATTTAATTTCATATTTATTCAAAAGTACATTAAAAGCTGGGCATAGTAGCTGATGCCTGTAATCCCCAACACTTTGGGAGGCTGAAGCAGAGGATCACTTGAAGTCAGGAGTTTGAGATCAGCCTGGGCAACATAGTGAGACCATGTTTCTGCAAAAAGAAAAAAAAAATCTTTTAAAAATTAACTGGGTGTTGTGACTCATGCCTCTAGTCCTAGCTACTTGGGAGGCTGAGGTGGGAGGATGGCTTGAGCCCAGGAGTTTGACGCTGCAGTGAGCTATGATTGTTCCACTGCACTCTAGCCTGGGCAACAGAGCGAGACATTGTATCAAACAAACAAACAAACAATAAATAAAGTATTAAAATTTAAAAAGTTAAAACTGGTTTTAAATGTTTTCAGAGCTATTTTCTTCTGAAATATTAAAAGCAAACTGCTTATAAAAATTAATAGGTGGCCGGGCGTGGTGGCTCACACCTGTAATCCTAGCACTTTGGGAGGCTGAGGTGGGTAGATTACGAGGTCAGGAAATCGAGACCATCCTGGCTAACACAGTGAAACCCCGTCTCTACTAAAAATACAAAAAATTAGCTGGGCATGGTGGCAGGCGCCTATAGTCCCAGCTACTCTGGAGGCTGAGGCAGGAGAATGGCATGAACCCAGAAGGCAGAGCTTGCACTGAGCCGAGATTGTGCCACTGCACTCCAGCCTGGGCGACAGAGAGAAACTGTCTCAAAAACAATAATAATAACAATAGGCCAGGCACAGTGGCTCGCATCTGTAATCCCAGCACTTTGGGAGGCTGAGGTGGGTGGATCGCTTGAGATCAGGAGATCAAGACCAGCCTAACCAACATGGTGAAAACCCATCTCTACTAAAAGTATAAAAATTAGCCAGGTGTGGTGACACACACCTATAATCCCAGCT
>NW_016810602.1:2406178-2406796 GCF_001698545.2 Rhinopithecus bieti | reverse complement strand
ATATGTATATATATATATATATACACACACACACACACACATACATATACACACACTATATAAAATACTTTATACAAATTAGTCATAATTCTACCATTTAATGTCCATCTGGTTCATGCAGTAAAGAAGCATAGTATGTCTAGAACTACCTATATACAGATTTAAGTCAATGTGAGGTATTTAACACTACCAAATGTTCCTCAGCTTCTATGCATAGCCATTGTAATACCGTGCTAACTCCTGAATAACTCTGAAGCAAGAAAACGGGACTACAGAAAAACAGACCGGACACGGTGGCTCACGCCTGTAATCCCAGATTTTGGGAGGCCAAGGCGGGTGGATCATGAGGTCAAGAGATTGAGACCATCCTGACCAACATGGTGAAACCCCGTCTCTACTAAAAATACAAAAATTAGCTGGGTGTGGTGGCACATGCCTTCTATCCCAGCTACTCGGGAGGCTGAGGTAGGAGAATCACTTGAACTCAGGAGGTGGAGGTTGCAGTGAGCTGAGATCACACCATTACACTCCAGCCTGGGCAACAAGAGTGAAACTCTGTCTCAAAAGAAAAGAAAGGGAAGGGAAGGAAAGGGGAGGGGAGGGGAAGGGAGGAGAGGA
>NW_016810602.1:2395018-2404948 GCF_001698545.2 Rhinopithecus bieti | reverse complement strand
CAAATTCAATTTTAAAATAGATATAGGACTACTCAGGTCAGCTCTTCTTGTACAATTTTGGTAATTTTTTTTCCAACGGGTTTTGTCCTTTTTATGTATGTTGTTGAATGTTTTGTTAAAAAGTTGTTCATAATATTCTCTAATTATTATTTTAATAGCTGTAGAATCTGCAGGATATGTCTTTCATTCTTGATGTTTGTAATTTGTGTTTCCTTTCACTTTTTTTCTGTTCAGTCTGGTTAGAGGTTTATTATTTTTATTTTATTTATATATTTATTTATTTTGAGATGGAGTCTCGCTCTGTCACCCAGGCTGGAGTGCAGTGGCACAATCTTGGGGCTCACTGCAACCTCTGCCTCCCAGGTTCAAGCAATCCTCCTACCTCAGCCTCCTGAGTAGCTGAGATTACAGGCGCACACCACCATGCCTGGCTAATTTTTTTTTTGTATTTTTAGTAGAGATGGGGTTTCACTATATTGGCCAGGCTGGTCTAGAACTCCCGACCTCGCGATCCACCTGCCTCAGTCTTCCAAAGTGCTAGAATTACAGGCATGAGCCACTGCGCCAGGCTTTTAACCTGTTTTTTTGTTTCATTTTGTCTTGTTTGTTTGTTTTTGAGACAGAGTCTTGCTCTGTCACCCAGGCTGGAGTGCAGTGGTGTGATCTCAGCTCACCACAGTCTCCGCCTCCCGGGTTCACACTATTCTCCTGCCTCAGCCTCCCGAGTAGCTGGGACTACAGGCGCCCGCCACCACACCTGGCTAATTTTTTTGTCGTTTACTATTAGTAGAGACAGTGTTTCGCCACATTAGCCAGGATGGTCTTGATCTCCTGACCTCGTGATCTGCCTGCCTTGGCCTCCCAAAGTGCTGGGATTACAGGCGTGAGCCACCGGGCCCGGCCTAGGGGTTTATTAATTTTATTGATCTTCTCAAAGAACCAGCTTTAGGCTTTATTGATTTTCTGCTATTTTTGTTTTCTATTTCATAAGTTTCTGCTCCAATCTTAATTATTTCCTTTTTCATTTTATTCTGTTTAACTTACTCTTTTTCTAATTTTGTTTTTTGTTTGCTTGTTATTGTTGAGATGGGGTCTTGCTTTGTCACACAGACTGGAGTGCAGTGGCATGAACATGGCTCAGTGCAGCCTCAACCTCCCAGGCTCAAGCCATCTTCCCACCTCAGCCTCGAGGAACTTGGACCACAAGTGCATGCCACCCTGCCCAGCTAATTTTTGTATTTTTTGTAGAGAGGGGGTTTCACCATGTTGCCCAGGTTGGTCTTGAACTCCTGAGCTCAAGCCATCACCTGCCTCTGCCTCCCAAAGTGCTAGGATTATAGGCATGAGCCACTGCACTGAGCCTCCTATTTTCTAATATAGGCATTTAGTGCTGTAAGACTCCCTCTAAGCACTGCTTTATTGTATCTCACAAGTTTTATTATCTTGTGTTTTAATTTTCAGACAGTTCAAAACGCTTTCCAATTTCTCTTTTTTTTTTTGACACTAATGTGTGATATAGAAGTTTTATTTTCCAAATATTTGGAGATTTTCTAGATATCCTTTTTGTTGATTTCTAATTTAATTATACTGTGGTTAGAAAGTATATTTTATGACAGAAACAATTTTAAATTTATTGACAAAAATAGTATGGCCTATTTTGATAAATGTTCTACAGGTACTTTTAAAAATGTATATTCTGCTATTGTTAGAGTGCTCTATAAATATCAATTGGGTCACATTGGCTTTTTTTATTAATTATTTTTTATGATTTTATATAGTAAACTTTATACTACATGTTGTTTGTTTAAAAGGTCATTTATCTTTTGAACAGATATAAATTTATTTTATTTATTTTTTAGAGACAGAGTCTTACTCTGTCACCCAGGCTGGAGTACAGTGGCACTAGCATAGCTCACTGTAACCTCAAATTCTTGACCTTAAGTGATTCTCCAATCTCAGCTTCCCAAAATGCTGGGACTACACACCTAAACCACCATACCCAGCCCCCTCAGTTTCTTTATTTGTTAAAAAAGAAAGAAAAGAAAAAAGAAGAGAAGAGAAAAGAAAGAAAAGAAAAGGAAAATAGGAATAATACCTGGGTATTTGGTAAGGATTAAATAGCATACCTAAAGCATATGACACAGTGCTTGATGTGCAGTTGTTGTTCAGTAAATGGTAGCTATTATTGCCAGATTCTTCTATCACCACAAAAGTGGAATTGTCTGGCATTTCTAGAGTCCCTAAAGAACGCAAGGAGAGCCCCTGTAACTCATACTCATTTACTGCTTAAGGGAGTATGTTATCTAAGCTGATGTTACATAGGCCAAGCACACCGTGGTATAATATTTTAACAGGTTGTTTTATTCTCAAGTAATAGAGAATCTTAGGCCAGGCACAGTGGCTCATGCCTATAATCCCAGCACTTTGGGAGGCCGAGGCAGGTGGATCACCTGAGGTCAGGAGTTTGAGACCAGCCTGGCCAAGGTGATGAAACCCTGTCTCTACTAAAAATACAAAAAATTATTGTATTGGTGGCGGGCACCTGTAATCCCAACTACGCTGGAGGCTGAGGCAGGAGAATTGCTGGAACCCGGGAGGCGGAGGTTGCAATGAGCCAAGATTGTGCCACTGCAAGCCTGGGCAACAAGAGTGAAACTCCATCTCAAAAAAAACAAAAAAGAGAATCTTGCGTCAAGTGAACTAAACAGAGGGAGATCTAACATCTCACTTAACAAGATGGGGTATAAGCTGGGCATGGTAGCTCACGCCTGTAGTCCCAGCACTTTGAGAGGCCAAGGCGGGCGGATCACAAGGTCAGGAGATCGAGACCATCCTGGCTAACACGGTGAAACCCCATCTCTAATAAAAATACAAAAAATTAGCCAGGTGTGGTGGCAGGTACCTGTAGTCCCAGCTACTCAGGAGGCTGAGGCAGGAGAATGGCGTGAACCTGGGAGGTGGAGCTCGCAGTGAGCCAAGATCACGCCATTGCACTCCAGCCTGGGCGACAGAGTGAGACTCTATCTCAAAAATTAATTAATTAATTAATTAATTAAAAAAAAAGAAAAAGAAAGCAAGCTCGTTTCTACTAAAAATACGTAATTTAGTAGAGCATGGTGGCAGGCACCTGTAATCCCAGTTACTCAGAAGGCGGAGGCAGGAGAATGGCTTGAACCTGGGAGGCGGAGGTTGCAGTGAGCTGAGATCGCACCACTGCATTCCAGCCTGGGCTACAAAGTAAGACATCGTCTCAAAAAACAAACAAACAAAACAAAAACAAAAACAATTCTGGGTATAGAGCAGCTTCAAATTTGATTAATTCATAAGCTCAATATTGTCATCAAATCTGTTCTTTCCATTGAATATGTAACTATAAAGATTCTGTTACCAAAGGTAAAATTTTATGAGTGCAGTTTGCCTTTTTCAAAAAATGCTGGAGAACTTTTTTTTTTAGATGGAGTTTCTCTCTTGTTGCCCAGGTTGGAGTGCGGTGGTACGATCTTGGCTCATTGCAACTGCAGCCTTCCAGTTTCAAGCGATTCTCCTGCCTCAGTCTCCCAAGTAGCTGGAATTACAGGTGTCCACCACCACGCTCAGCTAATTTTTGTAGTTTTATTAGAGACAGGGTTTCATCATGTTGGCCTGGCTGGTCTGGAAGTCCTGACCTCGTGATCTGCCCACCTCGGCCTCCCAAAGTGCTGGGATTACAGGCGTAAGCCACTGAGCCAGAGAACTTTTACATACAGTACTTTCCTTTGCTTTAGTGGGGTCAAACAGTAATGTTGCATCTCTCCTTCTTGACTGTATCCTTAAAAGTCCTTATTAGGTACAACAAAAATGGCATATTGATTTCAAAATATCATTTATATCTTATTTATAGTACATTCAAAATACTTAACAATTCAATCTGTCTGACCTACTCCTATTTCCATGTTCCTGATCATTTTCTGTCAATTATTAGTACATCCTTCCCTGCAAAATTGAGTCATTTTATCATATTAGATTTTTACTCACAGTTCTCTGAAATCATTTCAACTTACAGCTGTGCTTAGAAGACTTAAGGATGCTGAAATTACAGTGAAAGAATATTAACTTAAGGGTTGGTTTCAAAACAATTATGGAGCCCTAGTGGCTTACAGTGGGTTAAGCAATATTAAAGAAAATTATTAATATATTAAAATGCATTCAAAGGAGAACTTATATTACTTTACAAAACTCTAACTTAAATTTATGTTTGGGCCTCTTGACATTTCAAAACCTACTGTTTGATTCACTGCTGGTAGACCAATTTTGCTTTACATTTTAAAAGCCTACAACAGACTGGGGATGGTGATTCATGCCTGTAATCCCACCACTTTGGGAGGCTGAGGCAGGCGGATCACTAGAGGTCAGGAGTTTGAGACCAGCCTGGCCAACATGGTGATACCCTGTCTCTACTAAAAATACAAAAATGAGCCAGGTGTGGTGGCGTGTGCCTATAGTCCTAGCTACTCAGGAGGCAGAGGTGAGAGAATTGCTTGAACCTGGGAGGTGGAGGTTGCAGTGAGCCGAGATCACACCATTGCACTCCAGCCTAGGTGAAAGAGGGGGACTCCGTCTCAGAAAAAAAGAAAAAAAATTAGCCAGGTGTGGTGGCGCATGCCTGTAGTACCAGCTATTTGGTAGGCTGAGCAGGGGGATTGCTTGAGCTCAAGAGTTCAAGACTGCAGTGAGCTATGATCACACTACTGCACTCTAGCCTAGGTGACAGAAATACCCCATCTCTAAAAAAAAAAAAAAAAATTAAAAAAAAAGACTTACTAAATAATGAAGTTCTCCAAAGAGAAAGAAAATGATTTTTAAAAATGAAGGAATCTTGGAACATCAGGAGAAAGAAAATATAATTAGCAAAAATGTGGGTAAATACAACAGGCTTTCCTTCTTCTCTTGAGTTTTCTAAATTATGTTTGATGGATAAAGCAAAAATTATAACACTGTATGATGTGGTTCTAAATGTATGAAGAGGAAATAGCTATGATAATTATATATACAGGGAAAAGTAGAGACATAATGGAAGCTAAGAGTTCTATACTTTGCTCAAACTGGTAAAATGACATCAATACACTGTATTAAGTCATATATAAAAAATGTAGTACCTAGAGCAACCACTAAAAAAGCTATACCAAATATATATGTTTACCATCAAAAACTATAAATAATTCAAAATGGAATTCTAAAAAATGTTTCAGTAACAAGCATGAAATTAGGGAAAAGAAAACAGAAATTTAAAAAACAGAGAAAACAAACAAAATGAAAAGGAAGACTTAAGCCCTAATATAGCAATAATTACATTAAATGTAAATGGTCTAGATATACCAATTAGGCCGGGTGCAGTGTCTCACACCTGTAATCCTAGCACTTTGGGAGGCTGAAGCAGGCAGATCACCGATGTCAGTGAAGGAATTAAAGAAAGAGGAGAGAAAAGAAAGGTGGCTTGCCAGTCAAGACAGATTTATTTTAGAGAAAACAAACCTGAGAAGGGCATCTGGCCGAGTTAGGTCAGAGGCACATTCTCTTACAGACTAAGAGTTTTTAAGGATTCAGGGTGGGAAAGTTTATCAGAGGCTTGGACTGCTTCTATATCTCTTTGTTGTGCTTATTTGGGAGGGAGAGTTGTGTGTCTGTTCCCATACAGTCAAAAGTTCAAGACCAGCCTGGCCAGTCTCTACTAAAAATACAAAAAAATTATCCGGGCGTGGTGATGCAGGCCTGCAATTCCAGCTACTTGGGAGGCTGAGGCAGGAGAATCGCTTGAACCCGGGAGGCAGAGGTTGCAGTGAACCAAGTGAGCGGGAGGCAGAGGTTGCAGTGAGCTAAGTGAGAATCACTATACTCAAGCCTGGGCAACAGAGTGGAGACTTCATCTCAAAAAGAAAAAAATAAATAAATAAAAATAAATACGCCAGTTAAAAGACAGAGTTAGCAGAGGGGATTTAAAAGATGATTAACTATATGATATCTATAAGAAACTCTTCAAATAATAATATAAGGAATTTGAGGATGGAAAAAATATATTATGCAAATATTCAAGGAAAGCAGGAGTGGCTATATTAGTGTCAAACAAAGTAAACTTCAGAGCAAATAAAATTACCAGACATAGAGAAGGACATTATGTAATAGCAAAAGGGTCAATCAACCAAGAAGACATAGTAATCTCAAATGCCCCCAAACAACAAAGTTATAAGATATGTGAAGCAAAACCTGATAGAAATGAAAGAAAAAAGGCCAGGCATGATAGCTCATACCTATAATCCCAGCACTTTGGGAGGCCAAGGCGGGTGTATCACCTGAGGTCAGGAGTTTGAAAGCAGCCCGGCCAACATGGCGAAAACCC
The DNA here is from genome assembly GCF_001698545.2 of Rhinopithecus bieti. Lineage (NCBI taxonomy): Eukaryota > Metazoa > Chordata > Mammalia > Primates > Cercopithecidae > Rhinopithecus > Rhinopithecus bieti. The sequence goes on along the minus strand of NW_016810602.1, from coordinate 2,398,575 downwards.
ATCTCTAATAAAAAATACAAAAATCAGCTGGATGTGGTGGTGCATACCTGTAGTCCCAGCTACTCGGGAGGCTGAGTGAGGCAAGAGAATCACTTGAACCTGGGAGGCGGAAGTTCCAGTGAGCCGAGATCAGGCCACTGCACTCCAGCCTGGGCGACAGCGAGGTTCTGTCAAAAAAAAAAAAACAGAAAGAAAGAAAGAGAGGGAGAAAAGAAAGAAAGAGAGAAAGAGAAAAGAGAAAAGAAAGAAAAGAAAGAGAAAATCCACTATTGTTGGAGGATTCAACTCCTCTCTCAGTTGATAGAATGAGATAGATAATCAGCAAGAATATAGAAAAACTCAACCACACCAGCATCAACAAAATCTAGTTGACATTTGCAGAATACTCCATCCTACAAGAGCAAACTACACAACCTTTTGAGGGTCCATGGAAGAAATAGTAAGATAGACCATATCCTGAGCATTAAAACAAACCTCAAAATATTTACAAGAATTGAAATCACATAGAATGTGATCTCTGACCACAATGGAATCAAACTAGAAACCAATAACAGATAACAGGAAAATCTCCAATCACATGGAAATGAAACAAGTACTCTTAAATCAAACATAGGTCGAAGGAAATTTTAAAAATACATGGAACTGAATGAAAATGAAAATAAAACATATCAACACTTGAGGGACACAGCTAAAGCACTGCCAAGAGGGAAATTTAAAGCACTAAATGTGTGCATTAGAAAAGAGCGAAAATCTCAAATCCATAATCAATAATCTTCCTAGCTTCCACATCAAGAACCTAGGAAAATAAGAACAAAATAAATCCAAAGCAAGCAGAAGGAAGGAAATAATAAAAGTAAGAACAAAATTGATTAAATGGAAAACAGGAAAAAAATAAGAGAAAAACCAATGAAACAAAGAACTGGTTCTTTCGAAAGAATAATAAAATTGGTTGGACACGGTGGCTCACGCCTGTAATCCCAGCACTTTGGGAGCCTGAGGCGGGCAGATCACCTGAGGTCAGGAGTTCAAGACCAGCCTGGCCAACATGGTGAAACCACATCTCTACTAAAAATACAAAAATTAGCTGGGCCTAGGCAACAAAAGCGAAACTCTGCCTCAAAATAATAAAAATAATAATAATGATAACAATAATAATGTATTAATATTAACTCATTGTAACAAATTTATCACACTAATGCAAGTTTGTTACTGTGAAGATGGGGAAGGAAGTTTATGGGATCTCTGTACTTTATACTCAATTTTTCTGTAACCCTAAAATTGCTTAAAAAAAAAAGTATTTTTTAAAAATGTGGCACACAATATCCACACAATAGAATACCATTAAATAATTAAAAAAAAAAACACAGTATTAATGAATGCTACAACATGGATGGACCTCAAAACAATGCTAATTTTAAAACTAGATCCAAAAGACTGCATATTAAATTTATTTATTTCTATGAAATGTCCAAAAAAGGAAAATGCATATACACAGAAAGCAGATTGGTGGTTGCCTGGCACTAGTGATAGAAGAGGGCATTAACTGTCTAGAAGCCAAAAAAAAAAAAAATCTTTTTTGGGTGATGGAAATTTTCTAAATCTGGATTGTGGTGGCATTTGCACAACTTTATTAACTTACTAAAAGTCATTGAATTGTAAACTTTAAATGAGTGAATTTTATGGCATGTAAATATCCCAATAATGATTTTTTAATCACATAAACAAACTGATAGACATAAACACATTTAAGTGACTACCTATGGGCATAAGGAATGCAAGTGGGGAATGGAACCAAAACAATAAAATTAAATAAGAGATGGACCATTATGTCCCCAATGATAAGGCATTATTTAAGAAATTTGATTAGATAATCAAATTTGATTTGATTGATAATCTTCTGCACCTAAGATCCAAATTATGGGAAGAAGGAGGCAATCTGTAGAAAGGAAAAGCCAAGTGGTCAACAGGCATATATAAAGGTGCTTATCAGCCATTAAAAAGAATGAGATCACATCCTTTGCAGCAACATGGATGGAGCTGGCAGCCATTATCCTAAGCAAATTAACACAAGAACAGAAAGCCAAATATCACATGTTCTCACTTATAAGTGGGAGCTAAACATTGAATACACATAAACATAAAGGGGGGGACAATAGATGCCAGGAACTACCAGACGGGAGAAAGGAGGCATGGGATGGAAAATCACCTATTGGGTACTAAGCTCATTACCTAGTGACGTATCCCAAACCTCAGAATCGTGCATTACGCCCATGTAACAAACTTGCACATGTACCCCTTAATCTATAATAAAAGTTAAAATTATTATTATTATTATTTGAGAAAGAGTTTCACTCTTGTCACCCAGGCTGGAGTGCAATAGGGTGATCTCGGCTCACTGCAACCTCCACCTCCTGGGTTCAAGCCCTCCTCCTGCCTCAGCCTCCCGAGTAGCTTGGATTGCAGGTGCCCACCATCACGCCCGGCTAATTTTCGTATTTTTGGTAGAGACAGGGTTTTGAAATCTTGGCCAGGCTAGTCTCGAACTCCTGACCTCAGGTGATCCACTCACCTTGGCCTCCCAAAATGCTGGGATTACAGGCATGTGCCACCGCACCTGGCCTGAAATTATTTTTTTAAAAAAGAGAGACGCTTACTGGCTGAGTGCAGTGACTCACACCTGTAATTTCAGCCCTTTGGGAGGCTGAGAAAGGATGATAGCTTGATCTAGGGGTTTGAGACCAGTCTGGGTAACACAGTAAGACCCTATGTCCACAGAAAGGAAAAAAAAAAAAAAAGATCCTTACCTTCACTAGTAAAATGTAAATCACAGTAATAATGAGGTAGTTTGGTTTTTTTTTTTCCTTTTTTTACCCAACTAACGACAGCATTTAATGCTAGCTGGATGTAAAGGAGAATGATTTACTCTTAAATGAACTGCTTCTATCCTTTTGCAAATAGTAATCTGACAATGGCTATTAGAATTTAAAATACACATTGTGACCCTATCAGCTCGTATTTGTCAATTAGTTCTCTAGCAACAAACGCACCAGTGTGGAAGGATATATGTTGAAAGATATTTATTTTCACATTATTTGTAGTGACCAAAAAAAAGAAATAATTATATCATCCCTCAAAAGGAAAATGGTTGAATAAATTAAGATACATGCATACTATAGAATATTATAGTTATTAAAGTAAGAGCTATATCTTTTAACTTAAGATACAACCATGAGGCACTACTAAGTAAGTAGAGGAAGTTGCAGAATATTTTTATTAGAATGATCTTAGTTTTGTGAAGACACCATTACCCTTATATATATATGTTTACGTATTTCCATAACTATGGGAATGGTTAACATTGGTTACTGAGGTGAGATGGGCAGAGAGAAGATTATTATTTTCTTTTTTTTTTAATTTTTTTTTATTATTATACTTTAAGTTCTAGGGTACATGTGCATAACGTGCAGGTTTGTTACATATGTATACTTGTGCCATGCTGGTGTGCTGCACCCATCAACTCGTCAGCACCCATCAATTCATCATTTATATCAGGTATA
>NW_016810602.1:2381582-2390256 GCF_001698545.2 Rhinopithecus bieti | reverse complement strand
GGCGCCCCTCCCCCAGCCTCGCTGCTGCCTTGCGGTTAGATCGCAGACTGCTTTGCTAGCAATGAGGGAGGCTCCGTGGCCGTGGGACCCTCCTGGCCAGGTGTGGGTATAATCTCCTGGTGTGCCTGTTTGCTTAAAGCGCAGTATTGGGGTGGGAATTACCCGATTTTCCAGCTGTTGTGTGTCTCAGTTCGCCTGGCCAGGAAAAGGGATTCCCTTCCCCCTTGTGCTTCCCAGGTGAGGCAATGCCTCGCCCTGCTTCAGCTCTCGCTGGTCGGGCTGCAGCAGCTGACCAGCACCGATTGTCTGGCACTCCCCAGTGAGATGACCCCAGTACCTCAGTTGAAAATGCAGAAATCACCAGTCTTCTGTGTCGCTCGCGCCGGGAGTTGGAGACTGGAGTTGTTCCTATTTGGCCATCTTGCTCCGCCCCCCCATTATTTTCTTTAAATTGTTTAGCATGGCTTTAAGTGTTGGGGCAAGCACATGTTATTTTGTTTTTTGTTTGTTTTTTGAGACAGGGTCTCACTCTGTTGCCCAGGCTGGAGTGCAGTGGTGTGATCTTGGCCGACTGCAACCTCTGCCTCCCAGGTTCAAATGATTCTCCCACCTCAGCCTCCCAGGTAGCTGGGACCACAGGCATGCGCCACCATGCCCAGGTAATTTTTGTGGTTTTAGTAGAGACAGAGCTTTACCATGTTGGCCAGGCTGGTCTTAAATTCCTGACCTTGAGTGATCTGCCCACCTCGGCCTCCCAGAGTGTTGGGATTACAGATGTGAGCCACCATGCCTGGTAAAGCACATGTTATTTTGTACAATCTTAAGAAAACTTAATAAAGGATTATTTTTATTTGCATGGATTAACCATTCAATGTATTATTTCCATATACATATTCAAAGGCAGAGATGGAGTCTAGATGAGATGATATATTTATCTTTAAACTCTATATGGGCTACTGTTGACCTCACTTCATTGAGTCCTATTTTATTTGTTTTGAGACAGTCTTGCTCTGTCGCCCAAGCTGGAGTGCAGTGGGGCGATCTTAGCTCACTGCAACCTCCACTTCCCAGGTTCAAGCGATTCTCCTGCCTCAACCTCCCAAGTAGCTGGGATTACAGATGTTAGTCACTACACCTGGCTAATTTTTGTATTTTTAGTAGAAACAGGGTTTCTCCATGTTGGCCAGGCTGGTCTTGAACTCCTGACCTCAGGTGATCAGCCCACCTCAGCCTCCCAAAGTGTTGGGATTACAGGCGTGAGCCACTGCGCCCAGTCTGTTTTTAAAATCTGTGGTTGTTCAATAAGTATCGAATAAATGAATGAATAAGCAAATCACTCAGTTTGTGAGTAAAAGAAATGAGTGTGGTAGCCAGACTTTAAGATGACCACCAATGATCTGTACCACCTGGTACCCTTACACAGTCTCCAACAATATTGTACCTGGTTGGTCTGTTTGACTAACAGAATATGGCAGAAGTGATGTTATGTAACTTACAAGAAGAGATTATAAAAGACACTATACTTTCCATATTATATTGATGGTTTTATCTATCAAATATGTACACAGTGAAAAAACTGAAGATATGGGAAAGGGCATGCTTTTTGATAAAATTAGAAGCCTAACTCTGAGGATTTTTTCCCCTCACTTTTCCAATGTTAAGTGAAATATAAATAGTTTTATCAGCTTTCTACATCAAATAAAGTTAAAGTTATTAATATTAGAATAATAGTCAATTTCATTGCCCAAAATAATATCTATAATTCAGGAAAGTCTTTTTTTCATAGTCTAATCTTTTAAAATGTCATTAAAAGCAATTTTTTCTTCTAGGTATTTCAAGGATCTTTTGTTGTTCCCTACACTTTTCTTCAAGTTGGAATGATTCACAAACACCTCTTCATAAAGTTGATACAGCTGTTCCATTTGCTGAGCGAGCATCTGAATTTCCTGCTGAAGATCTTCTGTTCTCTATAGAAAAAGAAGGAAATACTTCCTGATAGTTAACAGTTACGTTTAGAGTGACACTGTGGTGACAATAAATCAGTAAATAGAGGCTAAAGGAAGACTATTAAGACTCGACATTTAAAATTAATGTAAAATAAGTGAATCTGATACACAATAGTATGACAGTTTAGTTTGTAAAGAGTAATAAAGTTGTAAAATAAGTTTTAAGAGATCAGAGGTTAAAAAATTATAGACTCCCGTAATAGAGATAACAATGTAGCAGATGTCACTAGCATATTGAAACCTGATAGCCATATTCATTACATTCAATTGTTGATGGAGTGGAATTGCTGAGTCACAGGGTAGGATATACTTTGGTTTTAGGGATATATTTTGGTTATAGGAGATACTGCCAAATGAATTTCCAAATGAGCTGTACCAATTTAATCTCTTATCAGGAATGCAGGAGAATCCTGTTTCCTTGCCTAGCTCTGACATCATTTTAACCACATGTGAAATCCTCAATTACTTAACGAAAGAATGTAATACCTTCATTTCCAACCCACACATCATCCAAAATCTCCTGTACTTTTATGCAGCTTTAGGATCTGAGTAAGAAAGTTTAGTTCCTGGACTTTCGTTAAGTAAAAGTAGGAAATAAGAGGAGAGAAAATTATTTATTTCATGAATTTGCATCAGAAAGAATGTAGAAAAAAGAGGAGGGGAAGAGAAATTATGAGCAGCATAGATTGGATCTGGGAGAGTTTTTTTAAGAGAATGGAGAGTAAGGCACAGGAGAAAAAGGTTTAGGATGTGATGTTAGAGATATAGGGAGAAAAGTGAAGAAAATGAAGGTGTTATTGTAAATTATGAATATTCAGCCTTTTATTAAATTAAGAAAATGAATTAAGGCAAATAAGATTGGAATTACAGTTGACCCTTGAAGACCGATTTGAACTGCATGGGTCCACTGATAACGTGGATTTTCTTCTACTTCTGCTACCCTGGAGACAGCAAGACCAACCCCTCCTTTCTTCCTCCTCATCAGACTACTCAACATGAAGACGATGAGAATGAAGACCTATGATGATCCACTTCCACTTAATGATTAGCAAATATATTTTTTCTTCCTTATGATTTTCTTAATAACATTTTCTTTTCTCTAGCTTTACATGTTACGTCAAGTGTTTATATTACTGGTAAGTCTTCCAGTCAACAATAGGTTATTAGTAGTTAAGTTTGGGAGGAGTCAACAATTATATGCATTTTTTTTTTTTTTTTTTTGCATGAGGGCAATATCCCCTAACCCCAAATTATTAAAGGATTAACTGTACTTTCAACTAGTTTTGACTACTGAAATATTCTTTTATAAATGGAGCCCACACATAAACTGGATCATGTAGACCCTTCCTTTACATACAGATTACATTAAAAAGTGGTTATAGGGCCAGGCGCGGTGGCTCACGCTTGTAATCCCAGCACTTTGGGAGGCCGAGGCGTGCGTATCACGAGGTCAGGAGATCGAGACCACGGTGAAACCCCGTCTCTACTAAAAATACAAAAAAAAAATTAGCCGGGTGCGGTAGCGAGAGCCTGTAGTCCCAGCTACTCAGGAGGCTGAGGCAGGAGAATGGCGTGAACCCGGGAGGCGGAGCTTGCAGTGAGCCGAGGTCGAGATCGCGCCACTGCACTCCAGCCTGGGCTACAGAGCGAAACTCTGTCTCAAAAAAAAAAAAAGTGGTTATAGTCGAAGGTATTTGAAGAACACTTCCACTACTTCCTCAGCAATATTTTACCCCCAACAGACTTCTATAAAATCTTCTCTTCTTTTTTATTCTTTTCTACTGACTACTCCTCAACCCTCCTTCACTCAATGAAGATTTGAGGACTCACACTCTTTATACCAACTCATACCATAATTCAAGATTTCAGGGGTCACAGTAGATGATCAATCCAACAACACAGCTTTGTGATTCATGTATCTACTTAATTCTAATGCTTTACACCTACACTCAGTGATTGTTAAAGCCAGATCATTCCAGCTCCCAAGAGCTGATTATTCATATCTCTTTTTAATTCTATGCTCAATGACATGTTGGTATCAAAAGTCAACAAATGCTCAAACTGGGTGCTTTTTCTCAAGAGCCGGTTTACCAGCATATGACTGCCTTTATACCCTACTTCAACCACCTACACCTAGATCCAAAAACAACCCTGGATTTTGTCATCAGCAGGAATTGCTCCATAACAGAAATCTGAAACTCCGCTATCTTATTCTGTAACATGATCTCAGCTTTCAGCTTTCTCACAGCCCTATTACCCCTATACCTTTCTTTTCAGTACCACAAAGACCTTCAGGCCCCACTTGCATTTTCTCTCCATATATTAGAAAGGCATAAAGGCTCCCAGTCAACCATGGTATAAAGGAACCATGGCTTCCTTCTATTCTCTTTTTGGGAGAGAACCAACAAACAACTTAACATTTCTCGATTACCTCCTAGAGTTACACAAGATAACAAAATCGTTTTCTTCAAAATCAATCAAAACTTATTCTCACCTTTAGCATGAAAATATTCATGGTTCCTTGTCCTTTCATATTCACACAGGAGTGAATCTGTTGGCATCTACCAATTGATCTAGAATGGCTTTTTTTCACTCTGCCTTTTCTCTTTCAACGAGATATACCTTGTGTCAATAGACTGAAAGATGTCAGTGGACTAAAAGAATTCAAACAATTTTCAAATGTCCGTTCTAAAATTAAAAAGAAATGTCCCCTTTTAAAATATATGTATAGTCGGCCAGGTACAGTGGCTCATGCCTGTAATCCCAGCACTTTGGGAAACTGAGGCAGGTGGATCACCTGAGGTCAGGAGGTCGAGACCAGCCTGGCCAACATGGTGAAACCCCATCTCTACAAAAAGTACCAAAATTAGGCCAGGCACAGTGCCTCACGCCTGTCATCCCAGCACTTTGGGAGGCCAAAGTGAGTGGATCACCTGAGGTCAGGAGTTCGAGACCAGCCTGGCCAACATGGTGAAACCCCATCTCTACTAAAACTACAAAAATTAGCCAGGTGTGGTGAGAGGCACCTGTAATCCCAGCTACTTGGGAGGCTGAGGCAGAACTGCTTGAACCCAGGAGATGGAGGTTGCAGTGAGTCAAGATAATGCCATAGCACTCCAGCCTGGGCGACAGAGGGAGACTCCACCTCAAAATAAAACAAAATACAAAATTAGCTGGGTGTGGTGGCATATGCACATAATCCCAGCTACTTGGGAGGCTGAGGCAGGAGAGTTACTTGAACCCAGGAGGCGGAGATTGCAGTGAGCCGAGATCACACCACTGCACTCCAGCCTGGGCAACAGAGCAAGACTCCATCTCAAAAAAATAAAACTAAATAAAAACAAAATATATGTATAGTCAAAATATATTTCTAAGGCCTGGCACAGTAGCTCAAGACTATCATTCCAGCACTTTGGAAGGCCAAAGTGGGTGGATCTCCTGAGGTCAGGAGTTTGAGACCAGCCTGGCTAATGTGGTGAAACCCATCTCTACTAAAAATACAAAAAAAAAAAAAAAAAATTAGCTGGGCATCGTGGCGTGCACCTGTAGTAACAGTTACTCAGGAGGCTGAGGCAGGAGAATCACTTGAACCTGGGAGGTAGAGGTTGCAGTGAGCCGAGATCACACCACTGCACTCCAGCTTGGGCATCAAAGCGAGACTTCGTCTCAAAAACATAAATAAATAATGAAACCTGTCTCTACTAAAAACACAAAAATTAGCTGGGTGTGGTGTTGCATACCTGTAGTCCCAGGTACCCAGGAGGCCGAGGCAGGAGAATCACTTTAACCTGGGAGGCAGAGGTTGCAGTGAGCCGAGATTGCACCACTGTACTCTAGCCTAGGTGACAGAGCAAGACCCTGTCCTCCCCGCCCCCAAAAAAAAAGATTTCTAATGAAAACACTGTTCACTCATCCAAATAGTCCCAAGAGGGTGTCATTTCAGAAACCGTCCTTTTTAAGAAGACATTTGGACAGCACTATCTGCCTGGGTAGTAGGATAATATCATAAGGATTAGGACATTACACATGGTATCTTAGTCCATTAGTGTTGCTATAAGGGAATACTTGAGGCTGAGTAATTTACAAAGAAAAGAGGTTTATTTGGCTCACAGATCTGCAGACTGTACTAGAAGTATGGCACTAACACCTGCTTTGGATGAGGGCCTCAGGAAGCTTCTACTCATGACAGACAGCAAAGAGGAGCCAATGTGTGTAGATCACATGGTGAAAGAGAAGGCAAGAGAGAGAGGAGAGGTAAGTACAAGGCTCTTTACAACAACGAGTTCTTGTGGGAACTAAGAGTGAGAACTTAGTTACTCTTTCTAGAAGGGCACCACACCATTCATAAGAGATCTGCCTTAACAACCCAAACACCTCCCACCAGGCTCCACCTTCAACATTAGTGATCAAATTCCAACATGAGACTTGGCAAACAAACAGTATCCAAACCATAGCACACAGACTAAACTACTTCTACAATAATTCCTGAGTGGAATTCTTTAATTGGGATGTGAGAAGGGGGAAGGAATTGGAAATAACTATAATAATTTGGGCCAGGCACTGTGGCTCATGCCTGTAATCCCAGCACTTTGGGAGGACGAGGGGCGGTGGATCACTTGAGGTCAGAAGTTTAACAGCAGCCTGGCCAACATGGTGAAACACCGTCTCTACTAAAAATATAAAAATTAGCTGCGCATGGTGGCACTCGCCTGTAATCCCAGTAACTCAGGAGGCTGAAAATATCTAACATACATATAATTGGAGACCCAGAATAAAAGGAAAGAGAGGATGTAATTAGAGAAATTTTGACCAAAAAATTGCCAAACCTGATGACAGGTATCAATCCACAGACTGGCAAATCTCAAGCGTAATAACTATAAGTAAAGCCATACCAAAGCACGTCATAGTCAAATTGTTTACAATTAAAGACAGAGAAAATCTTATAAGGAGCCCCAGGGGGAAAAAGACATATTACCTTCAAAGGTACAACAATAAGACTGACAGCTTACCTTTTGTTTTGTTTTGTGTTGAGACAGAGTTTTACTCTTGTCACTGAGGCTGGAGTGCAATAGGGCAATCTCAGCTCACTGCAACCTCCACCTCCTGGGTTGAAGCAATTCTGCCTCAGCCTCCCAAGTAGCTGGGATTACAGGCACCCGCCACCACGCCTGGCTAATTTTTGTATTTTTAGTAGAGAGAGGGTTTCAGCATGTTGGCCACACTGGTCTCGAACTCCTGAGCTCAGATGATCCACCTGCCTTGGCCTCCCAAATTGTTGGGATTACAGGCATGAATTACCATACCCAGCCTGATGGCTCACCTTTTAACAGATGCTAAGGCATCCAGAAAATAAAAGAATGACATTTTTAGTGTACTAAAAGCAAATACTGCTAACCCAGAAATCTATTACCCAGTGAAAGAAGCATTCAAAACTTAAAATTAAATAGGGATGTTTTCAGAAAACAAACTAACTGAAGGTATTTACCGTCATGAGAAGTGCACTATAAGAAACACTAAATGGAGGCTGGGCATGGTAGCTCACACCATAGTCCCAGCACCTTGGAAGGCCAAGGCAGGTGGATCACCTGAGGTCAGGAGTTCAAGACCAGCCTGGCCAACATGGCGAGTCCCCGTCTCTACTAAAAATACAAAAACTAGCCAGGTGTGGTGGCACACATCTGTAATCCCAGCTACTTGGGAAGCTGAGGCAGGAGAATCGCTTGAACCCTGGAGACAGAGGTTGCAGTGAGCCGAGATTGTGCCACTGCACTCCAGCCTGGGCAACAAGAGCAAAACTCCATCACATACACACACACACACACACACACACACACACACACACACGAAGAAAAGAAAAAGAAACATTAAATGGAATTCTTCAGGTTTAGAGAAAATGATCTCATATTAGAAGCATGGAATCATAAGAAGGAAAAAAAGCACCAAGACAGATCATTATGCAGGAAAATAGAAATAAATAATGGCAATTAATAATGACAATAATAAAAACATTTTATGACAGTTATAACATATGTAAAAGTAAATACGTGGTAAAATATACAGTAGATTGGGGTTGTTAAATGAAGGTAAACTATCATAAGATTTTTAATTTTGGGAAGAAGTTTTAAAGGTATAAAGTAAGCTATAATAAAGTAAGCTATAATAAATCAAGTATAAATTTTAAGTTTCTAGGCATAGGGTAATCACTAAAGATAATAAAAGTATATAGTTAAAATAATAAAAAGGAAAACACAATAATAAAAATATTCAATTCAAAGAAAGTAATAAAGCAAAAAATAAAGAAACCATATTAGGGTTCTCCAGAGAAACAGAACCAATAGGATGTATGTATATAGAATGAGGTTTGTGGCCGGGCGCGGTGGCTCAAGCCTGTAATCCCAGCACTTTGGGAGGCCGAGACGGGCGGATCACGAGGTCAGGAGATCGAGACCGTCCTGGCTAACACGGTGAAACCCCGTCTCTACTAAAAATACAAAAAAACTAGCCGGGCGAGGTGGCGGGCGCCTGTAGTCCCAGCTACTCGGGAGGCTGAGGCAGGAGAATGGCGTAAACCCGGGAGGCGGAGCTTGCAGTGAGCTGAGATCTGGCCATTGCACTCCAGTCCGGGCGACAGACCGAGACTCCGCCTCAAAAAAAACAAACAAAACAAA
>NW_016810602.1:2373376-2381328 GCF_001698545.2 Rhinopithecus bieti | reverse complement strand
AAAAAAAAAAAAAAAAAAAAAAAAAGAATGAGGTTTGTTTTGAGAAATTGCTTTGGCCAGGTATGGTGGCTCACACCTGTAATCCCAGCACTTTGGGAGGCCAAGGTGGGCAGACCACGTAAGGTCAGGAGTTTGAGACCAGCCTGGCCAACATGGTGAAACCCCATCTCTACTAAAACTACAAAAATTAGCTGGGCGTGGTGACGGGTGCCTGTAATCCCAGCTACTAGGGAGGCTAGGGCAGGAGAATCACTTAAACCCAGGAGGCGGAGGTTGCAGTGAGCCAAGATTGCACCATTGCACTCCAGTCTGGACAACAAGAGCAAAACTCCACTCAAAAAAAAAAAAAAGAAGAAAAGAAAAAAGAAATTGCCTCACTAGATTACAGACACTTACTGGCAAGTCCAAAATTTGCAGGGTGGGGCAACAGACTGAAGATCAGGGAAGAGTCAGTGTTGAAGTTCAAGTCCAAAGAATGTCTGTTGGCAGAATTTTTCTTTGCTTGCGGAAGGTCAGTCTTTTGGTCTCTTCAGATGTTCAACTGATTGGATGAGGGCCCCCCAAATTATGAAGGTAATCTGCTTTACTCAAAGCCCACCAATCTAAATGTTAATCTCATCCAAAAACACCTTCACAGAAACATCCAGAATAATGTTTAACCAACTATCTGGGCAGCACAGCCCAGCTAAGTTAACACATAAAATTAATCATCACGGCCGGGCACAGTGGTTCACACTTTTAATCCCAGCACTTTGAGAGGCCGAGGCGAGCAGATTACGAGGTCAGGGGTTTGAGACCAGCCCTGGCCAACATGGTGAACCCTGTCTTTACTAAAAATACAAAAAAAAATTAGCTGGGTATGGTAGCAGGCACCTGTAATCCCAGATACTCAGGAGGCTGAGGCAGGAGAATCGCTTGAACCCAGGAGGCATAAGTTGCAGTTAGTCAAGATCATGCTACTGCACTCCAGCCTGGGTGACAGAAGAAGACTCTGTCTCAACAGAAAAAAATAAAAAAATAAAAAAATAACAAATAATAAAAAACAAATTACTGCAAGAACAAAGACCAGAAGAGAAAAAAAAACACAGTAAGTAGCAGTATGGTGGACTTAAATCCAACTATATCAGAATTTAATGTAAATAGCCTAAACATTCCAATTAAAAGACAAAGATTATAAGACTAGATTAAAAAACAAAACTTAATTATATGCTGTTTACAAGAGACATACTTTAATCACATAGAAACATTGAAAATGAAAAAGGGAAAAATACATACCATGCAATCTAATTTAAGAAATATTATTTAGTTATGTTAATATCAGACAACCTAGACTGTAGGGCAAAAAGTATTACATGAAATAAGTGAGATTTCATAATGATAAAAGGGGCAATTCAATAGAAAGATAAAAATCCTCAATTTGTACGCAAATAACTTCAAAATTAAAAAATAAATTTTGATAGAAATAAATAAACAGACAAATCCTTAATCAATGATGGATATTTTGACATACTTTTCTCAATATAGAACAAGCAAGAAGTCCTGGGTCTAAAAATCTCAGTCAACTCAGCCCACACTGTACAAGAAGGATAGACAAAGGGCTGGGAACCAGACATGATATAAAAAGATCCTTTGCAGCTGGGCGCAGTGGCTCACAGCTGTAATCCCAGCACTTTGGGAGGCCAAGGCAGGCAAATCAGGAGGTCAGGAGTTCAAGACCAGCCTGACCAACATGGTGACACCCTTTCTCTACTAAAAATACAAAAAATTAGCTGAGTGTGGTGGCGTACACCTGTAATCTCAGCTACTAAGGAGGCTAAGGCAGGAGAATCCCTTGAACCCAGGAGGTGGAGGTTGCATGAGCTGAGATAGTGCCATTGCACTCTAGCCTGGGCGACAGAGCGAGACTCTGTCTCAAAAATAAAATAAAATAAAATAATCCTTTGCACAAAGTCTCCTTCAAAGAGTTCTTCTCTCCCTTTTCCAACACTGGTAGAATGGTGAAATATTGAGAAAAAATATCATGGTGTGTCACTCAGCCACCATTTCAGCACTAAAGACAAAAACTGATGGTCCCTAGAGCCTCACTCTGTAGTCTTATTTGAGACTTGCTGAATTTAGAAGATGAAAAGGACAAAGAAATAAAATTTTTAAAATGAAATTATCCTGAAGCGTTTGCTATGCCTGATCACCTGTTATACATCGTTATGGCTATGGTTGATGAATTGATTTAATTACTTTTTCACTTGAACTTTTCAGCCATCTTATTTTAGACAATATCTGCACAACCAGAAAACACACACACACCTTGATGTCTTGTTGCTGGCTACTGAGTTTAATCTCTTAGTTTGAGTAAATACTTGTTTCCCACTTCAGTTTCAGGCTCCTATGCTTTCCTTTTAAAAGTGATCTGGGAAATGCAAACCCCAGAGGAAAATGAAAGCTATCAATTGGTCTAACATACAGTAAATAACAGAATAAAGATGGTCTACAACCGAATGTAAATCTGGATAGAAAAGCTTTTCATATTTTGTGGCTTTCTTAAATATTACTCTTATTATAAGAGGATAAATTAATGACTATCTTTTCTCCTGCTATCAACAAGAGTACTGTATATGATCAAACATCTCCTCTCTATACACATTGACCAGATAATCACAAGTCTTTTTTTATTGAGATGGAGTCTTGCTCTGTCGCCCAGGCTGGAGTGCAGTGGCGCAATCTCATTTCACACCATTCTCCCACCTCAGCCTCCCGAGTAGCTGGGACTACGGGCACCCACCACCACGCCCAGATAATTTTTTGTATTTTTCAGTAGAGACGGTATTTCACCATGTTAGCCAGGATGGTCTCAACCTCCTGACCTTGATAATCACAAGTCTTATAATGAAAAATTGTAATAATGTTAGACCAGGCAATAAGTAAAATTCCGTGAGATTCAACTCTGATCAATCAGGAGCATGGAGCTCATATGCTGTCTGTGCGCTTATGATCAGAGACATGTTTCAAAAATAAACTAGAATTTTCTACTTTAGTTTTATAATTCATTCCATTAAGTCCTGCTTGCCTCTTTTAAGACTCTGAATACTTGTTTTTCAGACTTAATTCTGGTTAAAGATACAATATGTTCCTCTAGATCCTTGACATCCTATTTCAGGGACATTATCTGGGATGGCTATTAAACATTATTTTCTTTGTAGTTTTTTAGTTCAGACTTCAACTTTTGAAATGAAATTTCTTTAATAATGTATTAGTTCATTTTCACACTGCTGATAAAGATATACCCAAGACTGGGTAATTTATAAAGAAAAAGAGGCTTAATGGACTCACAGTTCTACATGGCTGGGGAGGTCTCACAATCATGGCAGGTGAAAAACACATCTTACATGGCAGCAGGCAAGGTAGAATGAGAGCCAAACAAGAGGGGAAACCCCTAATAAAACCATCAGATCCCATGAGACTTATTCACTATGATGAGAACAATATGGAGGAAACTGCTTCCCATGATTCAATTATCTCCCACTGGGTCCCTCCTACAACATGTGGGAATTATGGGAGCTACAATTCAAGATGAGATTTGGGTGGGGACACAGCCAAACCATATCATATGAGAAGTTTGTTTTGAGGATTCTTTACCTCAATAGAAAGCGTTTTAAAACTTATTTATAATTTTAAATTTAAAAGATTCATTATTTCAAAATCATGATATTTTATATATAAATATATATTAAAGTCAAATCTTTCAAATCTGTATGTTCCAGTGTTCAATACATTTTAAAAATAAAATCAAATTAGCACATATAGCTTGGAATACAGTACTTTATGCTAATCAACATAAAAATTGTTTTTTAAAAAAGTAAATTGTACCAACAATGAATTCTGTAATTCCTAGTAGAAAAGAACATTAAGTGTATGCTGCTTTGTGCCATGCCTGTTTTGCTTTATGATGTGTCCTAAAGGAGAGTGTGTTCAGTCTTCTCATTCTACCACCAAACTTAGTAGCTTACAGAGCAAACATGTATTATCCGAAAGGAATCCAAAAGTGGCTTTGTTGAGGGATTCAGCTAAGGGCCTCTTTTGAGACACTGATTGAGGATGATAAATACACTTCTCAGGTGGCTCATTCACATGCTCACAGAAGGCTTCAGTTCTTCCCTGGCTGTTGGGAGTAGGCCTATTTCTCACCAAATGTGCCTTTCCATAGCACTGTTTGATATGTCCTCATGACATGGCAGCTGCTTTACTTCAGAGTGAATGATCGAAGGACAGAACAAAAAGGAAGTCATGACCTATTGACATACCTCCACATTGGCCATATTCTACTCATTAGAAGCAAGTCACTAAATCCAGCCTACACTCAAGAAGAGGGGAATTAGCCACCACCTTTGGAAGGAAAGAGTGTCAAAGAAATGGTGGCCTTATTTTATTTTTTTGAGACAAAGTTTCCCTCTTGTTGCCCAGACTACAGTGCAATGGAACAATCTCAGCTCACTGCAACCTCCACCTCCTGGGTTCAAGTGATTCTCCTGCGTTGGCCTCCCAAGTAGCTGGGATTAAAGGCGTGTGCCACCAGGCCCAGCTAACTTTTGTATTTTTAGTAGAGACAAGGTTTCACCATGTTGGCCAAGTTGGTCCCAAACTCCTGACCTCAGGTGATCTGCCTGCCTCGGCCTCCCAAAGTGCTGCTGGGATTACAGGCATGAGCTACCACGCCCAGCCTGTGGTTTTATTTTAAAACCACCACAGGAATACTGTTTGTGTAGGGTTTTATCCTAAAATAATATTTTTAATAAATAATGATTTTTCCTAAAGTAATATATACCTAGCACTGGGGATATAAACAAGCGAGGCAAACCTCTTTTAGAGCTTACCTTCTACTGTGACAGGACAGTAAACATGTATAAAAATTAATAAAATACCTTTAGGTAATAAGTGCTGTATAAAGAATAATGTAACAGTGATCAGAGAAGGCACACAGGGAGTAACTTTTGTTAGTGTGACTAGAAAGGCCTCCTGTGATACATTAAGATAAATGGGGTTATCATGCATTCTATTAGATACCCTGACTTTATCATTTAACAAAGCTATCTGTCTTAGCTTGGGCTGCTATAACAAAATATTAATAGCACAGGCTGAGTGACTTTAAAAACAGACATTCATATCTGGCTGCGGAACCTGGAAAGACCAAGATCAAGGTGACAGCCAATTCAGTTCCTGGTGAGGACTCTTCCTAATTTGCAAATGGCTGCCTTCTCACCACATCCTCAAATGACAGAAGCAGCAAGCTCTGGTCTCCCTTCTTCTTTGCATAAGGACACTACTCCCATCTTGGGGGCCCCATCTGCATGACCTCATCTAAACCAAATTACCTCCCAAAGGCCCTGCCTCCAAACACCATCACATTCAGGGTAAGGGCTTCAACATATGAAAGTTCAGGGGACGCAATTCAGTCTATAGCAGCTATTTCCCATATCTATACATTTATAGCTTCCCTTTAACAACTGCATCCATCTTGATAAAAATTTGTACCTTTCTACAACTGTAAACAATGCTATGATAAACACTTTTTTTTGTTTTGTTTTTTTGAGACAAAGTCTCGCACTGTCACCCAGGCTGGAGGTACAGTGGTGTGATCTCGACTCACTGCAACCTCCACCTCCCAGGTTCAAGTGATTCTCCTGCCTCAGCCTCCCAAGTAGCTGGGATTACAGGCATCTGCCACCACACCCAGCTAACTTGTGTCTGTGTATTTTTAATAGAGATGGGGTTTCGCCACGTTGGCCGGGCTGGTCTCGAACTCCTGACCTCAGGTGATCCATCCACCTCGGCCTCCCAAAGTGCTGGGTTTACAGACATGAGCCACTGTTCCTGGACAACATATTTATACATATATATGTGTACATTCTGTAATAAACACTTTTACACATATATATTTGTGTGCACATATTAGTATTTTTGTAGGATAAACTTCCATAGGTGAAATTATCAATGGAAACACAATTTTAAGTTGTAGATAATGTCAAACTGCCCTTCCAAATGGTGGCAGGCCGGGCACAGTGGCTCACGCCTGTAACCCCAGCACTTTGGGAGGCTGAGGTGGGTGGATCACGAGGTCAGGAGTTCAAGACCAGCCTGACCAACATGGTGAAACCCCGTCTCTACTAAAAACACACACACACACACACAAATGGTTGTAAAATTTACACTTCTGCAAAAGGAGTAAATACTGTTTCCTTACTAACTTCATGTATAAATATTTCTATCAAAAGATTTTATGTATTTTTATTTTCTTACAAACAGGCCATTCTCAGTCTTCATTTTATTTGATCAGTCTGTAACATTTAACAGTTAATTCCTCCTTCTTTCACAGAACACGTTTTTTACCTGTCTTGTAAGGTAGCATGCTCTTGTGGTTTTCCTCATAACACACTAGACTCTCCTTTTCAATCTTCCCTCCTGTTTCCTCCTCATCTCCTTGAATTCTAAACACTGAAGTGTCCTACGCATCAGTCTTTGGTTGTCTCTACCTAAACCTATTCCTTTGGTGGGATCTCATCCAATCTCATGAATGTAAATGCCATATGTCCACTTGGATGTCTAAGAGGCAAGGTATTTAAAAACATTTAAAGCCGAACTTATGATTGTACCACCAAAACCTGGTCCTTGCAGTATCATTTTATTTCAACTCAGTAAATCACAACTCTATCTTTGCGCTTGCTCAAATCAAACCCTTGCTTTCTTTCTTATATCCTAACTTCCTCTTCATTCAGATGTTTCTCATCAGATTCTGCCTCCCACTACCATTCCTTGCCCTTTTAACTTATCTATTTTTTAAAAAAAAAAACAGATCAATCTCTAAAACTATATATTTCTTTACTTGACAATGATGCCCATTGTCATCAGAGATGAGCTGAGGGCAGGAACAGTTCACTACGGTATCTGATTCACTAATATCTCTAGCACCTATAGCAGTGTTCTTGGCACACAGTGGCACTCAATAATTCTTTGCTCAGTAAATGTGTGGCTTGTACTGGTCACACACATCAGTACTATAGTTGAAAACCAAGCTGTTGAGGTAGCAAGGGTAACAAACTGAGAGATAAAGCATCGGGGTTTGGGGCCTAGCCCAGGCACAGGTATGCAGCTGTAGGCAACTTATCCTTCAAAGCCGATTTCATCATCTGTAAAATGGGATTTATGCATTTCCTCAGCATAAAAACCAGTTGAAATGGTATCTATTTGGTCTTACAAAAGACAAAAGTTTCACTCCCTACAACTTACCAGGAATATTTGCTTCAATTCCCTTCTTAATTTCACTTGCTCAGGTATAAAACAACTTAAGTGGACATTTTCAGAAGCTCTTATATTACACTGTACCTCTAAAATATCCACTTGTGCAAACTTTGAGAATAGTAAAAGCAATTACCAGAAAAAACAAAAAATCGGCCAGGCGCAGTGGCTCACGCCTGTAATCCCAGCACTTTGAGAGGCCAAGGTGGGCGGATCACGAGGTCAGAAGATCGAGACCATCCCGGCTAACACGGTGAAACCACGTCTCTACTAAAAATACAAAAAATTAGCTGGGCGTGATGGCGGGCGCCTGTAGTCCCAGCTACTGAGGAGGCTGAGGTAGGAGAATGGCTTGAACCTGGGAAGTGGAGGTTGCAGTGAGCCGAGATCACGCCACTGCACTCCAGCCTAGATGACAGAGCAAGATTCTGTCTCAAAAAAAAAAAAAATCACCAGATTCCTTAATTCTATTATGCTGATGGTTGCACCACTCTGTAAATATGCTAAAAATCATTTAATCAATTAAAATGGCTGAACGTTATGGTATGTACATTATACTTGATAAAACTGTTAAACAAAAGAGATTATATAATTCCATATATGGGACTACTATAAAATATCCTCAGAATTTAGGAATAAGATAAAAATACTAAAACCCCCCAATT
>NW_016810602.1:2367622-2371742 GCF_001698545.2 Rhinopithecus bieti | reverse complement strand
TTTTTTTTTTTTTTTTGAGACAGAATTTCACTCTTGTTGCCCAGCTGGAGTGCAATACCACGATCTCGGCTCATAGCAACCTCCACCTCCCAGGTTCAAGCAATTCTCCTGCCTCAGCCTCCCGAGTTGCTGGGATTTACAGGCATGCGCCACCACCCCTGGCTAATTTTGTATTTTTAGTAGAGACAGGGTTTCTCCATGTTGGTCAGGTTGGTCTCGAACTCCCGAACTCAGGTGATCCACCCACCTTGGCCTCCCAAAGTGCTGGGGTTACAGGCGTGAGCCACGATGCCCAGCCCCTAGAGTTACTTTTTTTTTCTTTTTTTTTTTTTTTGAGACGGAGTCTCGCTGTGTTGCCCAGGCTGGAGTGCAGTGGCCGGATCTCAGCTCACTGCAAGCTCCACCTCCCGGGTTCACGCCATTCTCCTGCCTCAGCCTCCCGAGTAGCTGAGACTACAGGCGCCCGCCACCTCGCCCGGCTAGTTTTTTTTTCGTATTTTTTTTTAGTAGAGACGGGGTTTCACCGTGTTAGCCAGGATGGTCTCGATCTCCTGACCTCGTGATCCGCCCATCTCGGCCTCCCAAAGTGCTGGGATTACAGGCTTGAGCCACCTCTCCCGGCCTAGAGTTACTTTCTAGTTTGGCCCCTGAGGAAATTCAGCATTCTAGTTGACCTCTCCCTGTCCAACCCCAAAGGAGATCAAATGATTAACTAATGGATGTGATTACCATACTTAAGCCACCATTTTTCATTTGGGTAGTTTCCAGTCTGGGGCAATTAGGAACAGTGCCATCGTTAGTAATCTTGTAAATGTCTTTGTATAGAATATATACACATTTCTGGCCAGGCGAGGTACCTCAGGCCTGTAATCCCAGCACTTTGGGAGGCCGAGGCAGGCAGATCACCTGAGGTCAGGAGCTCGAGATCAGCCTGACCAACATTGAGAAACCCCATCTCTACTAATAATACAAAAAATTAGCCGGGTGTAGTGGCACATGCCTGTAATCCCAGCTACTCGGGAGGCTGAGGCAGGAGAATCACTTGAACCTGGGAGGCAGACGTTGCAGTGAGTCAAGATTGTGCCATTGCACTCCAGCCTGGGCAACAAGAGCGAAACTCTGTCTCAAACAAAATAATAAGGCTGGGTGCGGTGGCTCACGCCTGTAATCCCAGCACTTTGGGAGGCCAAAGTGGGGGGGGTCACGAGGTCAAGAGATCGAGAACATCCTGGGCAACATGGTGAAACCCCATCTCTATTAAAAATATAAAAATTAGCTGGGCGTGGTGGCAGGCGCCTGTAGTCCCAGCTACTCTGGAGACTGAGGCAGGAGAATCGCTTGAACCTGGGAGGCAGAGGTTGCAGTGAGCCGAGATCACGCCATTGCACTCCAGCCTGGGCCACAGAGCAAGACGCCATCTCAAAATAAAATAAAATAATTTAAAATTAAAAAATAAAAAAAGAATATATACACATTTCTGTTAAATACGTTAAAAACAAGTAGTTTAGACAGTTCCTCTTCAAAGAGTTTCACTTTGTTACAAACAAGGTGTTCTTCTCCAAGAGGTCTTTACTTCCTTGTACTGTCTGTCCTGAAGTCTTATTTCCCTGTTCTTTGTCTAAAGTAATCTTGCCCCCCAATCTATCGGCCCCTCCCGCCCTGCTGTGCTCAGGCATGACAACCAAGAAATCACCCCCTCCCTGCTGTAACAGCTTTCCCCAAAAAACTGATCTTCCCGCCTTCGCACCAGTGTAACCCTATTTCTGCACTTTTCAAGTTAGCTAACCACGTTCAGCTTAGATTGTGCAGTCCAACTCCAGCCAATGGAGGCAAGACGCAGTAACAGGGACAAGCTGCATTAGAGATAATAAAAACCCCTTCTTTCCTTTGTTTGTGTGTGCTCTCGTGGCAACCAGACCTATGAGAGGCACTGTCCTGCAGGAGTAAATTTGCCTTGCTGAGAAAATTTATATTCGAGTGCTATTTTCTTTTATTGTGCAGCACTGAAAAATTTGCTTCTAACACCTATGTAGAAGTGGGACTACGTCTTCATAAGGCATGCATGTATTCAATTTTAGTAGATGCTAACTACAGCAGGCAAAATAATAGCTCTCCCAAAATATCCTTGTCCTAATCCCTGGAACCTATGAGTATATTCTGTTACATGGCAAAAGAGAATTAAGTTTACAGAGTTTGCCAAGAGGTGACCTTAAAATAGGGAGAGCATTCTGGATCGTCCAGGTGGGCCCAACTTAATCACAAGGGTCATTAAAAATAGAGAAGAGGGAGGCAAGAGAAGGAGAAGCAGATAAATTGTAGAATCAGATAAAGAACCAGAAAATAACGCCAGGCGCGGTGGCTCAAGCCTGTAATCCCAGCACTTTGGGAGGCCGAGACGGGCGGATCACGAGGTCAGGAGATCAAGACCATCCTGGCTAACACGGTGAAACCCCGTCTCTACTAAAAAATACAAAAAACTAGCTGGGCATGGTGGCGGGCACCTGTAGTCCCAGCTACCCGGAAGGCTGAGGCAGGAGAATGGCATAAACCCAGGAGGCGGAGCTTGCAGTGAGCTGAGACCCGGCCACTGCACTCCAGCCTGGGCGACAGAGCCAGACTCCGTCTCAAAAAAAAAAAAAAAAAAAAAAACCAGAAAATAGTAGCCATGAGAAAGACTGGACGGGCCTGATCAATTCCTACTAATTTTAAAGATGGAGGAAGGAGGCAATGAGGCAAGAATGTGGGCAACCTCTAGAAGTTGGAAAAGGCAAAGAAATGGATTTTCCCCTTTCCAGAAGGAACACACCCTGTTAACACCTTATCGATCTCCTGACCTCGTGATCCGCCCGTCTCGGCCTCCCAAAGTGCTGGGATTACAGGCTTGAGCCACCGCGCCCGGCCTAAATTTGTATTTTTTAGCCACAAAGTTTATGATAATTTGTTACAGCAGCAACAGAAAACTCATACACTGCCAGTTTTCCAAAGTAATTGTATTGATTTATATACTTAAGGAGCTTTGAAAAAAATATCCATACTTCGGCCTCATACCACAAACTGAACTGGAATCTCTGGATAGGCCTAGGAAAAAAAATGTCCTTAAGTCATTTCATTGCATCTTGAAGGTTGAGAATCGTTTATCTAAAGCCTTAAATCTAAATCCAATTCTTACCATTAAAGAAGAGTGTGGCAGTGATTTGGCCACACGATTAAAACCTTTTCTAGGAAAGAGTGTTCCAGGTACTTGAGGATCTCCCCTGTTTGCTCAGAGTTAACACAGCTAACATCTTGCCCTGTGCCATAACTGAACAATCAGTTCCTACTAACACAATTCATAAAGGAGCATTAACCCTAAGGCGTCTTTGTTTCTACAAGAGATTTTTCTTTAATATGCTCAGAAGGTGGCGCTTTCAGAAACTGGCCCGTCTTAACACCTTGGCCTTTATGGAGAGCTTGGCTGTAGGAGCTGGTAGAGCCTCCATTTCCCGAGAGAAGGGTGTCCTGGAGGGAGGAGAGGATCTGCCTGGTTCATGGCCAGGCTGCTGTGTGCTAAGGCTGCAGCAGGCAGATGAACCTTGGGTCGTGGCCCTGGGGAAATTCTGAATAAGGTGGTTCTCACAGCTTGAGCAGGCTGGGCTGCAAGTGGAGGCTCTGGGCAGGGTGTCCCTCACCTCTCCTCTTTTGCTAGGCTGGTGATATTATTGAGAGGAAGGATAAGCAAGTTTCTTACATTGCAGCCAGGGATCCTAGAATCTGGGGAAAGAGCCTCCTTCCCCAAGTCTGCAAGACAGCTTCTTTAGTAGTGATACCACTAACTACTGAGGTTCACTCGGCAACAAATATATAAATCCTGAGAAGACTTGGGCAGTTTCTATCACAAAGATATGTCATCAAAAAGAATGAAGGGTGGGGCCGGGCGCGGTGGCTCAAGCCTGTAATCCCAGTACTTTGGGAGGCCCAGACGGGCGGATCACGAGGTCAGGAGATCAAGACCATCCTGGCTAATACTGTGAAACCCCGTCTCTACTAAAGAATACAAAAGGCCGGGCGCGGTGGCTCAAGCCTGTAATCCCAGCACTTTGGGAGGCCGAGACGGGCGGATCACGAGGTCAGGAGATCGAGA
>NW_016810602.1:2360948-2364419 GCF_001698545.2 Rhinopithecus bieti | reverse complement strand
ATTTGCTGAATCCCCTAAATACATATTTCTCTACCCATCCTTCAAAAACCATAGTGATCAACACGTAGATCAAATAAAAACTACCTGTAAATCATGCCTAAAGCAAAACTAGAGAATACCACAAACTTCAATTTGCATGTAAGTGGGGAAATAAATATTCTAAACCAGCAGAGGCTGCTACAGAGGAAGGTGCAGCTAATTTTCACCGGTGTGGAACACAGACAACCTTACCCCTAGAAACAAGACAGTTCATAAATGGTGAAATACCGAGAACAAATCTGAGATCTGGTGGATCAGAACACTGACAAATGAAAGAAAAGCAAGGCTCTTGGAAGCACAATGAGACCAAAAATGGCAGTTGTAGGGGCAAGGTTTCTGAGGGGAGAGGGAGGTAGTTGGGTGAGGTGTTCCTTAGAGGGTTGGTAATAAAGGAAAAGCAAAAAGCAAACAGTGGAAATTAATAAGTTTATACAAATGAGACAGTATTACAGAATCAGACATCATACCTCACTCCCAAAATGAAAGGCTTGATCTAGTAAACTTTAGAAACTGTACTCATTGTGCCAACAGAAGAGGGTGGTATTGAGCTAAGGAACCTAGTGAGTAAGCCCTGCCTCCAGCTACCCTAAAGTACCCTCCAGCTACCCTGAGGGTACCAGCTACGCTGAAGACCAGAGCAGTTCAAGGAATTTGAAAATGAATACAGAAATAGCAAATTATATTCACAGAAAATTAAGAAGAAAAGAAAAAGGCACTATCATCTAAACCGTTCAGGTGATGAAGAAAAAAAAAAGCAATACTCCCAAAAGACAGCCATTGGCCAGGCATGGTGGCTCACGCCTGTAATCCTAACACTTTGGGAGGCCAAGGAAGTTAGATCACCTGAGGTCATGAGTTCAAGACCAGCCTGGCCAACATGGTGAAACCCCGTCTCTACTAAAAATACAAAAATTAGTCGGGCATGGTAGCGCCGCCTGTAATCCCAGCTACTTGGGAGGTTGAGGCAGGAGAATTACTTGAACCCAGGAGGCAGAGATTGCAGTGAGCCAAGATCATGCCACTGCACTCCAGCCTGGGCAACACGAGCAAAACTCCATCTCAAAAAAAACAAATACAAACAACAACAACAACAACAAAAAACAGCCATGAAACACAGGACTCATATTTGACACAACACCCTGAAAAAAATTAAATATCAATTTTAAAAGGATTTACAAGAATGGGGGAAAAACTTTATTTTGAATCAGAAATGTAATAATTCAGAATAGAAATGAACAAAAAGATGTCCAAGATACCTAGATGTGAGAGTTTAACTCCGGCGAGAAAACACAAAATCATCTAAAAAGTGAAGAGTGAACTACAAGGTGACCAAAGGAAAACAGATTTGACTGAAAATAAAGGACTGGACACGGTGGCTCACACCTGTAATCCCAGCACTTTGGGAAGTCAAGGCAGGAGAATTGCTTGAGCACAGGAGTTTGAGACCAGCCTGGGCAACATGGTGAAACCCTGTCTCTACGAAACATACAAAAATTAGTCGGGTGTGGTGGTGGCACGCTTGTAGCCCCAGCTACTCAGAAGGCTGTGGTAAGAGGGTTGCTTTTAGCTCAGGAGGTCGAGGCTGTTAAGGAGAGAAAAAAGTGAAATGCTAATATCATGACTTTATGTTTTAAGCATATCTTAAGGTATAAGTTTCCTAAGCAACTAATATATGGAGATGTGACATATAATTTAAAAATTGCCCTTAATGATCAGTTAGCCTTTTAAAAATTCTCTCAAGGCTGGGCGCGGTGGCTCAAGCCTGTAATCCCAGCACTTTGGGACACCGAGACGGGCAGATCACGAGGTCAGGAGATTGAGACCATCCTGGCTAACACGTTGAAACTCCGTCTCTACTAAAAAATACAAAAAAATCCAACTAGCCAGGCGAGGTGGCGGGCGCCTGTAGTCCCAGCTACTCGGGAGGCTGAGGCAGAAGAATGGCATAAACCCGGGAGGCGGAGCTTGCAGTGAGCTGAGATCTGGCCACTGCACTCCAGCCTGGGTGACAGAGAGAGACTCTGTCTCAAAAAAAAAAAAAAAAATTTCTCTCAAAATATTTGCTTTATAAGTATAGTGAAAATCTAAGCAAGTTTAGAAGCACTACTCTATTCTCCTAGACAGTGACACAGAAAATGACACACATGGTTTCCCCTGAGCTTCACATGATGACACATGATGTCATAGAACTCTACCCTCCTGGTCACTGGTTAGAGTATATAAAATAATCATATATCCCATCCCTAGCCACTGTGGGTATAGCAGGGATAAACACTTGACCTAAACTGGGCCAATAAGACCCTTTCTTGGGATTCTCTGTCCTGTCAAGAAACTCCATATAAATCTCTATGGTTGCCAGTGACCATGTTTCCTGTCATGGAGAAAAGCAACCAGCAGTCAGAGGGATGAGCTGACACATAGATGCCAAGAAGCGACCATGAGAAAGGGTTTTTTTTTTTTTTTTTTTGAGGCGGAGTTTTGCTCTGTCGCCCAGGCTGGAGTGCTGTGGCATGATCTCGGCTCACTGCAAGCTCCGCCTCCCGGGTTCACGCCATTCTCCTGCCTCAGCCTCCTGAGTAGCTGGGACTACAGGCGCCCGCCACCACACCCGGCTAATTTTTTGTATTTTAGTAGAGATGGGGTTTCACCGTGTTAGCCAGGATGGTCTCAATCTCCTGACCTCGTGATCCGCCCACCTCGGCCTCCCAAAGTGCCGGGATTACAAGCATGAGCCACCGCGCCCGGCTGAGAAAGGGTTTGTAGGTTCCAGGTGCTGATCCTGGGGCCCAGGTGCATCTCCGTCTCCCTGGAGGTTAGATTGTTTAACTCATCTTTGATTCCATAAGCCAATATTCCCTTTTGTCCAGTTAGTTACAGTCTAAGTAGGCATGGGTGTTTATCACTTCAACTAAATTAATTTTAATTTTATTGGTTAAAAAAAAAAACCTCTTGTTCTTGTCCTGATACATCTTCAGGTGTGCTCTTTGCTGTGGGGGGCTCAGAAGTGACAGTACCTAACATCTGCTGGGTCTTTGTCTGATCTTGCCTCTTGCTCTGCAGAGTCTAACGCAGTTTTCAAGTTTTCTGTTTTCACAACTGCCTTCTCTTTCATCGTTTCAACATTTGCTAAAGATTGCCTGAGGCAGGCCAGGCGCGGTGGCTCAAGCCTGTAATCCCAGCACTTTGGGAGGCCGAGACGGGCGGATCAAGAGGTCAGGAGATCGAGACCATCCTGGCTAACACGGTGAAACCCCGTCTCTACTAAAAGCTCCAAAAAACTAGCCGGGCGAGGTGGCAGCCGCCTGTAGTCCCAGCTACTCGGGAGGCTGAGGCAGGAGAATGGCATGAACCCGGGAGGCGGAGCTTGCAATGAGCTGAGATCCGGCCACAGCACTCCAGCCTGGGTGACAGAGCAAGACTTTGTCTCAAAAA
>NW_016810602.1:2353325-2358235 GCF_001698545.2 Rhinopithecus bieti | reverse complement strand
CTCTACTAAAAAAATACAAAAAACTAGCCGGGCGAGGTGGCGGGCGCCTGTAGTCCCAGCTATTCGGGAGGCTGAGGCAGGAGAATGGCGTGAACCTGGGAGACCGAGCTTGCAGTGAGCTGAGATCCGGCCACTGTACTCCAGTCTGGGTGACAGAGCCAGACTCCGTCTCAAAAAAAAAAAAAAAAAAAGAAAAACTATGCATAACTCGATTATGATAAAAAAAAAATACATGGAAAATAACCAGAGGCAAATGTACCTATATTTAATATTAGTTATAGCAATATGGTAGCAGTACTGGTGATTTCAATTTTATTTCTATTATTTTCTACTTTACAAATCTTCACTAATACACATGATTTTTTTATTTTTTGAGACAGGGTCTCACTCTGTTGCTCAGGCTAGAGTGCAGTGGTGCAATCACAACACACTGCAGCCTCGACCTCCCATTCTCAACCCATCCTCCCACCTCAGCCTCCCCAGTAGCTGGGACTACAGGTGTGTACCACGCCTGGCTAGTTTTTGAATATTTTGTAGAGATGGGGTGTTGCCATGCTGTCCAGGCTGATCTAAAATTCCTGGGCTCCAGCTATCCACCCACCTCAGCCTCCCTAAGTGCTGGAATTATGGACGTGAGCCACCATGTCCAGCTGAATTAATTTTATTATGAGAAAAAAATTAGTTATCTAAAATGTTATTACAAAAAAAGTGTAGTAAATGTTTTAATCAA
Source organism: Rhinopithecus bieti (assembly GCF_001698545.2). Classification (NCBI taxonomy): domain Eukaryota; kingdom Metazoa; phylum Chordata; class Mammalia; order Primates; family Cercopithecidae; genus Rhinopithecus; species Rhinopithecus bieti. The sequence goes on along the minus strand of NW_016810602.1, from coordinate 2,357,505 downwards.
TTAAAAGAACTAAAATAACGTATTAAGGAACAAGAATCAAAATGGCACATTTTTCTCAATAACAATCCTAGAGACTAGAAAACAATGGAGTCTGTGTTTGAAAATAAAGTCTAAACCCAGCTATCAATTGAGTATGATGATTCAAAGACATTGTCATTCACACAAGGACCTCAAAAAATGTCTCTCTACAAGGCACCATTTCTTGGGAAGCCATTGGAGGATGTGTTCCAGTAAAATAAGAAAGGAAACCAAAAAAGAGGAAGAAATGTGATTTGGCAAACAATGAAACCTAACCAGGAGATTAGAGAAGGAAAGTCACAGGATCATAGATGTGCCCAGGCCCACAGAGCAAAATCCAGACTGCAGCAAGGGAATGAAGAACTTTGGGAGAGAAAAAATGGGAGATTTTTACAGACTAAAGGATCATCTGATACAGATTTGGGCAGGAAAAAACCTTAATAAATGAATGCTGAAAATTAAATGTATGAAAATATAAGGAAGGTATTAGCTACAGGAAAAATAAAATGCAATACAATAAAGAAAATGTACCAAGAATATAGTACTTCACGCTTCTGTAAACATTTAGTATCACGGTAATGTAAATGCTGATTATGCATTTAGCTTAAAATATCAATATAACCATATTGGAAAGATGAGAAAGGAGCAGGTAGGAAAGTGGTATAAGAGAGATGAAATTTCAGACTGGGCGCAGTGGCTCACTCTTGTAATCCCAGTACTTTGGGAGGGCAAGGCAGGCAGATCACCTGAGGTCGGGAGTTCGAGACCAGCCTGACCAACATGGAGAAACCCCGTCTCTACTAAAAATACAAAATTAGCTAGGCCTGGTGATGCATGCCTGTAATCCCAGCTACTCGGGAGGCTGAGGCAGGAGAATCACTTGAACCCGGAAGGCGGAGGTTGCAGTGAGCCGAGATTGTGCCACTGCACTCCAACCTGGGTGATAAGAATGAAATTCTGTCTCAAAAAAAAAAAAAAAAAAAAAAAGAGAGAGATGAAATTTCATCTATCAGATAACAGGAAATCAACAACATGTCTAATATAGATAACTCGAGATAAGGTGGTTTAAAATTATTTAGGAAAATGGAAGTTACTACCAGAAACAGCTAAAAGAGTTAAAAAGAGCTCCCTCTGGGAAAAAAGAGAAGTACAGAAGAGGGCTGCTCCTTTTCAATAAAATACTCTTGGTATATTTGATTATGAAATGTGTGTGTGTGTGTGTAAAGGGTTAAAAAAAATTCTAGGCTGGGTGCAGTGGCTCACGCCTGTAATCCCAGCACTTTGGGAGGCTGAGGCAGGTGGATCACTTGAGGTCAGGAGTTTGAGACCAGCCTGGCCAAGGTGATGAAACCCTGTCTCTACTAAAAATACAAAAATTTGCTGGGTATGGTGGTGCGCACCTGTAATCCCAGCTACTAGGGAGGCTGAAGCAGGAGAATTGCTTGAACCTGGGAGGAGGCGGAGGTTGCAGTGAGCCGAGATTGCACCACTGCACTCCAGCCTGGGCAGCAAGAGTGAAACTCTGTCCCAAAAACAAAAAACAAACAAGCAAAAATTCTAAATACCTTCAGTTCAAAAAATGGAAATCAACACTAAAATTACAAAAATACATAGAACATAGTGAAAACAAACATGTCTTATAAAAATCTATTGGACAAGCTACAGAGAAACGTTTAATAGTACTTACTCCTTTTCTGATTTAAAAACAAAAGACAAAAAAAGCACATTAACTTAAGAAGGGAAAAGAGAAAGTAGGGTGCAGATTTAATAAACATACTATATATAGTCATTATATATAAACCAAAATAAACTAGTAAAATGTATATTTATTTATTTATTTTTGAGACAGAGTCTAGCTCTGTTGCCCAGGCTGGTGTGCAGTGCCACAATCTCAGCTCACTGCAACCTCCACCTCCCTGGTTCAAGTGATTCTCCTGCCTCAGCCTCCCAAGTAGCTGAGATTAGAGGTGCACATCACCATGCCCAGTTAACATTTGTATTTTTAGTAGAGACGGGGTTTCACCGTGTTAGCCAGGATGTTCTCGATCTCCTGACCTCGTGATCCTCCCGTCTCTGCCTCCCAAAGTGCTGGGATTACAGGCGTGAGCCACCACACCCGGCCCATTTTGATTTTTATTGAACTTATACTAAACTAAGCATTTATCATGTGTTAACTCTGCAATCACTCTGTGAGGTGGGAACTACACACCGTCCCCCACTTCACAAATGAAAATGAGGCACAGAGAGGATAAGTAATCTGCCCAAGAGCACACAGCTGGCAAATGGCAGAGCTAGGCTTCATGCTGGGGCTCCGCGCTCTTAACAAACATGCTGCACTACCTCCAATATAATAATGAACAGCCTCTTCTCTTCTTTCACTGTAATAGTAAAAATAGAATTATAACTATAATTCAGAGCCACAGTTTCCTAAATCGACTAATATTAAAGTCTATATCATAAAAGAATCAAATTGGAAAGAATAACTTTTATATCTATATACTTACAGATTTCCAAGATTTCTTATTTGCACCAATTTTCCGAATCCTCTCTTTACCAGCCTCCTCTGTAGTTGGTAGAGAGACAATGCCGTCATGCAGAAGAATACTGTCACACAGTAGCCAACTGACCAAGGAAATTCTGATATTGGGACTGCAGAGTTTTAGTTTCCCAGCTGAATGAATATGGACGTCTGTCTAATTCAGATGCTTGTTTTTCTTTAGGGTTCAAATCTTGTTGACATTTATTCCAAATTTTCTACTCATTTTTTGGTCCTTCAGAGTGAAAAGTGGTGTCTCTCTCAAAGTTCTTGGCCAGGATAGCTTCACTCTTATCCTAAATAAGCCAATATACAGATTAAACTTCCTGTTTGAAATTTAATACTGAGACATCTATTCCCCTTCTTTTGAAATATAAAGTCATAGCACAAAACTTCAGGAGAAAAGACCCTCAATGGAATGAGTTAGTCACAGCTGGGCACCATGGCCCATGCCTGTAATCCCAGCACTTTGTGGGGCCAAGGCAGGTGGATCGCCTGAGGTCAGGAGTTTGAGACCAATCTGACCAACGTCTCTTACTAAAAATACAAAAATTAGCTGGGTGTGGTGGTGGGTGCCTGTAATCCCAGTTACTTGGGAGGCTGAGATAGGAGAATGGCTTGAAATCAGGAGGCGGAGGTTGCAGTGAGCAGAGATATCACCATTGCACTCCTGCCTGGGTGACAAGAGAGAAACTCCATCTCAAAAAAAAAAAAAAAAAGAAAGAGTCAGTCACATAAGTAAGACAAGGACATACTCAGAAGAGCAAACTAGAACAGCAAGAGGTACTGAAATTACGTTATGGAGAAACTGCTTTGAGAACACAAGAAAATTAGCTTAGAGGGGCAGCTAACCAAAGAGTCCCATTTGATAAGGGTAAACTCATTACAGAAAAGTGTGAGGTAATAAATGTATAAGAAATGATAGAAATTTTAAAAATCAGCGTTTTGAAATGCCTTGCCTTTTGAAATAAGATTCAGGCAAAGACCGGCCGGGCGCGGTGGCTCACGTCTGTAATCCCAGGACTTTGGGAGACCGAGGCGGGCAAATCACGAGGTCAGGAGATCCAGACCATTCTGGTTAACACGGTGAAACCCTGTCTCTACTAAAAATACAAAAAATTATCCAGGCTTGGTGGCGGGCGCCTGTAGTCCCAGCTACTCGGGAGGCTGAGGCGGCAGAATGGTGTGAACCTGAAAGGCGGAGCTTGCAGTGAGCCGAAATCACGCCACTGCGCTTCAGCCTAGGCGACAGAGCGAAATTCTGTCTTAAAAAAAAAAAAAAAGATTCAAAGATCGTCAATGAATGCTAAGCTCATTAAGTGAAAAGCTTAGGCCGGGCGCGGTGGCTCAAGCCTGTAATCCCAGCACTTTGGGAGGCTGAGACGGGCAGATCACAAGGTCAGGAGATCGAGACCATCCTGGCTAACACGGTGAAACCCAGTCTCTACTAAAAAACACAAAAAACTAGCCGGGCAAGGTGGTGGGCGCCTGTAGTCCCAGCTACTAGGGAGGCTGAGGCAGGAGAATGGCATGAACGCGGAAGGCAGAGCTTGCAGTGAGCTGAGATCCGGCCACTGCACTCCAGCCTGGGCGACAGAGCGAGACTCCATCTCAAAAAAAAAAAAA
>NW_016810602.1:2343384-2351447 GCF_001698545.2 Rhinopithecus bieti | reverse complement strand
GCCACCTCGCCCGGCTAGTTTTTTGTATTTTTTAGTAGAGACGGGGTTTCACCATGTTAGCCAGGATGGTCTCGATCTCCTGACCTCGTGATCCGCCCGTCTCGGCCTCCCAAAGTGCTGGGATTACAGGCTTGAGCCACCGCGCCCGGCCTTATTTAGGTCATATAGGACCTTGTTTTACATGCAGATTATATAACAAATTTATAGGCTAAGGATTTGTTTTTGTTTCTTTTTTTTTTTTTGAGATGGAGTTTCACTCTTGTTGCCCAGGCTGGAGTGTGGCACCATCTCGGCTCACCGCAACCTCCGCCTCCCAGATTCAAGCGATTCTCCTGCCTCAGCCTCCCAAATAGCTGGGATTACAGGCATGCACCACGTGCCTGGCTAATTTTGTATTTTTAGTAGAGACCGGGTTTCTCCATGTTGGTCAGGCTGGTCTGAACTCCTGATCTCAGGTGATCCACCCACCTCGGCCTCCCAAAGTGCTGGGATTACAGGTGTGAGCCACTGAGCCTCGCATCGTCTGAGGATTTCAAAATAAACTTTTACTATCTCCTTGACAATAATCTGTCTCCCATCCTCCTCTCCCAGACTTCAGTAACACTTTCTGCTAATCATATGAATCACTGTCTGTTGGAGACCAGCCTCATTCCCTTCTTCTAAACCCAGCTTATACCCTAATTCTAGATGTCAGTGGCCCATGTAGATAACCCACTAAACAATTTAGGTATCACAGAGATGATACTGAAGAGCCTTCAGCCAGGTGTGGTGGCTCACACCTGTAATCCCAGTACTTTGGGATGAGGTCAGGAGTTTGAGACTAGCCAGGCCAACGTGGTGAAACCCCATCTCTAGTAGAAATTTAAAAATTAGCTGCGAGTGGTGGCACATGCCTGTAATCCCAGATACTTGGGAGGCTGAGGGAAGAGAATCACTTAAACCCGGGAGGCGGAGGTTGCAGTGAGCACAGATTACTCCACTGCATTCCAGCCTCAGCGACAGAGCAAGACTTCATCTCAAACAAAACAAAACAAAACAAAACAAAAACAGAAATGCTTCTAGTCCGCCATGCTGTACTGCTTCCCTTGATCCTCCTTTAAGAAGAAGACCAACAAACTACTCAACACTTATCAATTATCTCCTGGAATAACCCAAGGTAATAAAATCATGTCTCTTCAAAAGCAATAAAATTTCTCCTCACCTTCGCCATGAAAATATCCAAGAAATCTTATTGTCCATTCATATGCCTATAAGGGATGAATCTGTTAGTGCCTGAGAACAACTTCTCCGAAAAGTCTGCTTTTCTCTCTGCCTTTTCTCTTTCAACCAGATGTACTCTGTGTAAGATATCAGTAGGCAACCATATAATGAAACCAACTCAACCAATCTTCAAATTTCAACTTAAAATAACAAAAACAGCCAACGATGCCAATATGGTGCATTGAGCGAGTCCTATGCAGAGCCCAAAGGTGCTACTATGGCTTCCAATGGGGTCCCCATTGGCACTGCCAGCCGGGCAAGTGAAGCTCCCCAAATTCCAGACAATGTGGAAGATTGGCTTCAGGGAATCTACTGCTTTGCCACCCATAGCAATGATTTCTGGAGGAACTTGATCCTCAATTTGGGACTCTTTGCTTTCAAAGTTTGGCTGGCCAGGTACTTGAGTGGCATTGACCTCATGGTGTTAGAGGAACCTCTCCTTACCAGACCTCTGGTTTGATAAAACATGACCAGAGTGACTCCATCTTGAAATGAGTAGCTAGGCACTCACAAGGCCTCTGTAAGGTTAATGCTTGTGGTCTGAAAATAGCCATACCCAAGCTGACCACCAATTATAATTACAGAATATTTGTGGCCATACAGAACATCTCCCACCAATTCTGCAGAATGTCCAGATGTCCTAAGAGTGTAGCCCACTTTATTAAAAATGCTGTTAATGAGCAGGCTTAGGCTGAAAGATTAATGGTCATCTATAACACCAATAGCCCCTACCTTTAGTGAGCATATCTGCGTGTTCCAAGTTAATTATAGCTTCTGGTAAGTTTCTTATAAATAGAGACACTAACAAGGATGGTGTGTTCCTACTGCTTTCTGGGGATGACCTACTCTGTAACATTGTATGAACTTGCTTTTTTCTCTGTGCTGTGTGACTCCCCTTGAATTATTTCCTGTGCAAGATCCAGTAACCTGCTCTTAGGGTCTGGATTGGGACCCTCTTTTCTGGCAACAGTGTACCTCCGGCAGGAGTGTAGTCAAGTAGACAAATGGAATCCTGCGCAATACCCAAACCTTCCAAAAACAGAGCCTACAACATGTGACCACCACAAGATATCCTGACGGCAGCTGAAGTTTGCTTCAGATGGGCGCCTTCCCTTTCCCTGCCTAGTTTCCTTTTGTTCCTTGAACCCTCTCAGAATTCCATTCTCTGGTCAGTAGTCAGCCTTCAGTCAAAGCATTGCCCCTGTTCTGTAAAGTTCTGTGCATAGTTCCTAAGCTTCTGCAGGGGATGATCTTTGCTCTTACTCTGAGGAATAACAATAATTTTTTGTTTGTTTGTTTTTCTGTTTTTTGAGACAAAGTTTCGCTCTTGTTGCTCAGATTGGAGTGCAATGGCGCCATCTCGGGTCACTGCAACCTCTGCCTCCTGGGTTCAAGTGATTCTCCTGCCTCAGCCTCCTGAGTAGCTGGGATTACAGGTGTGTGCCACCACTCCCGACTAATTTTTTGTATGTTTAGTGGAGACGGGGTTTCACCATCTTGGCCAGGTTGGTCTCAAACTTCTGACCTCAGGTGATCCACCCGCCTTGGCCTCCCAAAGTGCTGGGATTACAGGCATAAGCTACCATGCCCGACTGTAAAATATGTTTCTTATGAAGAAAGCTGTGCAGTTATTCAAGTGCTTCTAGAGAGAGATCAGAAATGGTAGAGAAATGGGCCGGGTGCAGTGGCTCATGCCTGTAATCCCAGCACTTTGGGAGGCCACGGTGGGTGGGTCACCTAGGTTGCAACATGGAGAAACACCGTCTCTACTAATGGAGAAACACCGTCTCTACTAAAAATACAAAATTAGCCTGGCATGGTGGCGCATGCCTGTAATCCCAGCTACTCGGGAGGTTGAGACAGGAGAATCACTTGAACCCGGGAGGCAGAGGTTGCGGTGAGCCAAGATTGCGCCATTGCACTCCAGCCTGGGCAAAAAGACAGAAACTCCATCTGGGGTGGGGAGGGGGGTGGAAAGAAAGAAATGGTAGATAAATGAAGAGAAAAACAATCCTGTGTTAAGTCCTGCAGTATTTCCCATGGTTGAGGTCAATTTTGAAGCCATTCTTTTAAAGGTGAAATTTGGGTGTGAATAGCTGCCTGCCACCACTGGTAATATTGTGACAATCAGGAGGTTCTGTCAGAGGCATTAGAACCAGAGCAACTCCATCTTGAATAGGGGCTGGGTAAAGTAAGGCTCAGAACTACTGGCTGCATTCCCAGGACTTAGGCATTCTTAGTCACAGGATGAGATAAGAGGTCAGCACAAGATACAGGTCACAAAGACCCTGCTGATAAAGAAGACAGCCAAAACCTACCAAGATAGTGACAAAGGTGACCTCTGGTTGTCCTCTGTGCTTATTATACACTAATTATAATGCATTAGCATGCTAAAAGACTCTCCCACCAGTGCCATGACAGTTTATAAATACCATGGCAACATCAAGAAGTTATCCTATACAGTCTAAAAAAAGGAGGAACCCTCAGTTCCGAGAAATGCCTGCCCCTTTCCAGAAAACTGATGAATAATCCACCCCTTGTTTAGAATATAATCAAGAAATAAATATACTCAGTTAAGCAGCCCATACTGTGATTCTACCTACGGAGTAGCCATTCTTTATTCCTTTACTTTCCCAATAAACTTGCTTTCACTTTATGGACTTGATCCTAATTCTTTCTTGCATGAGGTCCAAGAACCCTCTCTTGGGGTCTAGATTGGGACCCATTCCCGGTAACAGTTCCACATGGATGCAGCTTTCTTTAGGGTAATATTCACATTACCCAAATGTCATTTAAAAAAATTTTTAGCCGGGCGCGGTGGCTCAAGCCTGTAATCCCAGCACTTTGGGAGGCCGAGACGGGCGGATCACGAGGTGAGGAGATTGAGACCATCCTGGCTAACACGGTGAAACCCCGTCTCTACTAAAATACAAAAAACTAGCCGGGCGAGGTGGCGGGCGCCTGTAGTCCCAGCTACTCCAGAGGCTGAGGCAGGAGAATGGCGTAAACCCGGGAGGCGGAGCTTGCAGTGAGCTGAGATCTGGCCTCTGCACTCCAGCCTGGGAGCCAGAGCCAGACTCCGTCTCAAAAAAAAAAAAAAAAATTAATAACATCTTTCTGTGTTGTTATATATAAAATATATCTCTTTTTAAACATTTTTAAATTTTGGAGACAGGGTCTTGCTATGTTGCTCAGGCTGGTCTCAAACTGGTCCCAAGCTATCCTCCTGCCTCAGCCTCCCAAGTATCTGGGACTATAGGTGGCATCTGGCTACAGTATATTTCCTTCTTTTTTTAATTTGAGACGGAGTCTCGCTCTGTCGCCCAGGCTGGAGTGCAGTGGTGCAATCACAACTCACTGCAAGCTCCGCCTCCTGGGTTCATGCCATTCTCCTGCCTCAGCCTCCTGAGTAGCTGGGACTGCAGGCACCCGCCACCAGGCCTGGCTAATTTTTTTGTATTTTTAGTAGAGACGGGGTTTCACCGTGTTAGCCAGGATGGTCTTGATCTCCAACCTTGTGATCCGCCCGCCTCAGCCTCCCAAGATGCTGGGATTACAGGAGTGAACCACTGTGCCCGGCCTACAGTATGTTTCTTGAAAATGCTAAGCATTAGTTTTCTTTTTTAAAAAATCTTGTCTTGTACTGAAATGACTATACTGAAACCGCCTGTGCAAAACTATGCCTGAGACAGTGAGAGATCTAACTTAACTGACTCCATCTTGCTTCTAACCTCCAAACTGTCCTTGTGCATTCCTGGGTGTAGGCTGAACTAACTTTGGGAGAAACTTACTTTATAGTTTATAGTTTAAAACAAAGACAACAGCCCTTTCCCAAAGCAGACCTCCTTCTTGCCTGGAGATTAGATTGCCTTGGTAGGACTAACGTTAGCCACAAGATTAGAAATTATGGTTTAGGAGTCATGCAGCTGGGGGCTACAAGATTCTGACCCTCCCTAAACTGCTCCTAAGATCAGTACTTGAGATATTTTGCAGACCCTGCACTTGATGGGTCAGCTGGCACCACCATAAACTGGCTTATCTGATCTTGTAGTCTCCACCCAGGAATTGACTCAGCTCAAGAAGACAGCTTCCATTCCCTATGATTTCATCTCTGACCAATCAGTACTCATGGTTCGCTGGCTTCCTCCCACCCACCATGTTGTCCTTAAAAACTCTGAAGGCAGAATGCTCTGTGGATACAGATTTGAGTAATAATAAAACTCTGGTCTCCCGCACAGCCAGCTCTGTGTGAATTTATCTTTCCCTATTGCAATCCCCCTGTCTTGAGAAATCGTCTCTGTCTAGGCAGCGGGCAACGTGAACCCACTGGGCAGTTACAATGCCATCTATCTTTAAAGTAATTATTGAAATTGTCGGGTTTATCATGTTATTTATTGTTTTTCCCATCTATTCTCTGTTCCTTTACTACTACTCTACCACTTTAATTTGGATTAATAAAGTTTTCGTTTGTTCGTTTATTTTTTGAGAGGGAGTCTCACTCTGTTGCCCAGGCTGGAACGCAGTAGCGCAATCGCTGCTCACTGCAACCTGATTCCCTGGTTCAAACAATTCTCCTGCCTCAGCCTCCCCAGAAGCTGGAATTACAGGTATGTGCCACCATGCCTAGTTAATTTTTGTATTTTTAGTAGAGATGGGGTTTCACCATGTTGGCCAGGATGGTTTCAATCTCCTGACCTCCTGATCCGCCTGTCTTGGCCTCCCAAAGTGCTGGGATTACAGGCGTGAGCCATTGCACCTGGCCAGGCATGCTCTACTTTGCCTAGGTATTTTTAGTAGAGATGGGGTTTCATCATGTTGGCCAGGCTGGTCTGGAACTCCTGGCCTCAAGTGGTCCACCCGGCTCGGCCTCCCAAAGTGCTGGGATTACAGGCATACAGGCATGAGCCACTGCGTCTGGCCTTGGATTAATAAAGTTTTTAATTTCATTTTTCTTCCATATTAAGTTTTTAATATCTTTTATTGTTTAGTCGTTAAGCTGGATTTTGTGATTACATAATGCATATTTGATTTATTACATTCTACTTTTTTATTTTTTCTTTATTTTTTTTTTTTTGAGAGTCTCACTCTGTTGCCCAGGCTGGAGTGCAGTGGCGCCATCTTGGCTCACTGCAACCTCTGCCTCCCAGGTGCAAGCTATTCTTGTGCTTCAGCATCCCAAGTAGCTTGGATTACAGATGCGTGCCACCATACCTGGCTAATATTTGTAATTTTAGTAGAGGTGGGTTTCACTATGTTAGCCAGGCTGATCTCGAACTCTTGACCTCAAGCGATCTGCCCTCCTCAGCCTCCCAAAGTACTCGGATTACAAGTGTGAGCCACCACGCCCGGTCTATTACATTCTACTTTAATACTTTTGTGGTACCCCCTAAATAAAATATTTATGATAGCATAACTCCATCTACCATTTCTTGCCCTTGTACTTTTGATATATATTTTACTTTTTCATATATTATAAATTGTATAGAATTTTTTAAATTAACTGTCAGTACGAATTTCTATTTACCCTTTCTTTACTCCTTATTCTACCCTACAGTTCTCTGTAGCCACTAAGGATCATTTTCCTTCATCCTGAAAAATTGCCTGGTGTGTTTCTTAATAGTGTAGTTCTTCTGACAATAAATGTTTTCTTTTTTTTTCTTCTGAAATCATGTTTATTTCATCTTCAATTCTGAAGGATAATTTCACTGAGCATAGATTCTGGGTTGTCAGTATTTTTTCTTTCAGTACTTTAAGATGCCATTCAATTATTTTCTAACTTTTGGCTGGGAACAGTGGCTCATGCCTATAATCCCAGCACCTTGGGAGGCTGAGGTGGAAGGATTGCTTGAGCCCAGCAACTCAAGACCATCCTGGACAACAAAGTGAGACCTTGTATTTACAAAAAAAATTTTAAAAATTAGCTGGGCATGGTGGTATGTCCCTGTGGTACCCGCTACTCAGAAGGCTGAGTCAGGAGCATCACTTATGCCCAGGTTTGAAGTTGCAGTAAGCCATGATTGTACCACTGCATTCCAGTCTGGGTGAGAGAGTAAGATCCCATCTCAAAAAAAGGAACTGCCTCAGCAATTACGGAGGCTGGCGTCAGGGGTGGTGACATGTGTCTATAGTCCCAACTACTCAGGAAGATCACTTGAGCCCAGGAGTTCAAGGTTGCAGTGAGCTATGATTGTGTTACTGCACTCTAGCCTGGGCGACAGAGTAAAATCCTGTCAAAAAAAAAAAAAAAAAAAATTCCTGGAAGTATAATTATAATGTCAAAGAAAATACAAATTTAAAACTTCCAGGCCAGGCATGGTGGTTCACACCTATACCAATCCCAGCACTTTGGGAGGCCAAGGCAGGCAGATCACGAGTTCAAGAGATTGAGACCATCCTGGCCAACATGGTGAAACCCTGTCTCTACTAAAAGTACAAAAATTAGCTGGGCGTGGTGGCACCGCCTGCAGTCCCAGCTACTCAGGAGGCTGAGGCAGGAGACTTGCTTGAACCCGGGAGGCAGAGATTTCAGTGAGCTGAGATTGCGCGACTGGCTGTTTTCATAGATATTATCAAATTACCCCTCAAAAGGCTGTAAAATGGGGCCTCTGCAAAAGTAAACATTTTTTCTAGCAACTGCCTTTATAAGTATTTAGGTAAAAATATTTTGTCCTTCTATTCTCTGTGAACGATTGATTTTCATTCTCTATTTGACCAATTTGCAACAGTTGACAGAATCAATTACCCCTCCTTTTTCCATGAAACACATTCTTCACTTGTTTTCTGTTTTTTTTTTTTTTTTTTTT
>NW_016810602.1:2333673-2340694 GCF_001698545.2 Rhinopithecus bieti | reverse complement strand
ATATATATATATATATATATATATATATATATATATAAGAAATAATTACCAGAAATAGAAAATCACGAGATTATCTAATCCCATATATGGGGCTACTATAAATAACCTCAGAATTTAGAAATAAGAAAAAAATACTAAAAGCCCCCAAATTAATAAAAAATCAGTTTTAGGCCAGGTGCGGTGGCTCACGCCTATAATCCCAGCACTCTGGGAGGCCGAGGCGGGTGGATCACAAGGTCAGGAGTTCAAGACCAGCCTGGCCAAGATGGTGAAACCCCCTCTCTACTAAAAATACAAAAATTAGCCGGGTGTGGTGGCGGGCTAACTAGGTGGCGCCTGTAATCCCAGCTACTCGGGAAGCTGAGGCAGAGAACAGATTGAACCCAGGAAGCGGAGGTTGCAGTGAGCCAAAATCGCCACTGCACTCCATTCTGGGCGACAGAGTAAGACTCCGTCTCAGAAAAAAAAAAAAAAAAAAAAGTTTTAGATGAGCTCTGCTATTAGTTGAAACAGGCCACCATCAGAAACAGCCTGTAAAAGAAACCCGGTATCTGGTCAAGTCCTAAGTGACCTGAACCACGCATCTTCAGGACCATACTGGGATGACTGTAACCTGAGGGCGGTTCCTCCAGCACAGCAGGCACATTCATCCGACTCAGTAACTCAAGGAGCCAGTCCTTTCCAGCATCCCAGCTGCCGTCGCCCTGTCAGGCTCCCCAGGCAATCGCCCATCTTATTCCTTCTCCAGCGTGGACGCCTAAGGGGAGGGAGCATCCCTCCTCGAGGGTCAAATGGCATCTAGCTTATGAAGCCCGCGTGGATTCTCCAACCCCAAACCTGCTGCGGGGCGGGGACGTGGGGGTGACAAAATCTAGACTACAACCCTCCCTGAGCCCTGGCAAACCCGGGGTGACCCCAACACCGAGGAGGCCATGAGCGCTCCAGCTATGACACTCCTTCCAGCTCGGAGGGGCCTGAAACAGCGGGCTGCGCTTCACCCAGGGCTGAGCGTCAGATTCAGCTGAGGAGATTCTAAAAGCGCGGTACTGGGCCCAGACCCAGGCCCTCCAGAGCAGAAGGCGGAGGGGCCCGACCCCAGTCTGGTGGCGTAGGTGTGTGACAAAGTATGAAGGCGCCCCAAGCTCTCCAGTTTCACATGTGCTGTCGAGTCCAGCGCCCGCCACGCTCCAGCGTGGGGACCCGCCCAAAACTCCCTGGAAGCCAGGCGATTGAGACCCCGCCACCGCTTCCCCCAAAGACTGGGCGGATACTGGAGAAGCGCCTCCCGAACCCGCCAAACTGTCTCCCGCGAGACTGTCACGCCCCAGCCCTGCCCCGTAACTCTACTCCCTGATTGGCTGGAATTGGGGCCGGGTACCGGAGTCCTTTCCAGCTTAGTCTTCGGCCGGGTTTCCCGCCGCATGCAAAGGCGCACTGTGGACTGGCTCTTTCTTTCCGCCAATCATATCCGCCAGCCATTCATCACCGATTTTCTTCATCTTCCCCTCTCTCTTCCGTCCCTCAGGCCCCGACCCTTTAGCTCTCAGCTGGTTAAGGGACGCAGGGCCTTCCGGGCTGCGCATGCGCCGCCGCGTCTGCCAAGAAGCTGGCAGGGGCGCAGGCGCAGTAGTGTGATCCCCCTCCCCGGCCAGTCCCTAAGCACGTGGGTTGGGCTGTCCTGCTTGGCTGCGGAGGGACTGGAACCTCGATACTGGTGGTGTCCATCGTGGGCAGCGGACTAATAAAGGCTATGGCGCCAGCAGAAATCCTGAACGGAAAGGAGATCTCCGCGTAAGCACCTGACATTGTTGTTGAGTGTGGGGCTGTGGACGAGGGCTCTGAGGGTGTACAGGTCCCCCGGACCCATTTTTTGCGGGAGGGACACTTGTAACGAAAGAGTTAGGCCCATAGTACCGGAAGACCTGCAGCCAAAGAAGGAGATCCCAAGCACAACCTGCGTTTGCAAGTGGACTGCTTAGTGGCTGTAAGCCGCTGGCTCCTGTGCTTCGGGGAAAAGTCCTGTGCCGACTATACTCCCAAACGCGCAGCTGCTGGTGACTTTCTGCCGAGAGAAAGGGTAGTTGCGGCTTCCTGGAGACCCCCTAGTCAGAACTCAGAAATCCAACCTACTTAGTTCCTGTTAATTTGGAGGTGAGTAGATGGAGACTAGTGAGGCGACAAGGCTTGACAAGACCACAAGGCTGATAATGACAGAGGGTCCTTCCAGCTCATAGCTTTTCCCACTATATCATGGTCTTATCATATGCTAAGTGAAATCTAATACATTTTTCCTTTCTCTTCAATCTCGTGCTTCTCTCTAACAGCCATCTCTGTGCCCTGGTCCTAGAGTTACTTGAAACTTAATTTGGCTCCTGAGTCCTGAGAATATTCTGCAGTTCACTTGACCTCTGCCTGTTCCACCCTTGCGGGACATCTGATTGCTTAATTAGTGGGTATCGTTGCCATCTTTACTCCCAGGAAGTAACACTGGCAGCTTTTTGTCTGGGAGGTGACTGGTGAGGAAAAATGAGAGTAGAAGGAAGAGGGAAAGATACATTCCCTCTAGTAGAGGAAGGAGGGAAAGATATATTCTGTGTGACCTTACTGAGTTTGCTCTTGGGACCTTTCACATCACCAGTTATTTAAGTAACTGTTGCCAGTCACAGCAGTTACTAAATTGTAATTGTCCTGTAACTCCTAAATTTGTAATAGAGGTTTTTGAGTGAATTACAAAGTCATTGGTGGTGAAAAGGCGGGGCCCAGTGTCTCATGCCTGTAATTCCAGCACTTTGGGAAGCCAAGGCAGGTGGATCACCTGAGGTCTGGAGCTCAAGACCAGCCTATCCAACATGGTGAAACCCCATCTCTACCAAAAATACAAAAGATTAGCCAAGTGTGGTGGCAGGTACCTGTAATCCCAGCTACTTGGAAGGCTGAGGCAGGAGAATCGCTTGAACCCGGGGCTGGGGGTGGGGCGGAGGTTGCAGTGAGCGAGATGCGCCTTTGCATTCCAGCCTGGGCAACAAGAGCGAAACTCCGTCTAAAAAAAAAAAAAGAAATCACAATACTTATTGCTTAGTGCTTTTCAAATGTGGCTTGCTAAACTATATTTCTGCTTGACTTTTCTTTTTTGTTTGCCTGTATTCGAACTTCCTTTTCCAGTGGCTTTTTTTTTTTTTTGATATAAAATCTTCCTTTTAGAAGGACTGTGAAGAGATAATTTAGCGCATAATAACAGTGTAGATAATTTACTGCAACAATAATGCACCTTCCGGCACTGAGAACAGGTGCTCACTAATATGCTTTCATTGATTGGAGAGTAAATTAAATATGTTTATCAACTCCATAAGGGCAAATACATGTATTGTCTTATTTTTGTCTATATCCTAAACACCTAGAAACCCTCTTTCGTGCCTTACTACTAAGCAAATTAATTAACCTGTCTGTGCCAAAGTTTCCTCAGATGTTAAGTAAAAGTCATGTCTAGGTCACTGGGATGTCAGTAGAATTAAATGGGTTCTTAACAGATGATCATTTAGAATTCTTCCTGGCACATAATAAGTATTCAATATATGTTGTATTAATGATCAGTAATTAGTTAATGTATATATGAATGATTCATTATCTTTTTTTTTTTTTTTTACACATGGTAGCTGCTGCCTTAAGATCTATTTTTTTTTTTTTGAGATGAAGTCTTGCTGTGTCCAATTTGGCTCACCACAACCTCTGCCTCCTGTGTTCAAGCAATTCTCTGTCTCGCATCAGCCTCCCGAGTAGCTGGGATTACAGGTGCCTGCCATCACGCCGAGCTATTTTTTTTTTTTTGAGATGGAGTTTCACTCTTGTCACCCAGACTGGAGTGCAATGGCGTGATCTCTGATCACTGCAACCTCTCCCTCCTGGGTTCAAGCGATTCTTCTGCCTCAGCCTCCCAAGTAATTGGGATTACAGGCGTGCCACCATGTGCAGCTAGTTTGTTTGTTTGTTTGAGACAGAGTTTCACTCTTGTTGCCCAGGCTGGAGTGCAGTGGCACAATCTCGGCTCACTGCAACCTCCACCTCTCAGGTTCAAGTGATTCTCCTGCTTCAGCCTCCCGAGTAGCTGAGATTACAGACGTGTGCCACCCCGCCTGGCTAATTTTTGTATTTTTAGTAGAGACGGGCTTTCACCATGTTGGTCAGGCTGGTCTCTAACTCTTGACCCCCCATGATCCACCCACCTCGGCCTCCCAAAATGCTGGGATTACAGGCGTGAGCCACCGCACCAGTCCTAGAATTTCTTAAAAATCCAGCCCACTTCCCGCATTCCATCCTGCGGATTAGGAAATCATTGGAGACCAGAAAAGTGGTGTGATTTGTCCAAGGGTGAATGGCAATGGCTCAACTAAAACTAATGTCTTCACTCAGTATATGATGTTTTTCATTCTAACCAGCACTTACTACTTGCTAAAAGGAATTTCATAAGCTTTTCTTTCTTTCTTTCTTTCTTTTTTTTTTTTCCAGACAGGGTCTCGCTCTGTTGTTCAGGCTGGAGTGCAATGACACGATGTTGTCTCACTGTAACCTCCGTCTCCTGGGTTCAAATGATTCTCCCGCCTCAGCCTCCCAGGTAGCTGGGACTACGGGTATGCACTACCATGCCCGGCTAAATTTTTTTTTTTTTTTTTTGAGATGGAGTCTCACTCTGTCGCCCAGGCTGGAGTGCAGTGGCCGGATCTCAGCTCACTGCAAGCTCCGCCTCCTGGGTTCACGCTATTCTCCTGCCTCAGTCTCCGGAGTAGCTGGGACTACAGGCGCCCACCACCTCACCCGGCTAGTTTTTTTGTATTTTTTAGTAGAGACGGGGTTTCACCGTGTTAGCCGGGATGGTCTCGATCTCCTGACCTCGTGATCCACCCGTCTCGGCCTCCCAAAGTGCTGGGATTACAGGCTTGAGCCACCGCGCCCGGCCTAATTTTTGTATTTTTAGTAGAGACGGGGTTTCACCATGTTTGTCAGGCTGGTCTTGAACTCCTGACCTGAGGTTTCACCATGTTGGTCAGGCTGGTCTTGAACTCCTGACCTCAAAGTGATCTGTCTGCCTTGGCCTCCTAAAGTGCTAAGATTACAGGCGTGAGTCACTGCGCCCAGCCCTTTGCTTTTTCTTTATAGTCTTCCTCTCATTACCATGTTTCCCACCCTGCTGAGAATGCTATCCCTGACTTGCGTCCTCTTCTGTTATTCTCCTTTTATACCTTCCTGGGATCCCGAACATTGACAGAGTTCAGCATTCCAGATTCCTTCTCTACCTGCTCTACTCTGTGGGAAACTGGGTACTTACATGATGGATTTAGTTGCCAAATTATCTTTCTTTGGAAGTAAAAGCCCCGTTTCTTCCTCACGGGGAATTCTAAGGTTGCAGCCTGAATTTGACAACTGGGGGAAGGTCTGAGAGGTAGAGACAAGTATCCGTTCTTTGTGGGTATTTATTCACTTACTCAACAAAGAGCTGTGTGTTTCCTCTAAGCCAGGCAATCTTCAAAGCTCTGAGACTCTTAACAGTGAACAACCCAAATCCCTACCCTCATGAAATTTACATACTGATGGGTAGAGACAGATGTTGAAATAGGTGAAACACATTGTGAGCTGGTGGGAAGCACAAAGAGAACACCAGAGCAGAAAAGAGGGACAGGATTTCTGTGGCTTGGTGGCTGCAATTTTAAATATGGGAGTCATAGTCTTTGTAAAGTGACTTACGGGCAAAGACTTGAAGGAGGTGGAGCCATAAGCCTGCCAATTTTGTGGGGGAAAGAGCTCCTGACCAAAAACACAGCCTGTGCCATGGACCTTTGTCCTCACCAGTTAGTAAATTACTGCTTTGGGGGTCAATGGCAATGGCCCTGTGAGAAGCTGACTGAGAAGAGGCTCCTGAGTAGAGGAACTTGACCCTGCCCTGGGCAGAAGTCTTTTAAAAGACTTTTAAAGTCTTTTTTTTTTTTTGAGACGTAGTCTCGCTCTGTCGCCCAGGCTGGAGTGCAGTGGCCGGATCTCAGCTCACTGCAAGCTCTGCCTCCCGGGTTTATGCCATTCTCCTGCCTCAGCCTCCCGAGTAGCTGGGACGACAGGCGCCCGCCACCTCGCCTGGCTAGTTTTTTGTATTTTTTAGTAGAGACGGGGTTTCACTGTGTTAGCCGGGATGGTCTCGATCTGCTGACCTCGTGATCCGCCCGTCTCGGCCTCCCAAAGTGCTGGGATTACAGGCTTGAGCCACCGCTCCCGGCCTTAAAGTCTTTTAAAAGATTATGCAAAGTGGGAGAAGGATGTGCATTAGATAGTTTTGGAAGACCCACCTTGCTTTGTAGACAAGAAAGCATAGTTGTTCTGTAAGTCCGCCTTTCAAAGTGGGGCTTACTACAGTTATATGATTTCTTTGGTTTTCCCTTCCCTTAATTTGCTATAATTAAGCCTGCTGTCTCCATTGGTGGCATTTTTCTTGATTAAGTCTCCTTTCTAAAGAGACTGGTTGTGAAGAGGCAGATGGTTTGAGTAGGTGCTGCGAGTGTTTGCTGGCCAAGTGCAGGGCAAGTTGGGTATGTTTGTAAGCTCGCTGTGGATGGTAGCTCCAGAGCCTAAGCACGGTGCTGCCTCCTTCTCTGTGCATCACTGGGTCATGCAATTTACCTCTGTGCCTTAGCTTCTGTATATTGGAGTAGTAATGTCACCTAACTCATAAGGTTGTTAGAATTAAATGAGTTAATACCTATAAAGCATTTAGAGAAGTCGTTGGTACACGGTAAGTTTTAGTAAATAGGTACTTAGAAAGTACTCATTGAATAAAAAAGTTATGTGTGTCTTTATCCAGCCTGTACCTTTGGGAGCTGGCTTATAATCTTGAGACTTAAAATTAGAATTTATCCCAGTAATCAAAGATAAAAGTTTGGAACCTCGGCTGTACATTTTAGCTACAGGGCTAGAATAACTGTTTTTTTTTTTTTTTGAGACGGAGTCTTGCTCTGTCACCCAGGCTGGAATGCAGTAGAGC
>NW_016810602.1:2321720-2333286 GCF_001698545.2 Rhinopithecus bieti | reverse complement strand
CGTGATCCGCCCGTCTCGGCCTCCCAAAGTGCTGGGATTACAGGCTTGAGCCACCGCGCCCGGCCGAAGAACTGTTTTTGTAAAAATAATTTGCTTGCCATAGTGAAGGGCATGTCTTCTTGGTTACTGAGTTAACATGGATAAGGCTTTTACTTTGTCTTGTAGATTAAATACATGTAGGCCCTTTTATGCTTAAAAAGATTTGCCTGGACAGGGCGTGGTGGCTCAGGCCTGTAATCCTAGGACTTTGGGAAGCCAAGGCAGGTGGATCACCTAAGTTCAGGAGTTGGAGACCAGCCTGACTAACATGGTGAAACCCCGTCTCTAGTAAAAATACAAAATTAGCCGGGCGTGGTGGCACATGCCTGTAATCCCAGCTACACCAGAGGCTGAGGCAGGAGAATGGCTTGAACCTGGGAGGAGGAGGTTGCAGTGAGCCGAGATGGCACCATTGCACTCCAGTCTGGGCAACAAGAGCAAAACTCCATCTCAAAAAAAAAAAAAAAAAATTTTTTTTTCCTGTAATGAACTCCAAAGTGCAGGTTGCTCAAAAGTTACATGGAACCTTGACTGTCATAGCTGGATTGCTTCTGGAAGCCTGTGCAGGAGAGGTCAGAGTTCCAGAGAGGCTGGGACCTTCAGCTAGGACTCCAGCCAGGCTGTTGGGCAGGTAGCAGCAGAGCCCTGAGCTGGCAGCCAACTGCTATGGTCATGGCACCTGATTGGGGATGTGGTTTGCAAATAAGTGTCTGTCCTTGTCCATCAGGGGGGTTGGGATCAGGCAGTTTGGGATTTGGGTAGTGGGGTTCTGAGCAGAGGTGTATGGTTCCCTGTTACATTCCCTATTTTCATGAAGAATCTTCTAGAAGGAAAGCTGGCCTAGCACAGAAGAGGGTCCTTGGAGTGGAGGGAAATGGCTCCCTTCTCCTCTAATTGACTCAGTAGAGGTTGGTAGAATAGAGGTTAGTGGGCAGGGACTGCTTGTGTGGCCTTGGAAAAGTTAGCCTCACTTTCCTCTCTGTGCAATAGGGATGATGAAAACTGTCCACTTCCTGAGGTTGCCCCAAGGATGAAAAGAATGTAAGACTCTCAAAACAAGCTTCTGTGACATCCCATCCACAGTGCAGAAGGCCCCCATTACCCCTGCACTGTGCAGTTGGCTCTCCTTTGCTCCCCTTAATTGACCAAAAAGCAGCTTCTGGCACCTTGTAAATTTGACCTCGAAGAAGTGGGTGGCTAAAGGTGCCACGGTCAAGAATCCTCAGACACTCAGCTACTACCCTTCCCTTCAGTTTTGCAGTTTATGACACTTTAGCCAGAAGCTAAGTGACTTGCTCAGGTGTTCTAAGGTTGGTGGCAGAGGCTCGATGGTGCATTTCTTTCCCTGCCATGGGCTTGTCATTGGCTTGCTAGAAGGAATTGCAAACTTCTACGCCCCAGCAGGAGACACCCTGACTTTGATTCTCCCTGAGGCCTTTGCATTGTAAGGAAATCATTCCACCCGTCAGTCTGGTTGGGAAGCACCCAAACAGATTCTTTTCAAAAAGTCATTTTTGAGGTTATAGTCCAATTTTGACTGGTTAGAGACAGGTCAGACCCACTTACTTTTGCTGGCTTAGCCTTTTTTTTTTTTTTTTTTTTTTTGCCCCTCACCACAAGCCTGGACAGGAGATGGACTGCTTGGTATCTGGTGATTGAGAGGTCCCAGGAGATAAGGGAGCATTTCTGTGAAAGGTTTTGCCAGAGCCTGTCAGGAACTTAATCTTAATCTTGACTGCAATGAATGACTTAACATGATAAGTGATCTTTGGGTTTAGGTGCCCAAATACCAGCCCCTCCTTAGTTAGCAGCCTTTTAGACCTAACCTTTTTTTTTTTTTTTTGAGACGGAGTCTCGCTCTGTCGCCCAGGCTGGAGTGCTGTGGCCGGATCTCAGCTCACTGCAAGCTCCGCCTCCCGGGTTCACGCCATTCTCCTGCCTCAGCCTCCCGAGTAGCTGGGACTACAGGCGCCCGCCACCTCGCCCGGCTAATTTTTTTGTATTTGTTAGTAGAGACGGGGTTTCACCGTGTTAGCCAGGATGGTCTCGATTTCCTGACCTCGTGATCCGCCCGTCTCGGCCTCCCAAAGTGCTGGGATTACAGGCTTGAGCCACCGCGCCCGGCAGACCTAACCTTTTCTACCTAAGGTTTTCTTTAGTCTTTTTGAAAAGCAGGAAGGCCAGGTCCTTGTGAGGCTTTTCTCATTATGAGCTCTTGGCAGGTTCTTCCCTCCAAGTGGAGAACCCTTACCTCCTCCATTCTTTCTACGTTCCCCTCTGATGTTCCAGAGGCCTGCAAGGGACCTAGAGTTGTTCATTGGAGCCCTAGTCAGCTCTAGTGGCCAGATCTATGGTTAGGTAATCCTCCAACGGTGAGACTAATTCTCAGAGTTAGAATTAGGGGTCTGCCTGTTCTCACCAGCGGAGCTGCTGGTATCACCTCTCCTTTGTTGACATATAGTTAAGCATAGCTTCTTACAGATCCTCATACATAGCTTCTTACAGATCCTCGTACTCAGAGCCAACCCTGTCTTGTCTCAAAACTCTTGCTACTGGCAGAAGGTGATAAAATTGTGGCCTAGAGGCCAAATGTGTTTTGTTTGGCTTACAGAATTAGATTTTTTTTTTTTTTTTTTTTTTTTTTTTTTTTTTTTTTGAGACGGAGTCTCGCTCTGTCGCCCAGGCTGGAGTGCAGTGGCGCGATCTCGGCTCTCCTGGGTTTACGCCATTCTCCTGCCTCAGCCTCCCGAGTAGCTGGGACTACAGGCGCCCGCCAGGTCGCCCGGCTAGTTTTTTGTATTTTTTAGTAGAGACGGGGTTTCACCGTGTAGACCAGGATGGTCTCGATCTCCTGACCTCGTGATCCGCCCATCTCGGCCTCCCAAAGTGCTGGGATTACAGGCTTGAGCCACCACGCCCGGCCTAGATTTATTCTTTACAACACATTTATTACTTTACAACATTAGATTACTTCCCAACACATTTATACCTGTAGTTACACATAAAAATCTGGATGCCTGACTTTTTGAAAGGTATGAAAAGTTTAGCAATACTATGCTGTCTATTCTTCATGCCACCAATTCGTTGGATCTGAGTTGATGCTGCCTGCCCCCTTCATCCTTGAGTGGGTGGGGGTGGGGGAGGTGGGACCTCATTGTTCAGGAATCCTACCACACTTGGTTGCCTGTACCAGGACTCTGAAGATGCTTTTCTCTTTGACACCTTTTTCTGAATGAACTTAACGGTCCACTTTTAAAATACTAAATTTTATAAAGCCTTAACCAATCCAACCCAGTCCATTTATTGCACTAGATCAGAGGTTGTCAAATGGGGCAGTTTTTTACTCCCTCTACCTCAGGGCATTGGGCATGCCCGGAGTCTTTTGGATTGTCATACAGGGAAGGGGTGTACTATTGGCATCTAATGCCGAGCATCCTGCAGTGCACTGGATAGTTCCCATAACAAAGGATGATCTGGTCCAAATGTCAGTGGTGCTGAGACTGAAAAACCCTGATCCAGAAGCTTGACGTGAGTTGTGTCACTGTGCATGTGGATTAATGATGGTCTTTACCCTTACTAAGAATTACAGGATTCATTAAAATTTTACACTATTCTGACTGATTTTCATGTCATAAATATCAAGCAGTTTACTTTTACTTTCTTAGGGCTTTGAGTTAGAGAGAATTGGATGGAAGAACTTTACATTGTAAACTTCCAATGAAGCATAAAATAGTTTCCTCACATTAAGCTTTCAAATATGTATTTGAGATACCTGTCAAATTTGGTAAATGTTTGGGCTAAATTATAACAATTTTTTGGTAAATATTCTTCAGTGTAATAATAGTACTATTATCAATTGACTGTCTTGTATACTGATATAATATAGCTTTTGCTATATTAGTGATAGGTGAAAATCCGTTTTCTTTCAACGAGAAGGTTAATTTAGTGTTTTAATTTGACTTAAATGACTATGAATTTGAAATACATGTATTTCTTGGAACACTAGGTGGCCTCACAATCACAATTATTTTTACAAGGAACTACATATTAAGTTTTTAAACATTTTTTGAAGGTTTTTTTTTTTCCGAGATGGAGTTTCGCTCTTGTTGCCTAGGCTGGAGGGCAGTGGTGCGATCTTGGCTCACAGCAACTTCTGCCTCCCGGGTTCAAGCGATTCTCCTGCCTCAGCCTCCGGAGTAGCTGGGACTACCGGCATGCGCCACCATGCCAGGCTAATTTTTTTTTGTATTTTTAGTAGAGACGGGGTTTCACCGCTCAGGCTGTGTCAAACTCCCGAGCTCAGGTGATCCACCTGCCTCAGCCTCCCAAAGTGCTGGGATTACAGGCCTGAGCCACCGTGCCCGGCCGAAGTATTTTTTAGCAGTATGAAAATTGTTAATGAACAAATGAAATAAATCAACAAATAAACAAAATGGGAATAAAACATATTAAGTAAAACATTTGGTTCTGCATTTTAAAAATCTTATAACAGCTGGGTGTCCTGGCTCACGCCTGTAATCCCAGCACTTTGGGAGGCCGAGGTGGGCGGATCACGAGGTCAGAAGACAGAGACCATCCTGGCTAACACAGTGAAACCCCGTCTCTACTAAAAATACAAAAATTTAGCCGGGCGTGGCTGTGGGCGCCTGTAGTCCCAGCTACTCCGAAGGCTGAGGCAGGAGAACGGCGTGAACCCGGGAGGCGGAGCTTGTGGTGAGCCAAGATCGCGCCACTGCACTCCAGTCTGGACGACAGAGCGAGACTCCATCTAAAAAAAAAAAAAAAAAAAAACTTGTAACAGTAATCTACTGGGGCAGGGGGATAAATTGTGCCCTTGTTTAGAAGAAGACCTGTGTCACGCGCATCCATGTGAAGAGACCACCAAACAGGCTTTGTGTGAGCAACATGGCTATTTATTTCACCTGGGTGCAGGCAGGCTGAGTCCCAAACGAGAGTCAGCCCAGGGAGATAAGTGTGGGGCCGTTTTATAGGATTTGGGTAGGTAAAGGAAAATTACAGTCAAAGGGGGGATGTTCTCTGGCAGGCAGGAGTAGGGGTCACAAGGTGCTCAGTGGGGAGCTTTTGAGCCAGGATGAGCCAGGAAAAGGAATTTCACAAGATAATATCATCACTTAAGGCAAGGACCGGCCATTTTCACTTTTGTGGTGGAATGTCATCGGTTAAGGCCAGGCAGGGTATTTGCACTTCTTTTGTGATTCTTCAGTTACTTCAGGCCATCTGGGCGTATACCATATACGTGCAAGTCACAGGGGATGTGATGGCTTGGCTTGGGCTCTGAGTCCTGACAACCTGTTTTTTTTGTTTTGTTTTGTTTTTAGAAGAAGCCCTGTTTTTTTGTTGTTGTTGTTGTTTGTTTGTTTGTTTTGAAACGGAGTCTCAGTGGGTCCTAGTGGTAGGATCTCTGCTCACTGCAAGCTCCACCTCCCGGGTTCAAGCGATTCTCCTGCCTCAGCCTCCTGAGTAGCCGAGACTACAGGCGTGCGCCACCACGCCTGCCTAATTTTTTGTATTTTTTAGTAGAGACGGGGTTTCACCATATTGGCCAGGCTGGTCTCAAACTCCTGACCTCGTGATCTGCCCGCCTCGGCCTCCCAAAGTGCTGGGATTATAGGCGTGAGCTAACACGCCTGGCTCAAAGCCCTGTATTTTGAAGGTGAATGTTTTTGCTTCTTCTCTGATCAGTTACTAAAGTTGTTTTCCCTGTGCCTTTTGAGAATTATTTGAGAACTACTCTAAGCTTGTGGCACATTTCAGCATTTTTGTTGTCTAAAGGCAGCCTTATTTTAATCATGTACATTTCATGCTGCCTCCTTTGCCTACCATATAGCTTCTGTTGAAATGTCCACGTTATATTTTATTTTATTTACTCATTTTCTGTATCCATAATAAGAGTTAAAGGTTATATTTTAGCAATGTGTTTTTTTCCTCTGTTGTAACATGTTAAAGATTTAAAATTGAGCCATGATGTTAAACAGTGAATTGGAATTTATAATGGATTTCAGCAAGAATGATTATATAAGACTTTGGACCAAAGAGCGCCTGGATGACTGTGTAGGGGTATTGGGCTATGCCCAGCACCACATCTGATTGTCATTCAGGGGAGCAGCTAGGGCTGGAACTGCTGGGGTGTGAACACTGTGGTATTCCCTGTTCTCTTGTCTCAGAGCGAACTGTGGTCTCTATCCAGGTCTAATCCCAGTTAAAAAAAAAAAAATCCAATGGTCTCTTCTTTTGAGCTATATTATTGTAGAGAATACTGATTTGAAAAAACAAGGTCACTAACTAGAAATAAATTTTGAGCTGGGTGCAGTGGCTCATACCTGTAATCCCAGCATTTTTGGGAGGTCAAGGTGGGAGGATCACTTGAGCTCAGGAGTTCAAGATCAGCCTGGGCAACATGGCAAAACCCCATCTCTACAAAAAATACAAAAATTAGCTGAGTGTGGTGGTGTGCACCTATAGTCCCAGCTACTTGGGAGGCTGAAGTGGGAGGATGGCTTGAGCCCAGAAGGTGGAGGTTGCAGTAAGCTGTGATTGTGCCACTGCAATCCAGCCTGGGCGATAGAGCCAGACCCTGTTCCAAAAAATAAAATAAAATAAATAAATCAAAATAAATAAAAATTGGAAATCTTGGGTATGACTTCTTTCTTGTACCATTCAACATTCTTGCTGTTTACTAGGCCAGTCCAAATAATCTATTTCTTGTGTGCCTGTTTATGTCAGTTTTTTGTGATGTGTGAAGAAGTGGAGCTGAGAGTAACCAAATTAGAATGAGGGAAGAGCTGTTTGTGAATGTCCATGTGACAAATGACAAAACTGGTTTTCCAAGAGGGACAGAGCTTGTTCAAGTTGAACGTTGTATCATATATCATAACTGGGCAAGGTTGAGCTATTCAGATATTTATTTATGGATGTAATTTCATTTACTTGACATCCTAGTGTATTGTTGATGTCATGCGCATCCGTGTGAAGAGACCACCAAACAGGCTTTGTGTGAGCAATAAAGCTTTTTAATCACCTGGGTGCAGGCGGGCTGAGTCCGAAAAGAGAGTCAGCGAAGGGAGATGAGTGTGGGGCCAGACTCTTCCCTCCGCCCCCCTAACTGACGGAAGAAATTACAGTCCATATTATGGGGTGCGGGGTTTGCTTCTCTGCGGGCAGGACGTGGGGGTTACAAGGTGCTCAGTGGGGGACAGCCGTTTTTTGAGCCAGCGATGAGCAGGAAATAGGGAATTTTCACAAGATAATACTGCAATCGCTTAAGGTAAGGGACCGGGGGCCACTTTTCACTCTTCTTTTGTGCTGGAATGTCTCGGTTAAGGCAGGGCAGCGCGACACTTCTTTTTCTGTGATTTAGTTATTTCAGGCCATCTGGGCATATACGTGCAAGTCACAGGGGATGCGATGGGCTTGGCTTGGGCTCAGAGGCCTGACAGTTGAGAAGCTGTATGTTGGTAAATTGATCGTCTTAGTTTTGCAAGACGTTATACTTTTTTTCACTCTAATAAAGAGACTGCAGGAGGTTATACTTTTAACCTTGTGTTAAATTCTTTGTAAGGAAAATTCCTTTGTGAATTAGAATATAATTTGTAAGTTTATGCTGATTTTGGAGGGGGATTCATTGATTTATCATTCAACCTTATGTGGATGCCCTGTGGTAATCTTACTAGTGTAGGTTGAGCAAAAGGGGTGTGCTTGAGTTTGTTCCTATAAAAATTTTCATGACAGCACCTGGAGAGTGGAAATGTGAAAAAAGATGAGGATCAGCACTTTCCAGAAGTGTTGGTCTAAGTTTTCATTTATTTACTATATGATTTTGAATGCCATCAACTAATACATTTTCAATTATCCCTGAATCCTTTGGTCAGTTAGTGTCAGTAGGAGTTAGAAAAGATCCACGTGGACGGGAACGGTGGCTCACACCTGTAATCCCAGCACGTTGGGAGGCTGAGATGGGTGGATCACGAAGTCAGGAGTTCGAGACCAGCCTGACCAACATGGTGAAACCCCATCTCTACTAAAAATACAAAAATTAGCTGGGCATGGTGGCATGCGCCTGTAATCTCAGCTACTCCGGAGGCTGAGGCAGCAAAATCGCTTGAACCCAGGAGGCGGAGGTTGCAGTGAGCAGATATCGCACCATTGCACTCCAGCCTGGGCAAGAGCAAGTCCCCGTCTCAAAAAAAAAAAAAAAAAGAAAAGAAAAAAGAAACAGATCCACGTCTACTTGTGGCCTGGAAAATTGATGGGAAGTTCCTGTATATATTAAACCAGATAATGTCCATTCACTGGTGTTTTTATTTTATTTATTTTTTTTTTGGAGACAGTCTTGCTCTATCATCCAGGCTGGAGTGCAATGGCACCATCATAGCTCACTGCAGCCTCAACCTCCTGGGTTCCATCCATCCTCCTGCCGCAGCCTCCTGAGTAGCTGGGACTACAGGTGCCTGCCACCACTCCCAGCTAATTTTTTGTTTTTTGTAGAGATGGGGTCTCACTATGTTGCCCAGGATAGTCTTAAACTCCTGTTCTAAAGCAATCCTCTTGCCTTAGTCTCCCAAAGTACTGAGATTACAGGCATGAACCATTGCCTGTTCCTGGCCATTGTTTTTGATTTAAAAGAGAAATACAAGCCGGGCTCAGTGGCTCATGCCTATAATCCCAGCACTTTGGGAGGCCGAGGTGGGGGGATCACCTGAGGTCGGGAGTTTGAGACCAACCTGACCAACGTAGAGAAACTCTGTGTTTACTATAAATACAAAATTAGCTGGGCGTGGTGGCGCATACCTGTAATCCCAGCTACTTGGGAGGCTGAGGCAGGAGAATAACCTGGGAGATGGAGGTTGTGGTAAGCCAAGATCATGCCATTACACTCCAGCCTGGGCAGTGAGAGTGAAACTTCGTCTAAAAAAGAGAGAGAGAGAGAGAGAGAGAGAGAGAGAGAGAGAGAGAGAGAGAGAGACACAGAAATACAGGCCCGGTGCAGTGGCTCACAACTGTAATCCCAGCACTTTGGGAGGCCGAGGTCGTAGATCGCTTGAGCCCAGGAAATCAAGACCAGCTTGGGCAATGGTGAAACCCCATCTCTACCAAAAGTACAAAAATTAGCCAGGTATGGTGGCAGACACCTGTAAAGTCCCAGCTACTCAGGAGGCTGGGGCAAAAGGATCGCTTGAGCCCAGGAGGTTGAGGCTGCAGTGGGCCTTGATTGTGCTACTGTACTCCCAGCCTGGGTGACAGAGCGAGACCCTGTGTTAATAAACAAATAAAAGAGAAATACATCTAATAATCTGCATCACTTATCTGTGCTTGGAACATTCAATATTAACTCCACCCTTTTTCTCTAGGCAAATAAGGGCGAGACTGAAAAATCAAGTCACTCAGTTGAAGGAGGAAGTACCTGGTTTCATACCAGGCCTGGCAATATTACAGGTATTATGATAGTATATTTCCATTAATGTTGTCTTTGCTTGATTTCTCAATATCATTTCACACCTCTCCCTCTACTATCCTTTCCTTTTTTTTTTTGGCTGTTGTGTAAGCTCATGCCTTTTGAGTCTCTCTTGACAGGTTCCCCCTCTTTGGCTCAGTTTCTAAATGTTGGCATATCCCAGCCCTCTGCTCTTCTCTGTGGATACCCTTTCTCTACGCCAGTGTCTCTTAACTTTTGGTCTTAGTAGGGCCCCTTTACAATCTTTTTTTTCCTTTAATTTAATGTATTTATTTATTTACTTTTGAGAGACAAGGTCTTACTCTGTTACCAGGGTGGAATGTAGCAGTGCAATCATAACTCACTGTAGCGTTGAACTCCTGGCTTCAAGCAGTCCTCCTGCCTCTGGCTGCTTTGCATTATAGGCGTGAGCCATTGTACTTGGCCACCTTTACACTCTTAAAGATGTAAGACCTCAAGGAGCTATTGTTTATACAGATTTATCCATTAATGTTTACTGTATTAGAAATTAGGAAGTTTTGGCCAGGCACGGTGGCTTATGACTGTAATCCAGTACTTTGGGAGGCCAAGGTGGGCAGATCACCTGAGGTCAGGAGTTTGAGACCAGCCTGGCCAACATGGTGAAACCCCATGTTTATTAAAAATACAAAAATTAGCTGGGTGTGGTGGTGGGCGCCTGTAATCCCAGCTACTCAGGAGGCTAAGACAGGAGAATCACTTGAATCCGGGAGGTGGAGGTTGCAGTGAGCCAAGATTGTGCCACTGTACTCCAGTCTAGGTGACAGATTCTGTCTCAAAAAAAAAAAAAAGAGAGAGAAATTAGGAAGTTTTAAAATGTTTATTCATTTAAAATGCCAATAGTAAGCTCATTTATTATATGTTAACATAAATAACATTTTATGGAGTAATAACTTTTTTAAAAACAAAATTTAGTGAAAAGAGGCATTATTTTATATTTGTACACACCTCTTTCCTATATGACTTAATAGAAGAGAGCTGGAGTCTTATCTGCCTCTGCATTCAGTCTTTTGCTGTGTGCTGGTTTGATTGAAATATATGGAGAAAATTTGGCTTCATACAGATGTGTAGCTGTAAAAGGGAAGAACTTTTTAAATAGTCTTTCCAGGTAATTGTGGGTATTTTTCTTTGATGTTGTACCAGGACTCAGTAAGTAAAGTTTTAAAAGATTAGTTGCAATGTAGAATCTGAAACGCCATCAGTGAACTTTGATACTTTGTTACATCTTCTCAGACTTGCATACTTTGTTACATCAAAATGTTACATTTGGAATGAATATTTACCCCATGCATGGTTTTGTAACATCCTTTGTTCCTCATTTGGAAAATAATAGTTCCCTGAATTATGCAGATCTTCCAAATGTTAACATTTCATTATGCAATATGAAAGAATTGGAATCATTAACATCACCAAGCTCATCAGAGAAGTTTTCAAGTATTGAGAAGCTGTCAAGCTCACAGGGGTGGATAAAAAATTTTAACTTTCACCCAAAAACTCACATTTTATCATTGGCAACAAATACAATTAATTGTTTCTCTGGAAATATCAGGCTCACTTTATTCATTTTTGAGAAAATATTTGTCAGATACTCAAGCCTGAATAATCATTGCTTGTCAGTTGTTATTTCAAGTAAAGATGGTGTTCCATATAAAAATGCATCTGTTTCAGCTAACAAGGCAAAAAAGCACAAGTGCAGCCTGCACAACGAAGTGAGACCCCATCTCTACAAAAAAGTTAAAAAATGAGCCAGGAGTGGTAGTACAGACCTGTGGTCCCAGCTACATGAGAGGGAGGCAGGAGGATCACTTGAGCCCAGGAAGTCAAGGCTGCAGGGAGTTGTATTCATGCCACTGTACTCCAGCTTGGGTGACAGAGTGAGACCCTGTCTCAAACAAACAAAAAAGCACAAATACTTTAGTAACAACCACAACCACTGTACTTCTGTATATAGCAGAAGTGCATTATGAGTGCTTCCCAATTCCTTACATAGACTATTAAAAACACATGCACTCAAGAGTTGAGATATATATATATATA